>NC_088329.1:34357500-34677500 GCF_036884655.1 Musa acuminata AAA Group | reverse complement strand
TTAACAATGGAAAGCAATTTCTTGCATATTCTTCAAAAAAAGAAGGATAAACCTAATTTCTTAGGTAATAATAATTTTGTTGGTTGGATGGGAGAAAAATAAGTTGACTCTTGTCTGTAGGCCCATATAGGTATGTTATGTGGGCAAGAAGTTAATGTGAAGTGCACGGTATCTTCGGAAGCTACTCTGGACCATACTTGTTCTTCGAAGTATGCAAAGGATTTGCATCAACATGCTTCCCCTCCTTGGAGAGAAGATGACAAAGATGGACATTACAAGTTTGAAGTTGGAGAAGATTTAACCTCTCGCTGTAATCTCACTTGACTATTCTATTTTTCTTAATTTTCTTTTCCAAACTCCCCTTGCTTATTTTCTGAATTCATATATGTGATATATGCCATCTGATCTTTTCTAAAAGAAAGTCTGTCTCAGAAGAAACTTGACTGTATGCCAGTTTATGCATCATCCTCACAGCATCTTAATGCATAAAATCAGATTTATTTAGTTACCTCAGCAAATTAATAATCTTTTACAATCAGTCCTTGGGCTATGCTGATATTCAGATTATCATCCAAAGTTGTATTATGTGATTACATTAATATGTTGCTACATTATGATATATTTTCTATGAACATTATCTCCAATCTATTCTATTTTATAGTCTATGTTTGACTTATTGTTGTATCTTTCAGAACTTCATGTTAGTTATGTACTGCATTGACATTTGGAAAATGTAATATCATCAATTTAGCAATCTGATGTGTTGTCTCCCCCTGATCATGATGAAGTTTGCTTATGTTTTGCATACATTTTGGAATCATGATGTAAAATGTGCTTGTGCTCGCATCTTGTTTCCTTTACCGACATTCCTATGGTTTATCTAACTTGATTTTGTCTTTTGCACTTCGTTGCAGATAAAATTCATGGCAAAATGGGTGAAGGTAAGACTGTATCCGTGTTTAACTTTCGTATAAATCCTATTCTCATGGCTGGAAGAAACCTTGTTCTGTGTTAAGTGTTTTACTCTGTCAGTTTCCAGATGGTTCATCTTTTTCTCCCCTATTTTTCGTGCCATCACTAATTTCTTTCTGCCATGAAATCAGGTACGTTTGGACAGGTTTTGGAATGCTGGGATAGAGAAAGAGAGGAAATGGTAGCCATCAAAATTATTCGAGGCATCAAGAAGTATAGAGAAGCTGCTATGATAGAAATTGATATGCTGCAACAGCTTGGGAAGCATGATAAGAATGGAAGTCTGTAAGTATCATGCATCATTTTCTTTCACTCCTTTTAGATGATCATTCTTTAATTGTTACTCTTCTACGTTTAAGATTATACATGCGGTGCATTCTTGCAGTTGTGTGCAAATACGGAACTGGTTTGACTATCGTAACCATATCTGTATTGTAAGTATATGAGTTACAATTTTCCTACTTTCCCACTTACAGTTGGGAGTTGAAAATATCCGTGAACTTAAACGATTTTAACAGGTATTTGAAAAGCTTGGTCCAAGTTTATATGATTTTCTACGCAAAAACAATTATCGCTCATTTCCAATCGATCTAGTCCGCAAGTTTGCCAGACAATTACTGGAATGTGTAGCATGTGGGTAGACAATACTTCCACATCTTATATTTTTCACCATTCATGGGCATTCAATTTTTTGCTTTTTCTCTATATGGTGTTGTTGGCTATTAGCTGTAGTAAAGTCCTATATCTTAGGATCATTATGATAGATTTTGCAATAGAACGACACCTTTATTGGTATCGGTGCCCTGCATCTGGCTTATCCTTGGCGACCCTTACTTGAATTCATGATCTCTAAACAGTGGTTTAACTTTTCTGTTTCTTCTGTATTCACTTCCTTTTAATTGCTTGTTTGCAGTCATGCATGATATGCGCCTCATTCACACTGATTTAAAGCCTGAGAACATTCTTCTTGTTTCTCCAGAGTACATCAGAGTACCTGATTACAAAGTACTTATTTTAGTTACTGTCTTGAATGATATAGTTTAATCTTTGTTTTAATTGTGTTGAACCTTGTTGTTGACCTCTCATCTTAGTAATACGATGGCTGGATTCTCCTCACTGTGATGAATCATAACCATTGTCGTGCCATTGCTAAACTAATAATCAACTCTTTACTTGGGTTTCAATCCGATCTTCAAAGAAGGGTTCCTTCTTTAAGAGAGTGCCAAAATCAAGTGCCATCAAGGTGATTGATTTTGGAAGTACAACTTATGATCATGAAGACAATAACTATGTGGTCTCGACCAGACATTATCGGGCGCCTGAGGTTATTTTGGGTGTGTTTCGTTCTGCAAACAAAGAAATCATTTTTGTTGTTCTTGTTTATATGTTACTTCATGGTATTTATGATTGAGTTTAGGACTTGGATGGAGCTATCCCTGTGATACTTGGAGCGTCGGTTGTATACTTGTTGAACTTTGCTCGGTCTGTTTAACAGTGATGAGTTCAATGTCTTTGTTTTTAGCCATCTGTTCCTAATATGCTTTTGCATAAACTGAAGCTCCAGACACCTTGATGCAGGGTCAGACATTATTTCAGACCCATGATGACTTGGAACACTTGGCCATGATGGAAAGTGTGCTAGGACCCTTACCCTCAAACATGCTGAGACTTGCAGAGTAAGTGCCTTCAATTATTGATTTTATTTTCTTCTAGAAGTACTGTTGAATGATCTTTCATGAATCAAGTAGCTGTAATTAAACTTTTTTCTTTATTTTTTAGCCGACAGAAGTATATTCAAAGGGGTCGTTTGAATTGGCCTGAGGGTGCAACCTCAAGGGAGAGTATTAAAGCTGTGCTGAAACTTCCTCGGCTGCAGGTATACCTAGTCAATATTAGCCAAATAAATTACATGATAACCTCTATCAGATATATTTTTTTTGCCACAAATTGGATTTAGGGACATCAGAAGAATGGAGATGAGTATTTGTAATTGTTAAACTATGTTGTATAAAGTAGTTGATTTGTCTACATGTAATTATTTCCATATGTTCAATTTGGTGGAGAGTTGGGTGGAACCACAGAGGAGATTTTTGCAAGATTTAGATTTCCCATTGCTCAGTGGATTGATATCATTGGATCCCAAGCTTCTGGGTTCTTTCTTAGTAGCCTGTTGCTTTTAATCTTATCGTCCGTGCTTGCACAACAGTTTCTTTCCCACAGTTAAAAGCCAAATATCTTTGCAATTAGCAGTCAAGTATGTCATCTAAATCTGGCTTTATGGTGTTTTTCTCTGCAGTATTTGGTGATGCAGCATACGGATAATTCAGCCAGAGATTTCATTAATCTTTTACAAGGGCTTTTGAGATATCAGCCTGCAGATAGATTCTCTGCTAACGAAGCTCTCTTGCATCCTTTCTTCACAAGAATTGACAAGCAGAGGTCCTGGCCATGCCGTTGATTCTGTATTTGGCAACAAGCAGATAGAGTTGGCACTAACATTTCCGGGAGGAACAAGAACCAAATTGGCCACAATGCCCAAAGTGTTTCCAGTTACTCGGAAGCTTCTGCTAACCTGCAGTTGCATGTACACTGCACAATCTCGTCTATGAAGTATTGTATAGCTGTTCTGTTTTGTGTTCTTTGTTGTGATTAATGACTAGTTTTCTTCCCAAAAGATAGGCTCCAAAGCTACGAAATTTGTTGTATCAATGTTTATGGGTTTGCTTGTGCATGATCTTAATTCATACTGCTCTCCTTTAAAGTGTTCCGCATATAAACCTCATCACATTTTGTTCAGTTGATGCATTTTAATTCTCATCTAAGGGATTTAAAATTCCTCTTGGATGCATAAACACATCTCCTCATTTTAATTCTCATTTTTATTTGATTTACATTTTAATAAAGTAAAATGCTATATTGTCACAACTCAAAGCAGCGAATTAGATCTGACGAGTTGGTGTAGCAACTTCGGTCTCATCTTACACCGAGCTCTGTATAGTTTGATATCACTTGATGCATTACGAATCTTAACGCAGATCTTCCGTATCCGGTGATGTGACTGATATCTATTTATTGTATTACGAATCTTAGCGCATGATTGATATCCAATTAATTCATGGTCTCTTATGCCTCTTCCTTTTCCTCTCATATCTCGAGGGAGACACCTAATCGTTTGTCTTGAGATAATTTCGAGCTTAAAAATATTTTTTTTACATTAAAAAAACTAAATTCGATAATAGATCGAATTTTGTATTTAACTATGAATAATAATAATAAAATCATAAGTTACAGATTGACTATAATAAAATCATTAATCCTTTATCAACTATGAATCATTTTAAAATAAATTATTTAAATTTTAAATATAAAAATATAAATAAGCTCATGTTCTAATTTATATATCAAGTCAATTAACTCGGAATCACCAGTTGAATAATAATATCTCGTATGCGTAAGATATATTAAATTTAGACTTGGGATTTCCGTTCTAACATCTATAGTATCTAAAAGAAAAAAATATATAAATCAATTCGATCACTATAATTAGCCACCGAGGCGGGAATCAAACTCTAATAATACCCCGACGATTCCATGGGAATAATTAAAGCCCAAAAGCAAGCATCAGACCCAATCAATCTCCTCTCTTTCTTCACCACACAATCACTGGCCATGATTCCGTGATCCCCAAAAAAAATGTTGACCCCGCCACTTCGTCAAACCGCCACCACCTTTTCCATTAAACAAGTAAACGAAAGGGTGCCCTTTGGTCCACACACACACACACGAGGAGGAGAGCGAGTGGTGGCGGAGAATAGGACAGAGTGAGCAAAGTCTCTTCCTCAGGTCACGATTGAGGCCTTCGTCTTTCTTGGAACCTTCCACATCCATGAATCCGTAGCCGCCACCACCAACCCTCCTCCCTTCTCTCTCTCTCTCTCTCTCTCTACCTTCACTTCTCCCATCTCCCAAAATTAAGTGCGCTTTGTAAAATGTGGTGTACGATATTAGAATGACAAAATATTGTACACAAACGCGCGCTCTTCATGAATTTTACATCTATATCCCTAAAATTAAGAATATTGAATGACATGCATTTTTACTTAATTTGAGAATGTAAATAGCTCTTCTATATGCTTTGATAGAAAATAGTAGGTTAGTTTCGTTATTTTTGAGTTCGTAGAAGGACATACATGTAAAAGTGGCCAAAAAGAAACGGTGGATACCATGATGCGATTCCATTATCCCCGTCTTCTCCTCGAACCTTTCAATCTCGTTAACTTCTATTCCCGATCGCTATTTATAGCAGTGCAAGGAGCGATCCGTAGGGAAGGAAGAAAGAAGACAAGAGGCCCGAGCGAAAGCAGAGCATAGCGGAGAGAGAGAGAGAGAGAGAGAGCGAGAGAGAGATGGTGGTCATGGAAGCGGCCGCTATAGCCACCAGGTTTCTCAACCCAAGCCCTAACCCTAATTCTATCAGTAACCCGGTTCTCCGAACCGTTCCATGCCGACGCCGGCAGCCGCGGCTCCTCGCAGTGCGCTGCGTCCAGACACCCAACCCCAGCCACAACCCCAACCCTGCCCGTGGCCCCCCGCTCTCCTGCTCCGCCGTCGCCTCTGACCAGGCCGCCCCCGCCGGCATCCCCCGCCATCGCCTCGCCCGCCTGGTGGACGAGTTCCGATCCCTCCCGGAGGCCCTGGACCGAGTGAAGCGCCTCCTCGCGTGCGCTGCTTCGCTACCGGCCTTCCCCGAGGCCGGCAGGGTCCCGACCAACCGCGTCATGGGCTGTACCGCCCAGGTCTGGCTCTCGGTGGCGGTGGACGAGTTCGGCCGCATGCGATTCGCGGCCGACTCCGATTCGGAGATCACCAAAGGTTTCTGCGCTTGCCTTGTCTCCGTGCTCGATGGGGCGCTACCGGAGGAGGTACTGGAGTTGAGGCCGGAGGATTTTGGCGACCTGAACGTGGTCGGATTGCCGGTAAAGGCACACTCGAGGATCAACACGTGGCACAACGTGCTTATCAGCATGCAGAAGAGGACCAAGGCCTTGATTGCCAAGAGAGAAGGGCGGCCGTCTTTGGATCCATTCCCGTCGTTGGTCATCGGGGCTGATGGGATTGAGGCCAAGGGGAGCTACGCGGAAGCTCAGGTGAGCTCTTCTTCCAACAAATCTGGCTGAATCAATCAAAGGATAAATTAATATCATCATGATCGAGTACATGTTCTTCTCTGCATCGCAACCAAGTCATATCTGTTTCATGGTCATCATTGATGACGGAATGATGTTCAGTTAATTATTTTTTTGTGTTGAAGTATATCTATTAATAGCATTTATAGAGGAGTTTCTTGTTGGCACTTTTACGGCTCGTTGTTGTCGTTATAAATTGTTTAAAAGATCACATAATATATGTGTCCTGCTGTTTTCAGCTTAGTGTCAGTTTGCTGGATTGTTGTAAATGGGGTGTGACTTGTGCCTTATGTCAGTAAATAAGATAGTTAGGGAAGGTTATTGAAACATGCATGGGAAAATATATTAGAAGTCATCAATTTTATCTTGATCCGCATTATTTTCGTACCTACTAGGTACTACTTTATTCTAATAAGCAACTAAGTCTCCTGGATGGTTGAATAGAGGCATATTGTGGTAAAAAAACATAGGACATTTTTCATGCAATTCAAATTGATAGTTGAGTAGCAATTGAAATGTTTTGAGATGGTTCTGTTATTTGTTTGCAATGAATTACCAGTTTATTCTTCAGGTGTTATTCCCTTGAATTTGGTTGAGTAAAGAAAGATATTAAGAAATGTACATTTTCTTTGGCATTTTACTGAGTCTTGTTTGAGGGTGCAGCTGATTCTTCTTATTCTCTCATTAGTTGCACATTCTTGAGTTTTGCCTGTAGTTCTTTGGTTGCCACTATTTTGACTCCTGTGCTCCTATAACATTATCGATGTGCTTATTTTGCTGCAGGCTTGACGATTGATGTCTTGAGCTCTATTTGGTATGAAGAAAAAAATCTATAAATACGATAAGATACAGTTGGATATTCCAATCACCTTTGTTGAAAATGGATGGGGTGGTGGGTATGAGTGTCATCAAGAGCGTCAGCTCATAAATTTTAGTTTCCTCATAGATCTAAACAAAAATAATCCTGTGTGGATTTGTAAAGATATGAAATGAATTATTGGCTGATTTTGATGTTGCCGACGATAATTAGAGGATTGTTTGAGCTAGGACCAAGGCAATGGTTTGATAATATTAGGCCATTGATAGCATGTGGACCCTTTTTCACATTTAGTTTTGTTGTAGATAACAACGCTGTGTATTGTATAATCAGGGGGCATTGTATCCATTTTACAGTTTCCAGCTAAAGATACTTTAGTCTTCCTTTGTTCTTATTCTTTTGTTTCAAATGACTCATCACTGGTTAATTCATGAGTTACCTTTGGACATTTCAGAACTATATGATGATTCTTCCATAAACTATATTTCATCAGTGCTAATGTTAAAACTTTTTGAATTCACAACTATTTTTTTTTTATAACAACAGTAGTTATCTATCTCTGTTTCCTCATCTCTGTTATGATAATATTTTGGTTTTCTGTTACTGAAACTACTCAAAATTCTATCCTTTGCAACATAATTAAACTTATGAAATCATAAATTTACATTGATACTTCCCCTTGTTTTGATAAATTTGCTTTAATTTCCGAATCATATTCAATAATAGATTTGTCGTCCTCATTAACTGCACTTTCATTTCTATGTGCATTTGATTGAATTGTACTTTCATAGCTTGGTTTTAGTTTTAGTGTACTTATCTTCTAAGGTTTGACTTGATAGAGAGGTTCATTTATAGTCTCTACTATCATTAATCATTTAAAATTTAGCTGTGGTTAGGTGAGACACCTATCACTTGGGATAGAGCGAGCCGTATGATTTTGACTTGCTTTATTGAAAAAAGAAAAAGAAAATTACTGTTTGATCTGGTGTTTAGATTTTGTAACTTGGTCACTTGTTTGAATTTTCAACTTTGTTGGTCAGCATTGGCCTCCAATTATGAGTCAGCAATTGACTTTAACAACTGCTGTTGCTTGTTCTGTTTTCCATTATGTTATGATTCTTTACACAGTCTATGGTGGACCAGTTTTATTCAAGTTTTATCCTCCTGTGACTATGATCAACTGACATGAAGATGCTTACATATGATTATTAGTGCTTATATGTAAATTATACACCTTTTTCTCTGAGTAAGTTATATCATCTGTTTTCCTGCTTATATAGTCAAGTGTTGAATCATTGAGCTTGGATGTGACATAATTGTTTTTGACACTTTAGTTTCTTATCTCGATTGGACATGTTTCATAATTGCAATTCTTAGTAAACCAAGCATAGAATAATTCTTTGATTTGAGCATAATGTTCTTTAGCTTCTAGCCTTCTACTAATACTTATATAAGGAAAAAATATCTTCACAATTTAAGCTATTTATATTTGGTTGTCTGAAATATCATGGTCGAGAAGAATCCATGCTTAGTTTATATTGTAGATTGTGCTAATGACTGTTTGGGTGAAATCCTTTTAGTAGATTGGCTTGCATGTGTCTTTTTCTATCTTTCTTGCTGGATGCTAACATCTAACTTTCAATTCTGTGAACTTTCTATTTGAAGTAAATTACTTGTTTTTGTCTATGGAGGAATCCTATTGTTGAATACTTGGTATAGAATGGCACAATTTTGTGTGACCACAAATAATATATGCTAACTGTGTTGGTCTATGCCAGTGGCATGTATGGTGCTGGTGATTTCATGTAATCCTTTTATCAGTTGGGAGTCAAGGGAGCCCTGGTCCTTAACAGTGGCCACATCTCTTCCCTTCAAGGCACCCCTTTTGGGGTGGATCTTAAAGGACAAAACCACGTGAGCTGGAGCTCAAAGTGAACAATGTCTCGTGGGCCCCAAGCCTGGGCCATTGACAGGTTTGTGCATTATGAGACCACGAACCATATAGGTCAAAGAGGCTTGTGGCTTCTGAACTGGGGACCCCTCAATCCTCAATGATGCCTACATATCCTCATGTTGGTTAGGGGTAGGGAGACTTGGTCTTTGAGTTAACAACTCTTCCCTTACGTCGAGCCACCTCTTCGGGTGGGGGGCTCCAAAGGACAAAGCTGTGCTGGTTCTAACTCAATGTGGACGATGCCTTGACAGGTTCTAACCTAGATTGGTGACATATTTGTGTATCATTGTGCCAATCAGGTATTGACATGGCACTTAAGCTATGCCAAGGGTGTGCAGGTGGACCCTTTGCTAGATAGAGGATTTGTGCGCACATATTATGTCAGACTCTGCCAACATTTTGTCGACGTGTCCAAGTAGCGAAAATGAAAATTTTGTTATAAAAGGAGTTGTATACTTCACCTGGGTTTCCTGAAGTAAGATGTCTTTGTATTACTCAATTGTTTGACATGCATAAAAATTTTGGCAAGTTCTCATCATCCCTTTATAGTGTAATTGCAGGCAATGTTTTTATCTCCTGATGAACTGAAGATACAGGAGCTGGTGAATGTGCTAAGGGAAAAAAAAATTGGTGTCGTTGCACACTTTTATATGGATCCAGAGGTTCAAGGCGTTTTAACTGCTGCACAGAAGTTGTGGCCTCACATCCACATATCTGATTCCTTGGTAATGGCAGATAGGGCTGTTAAAATGGCAGAAGCTGGTTGTGAGTACATTACAGTACTTGGTGTGGACTTCATGTCTGAAAATGTTCGTGCAATACTGGATCAGGCTGGTTATAATAAGGTAATGTAGTTTTCTTTTAATTTTTTTAAATGTACATTTTATGCACACATTGTTCAGTGTTCTGTGTTATATATCATGATACTTGCAAAAGTAGAATTTAATATGAGTGTATGTAGGTTTTCATTGGTACTAGGTAGCACAATGAGCTGGATGATCTAAGGTTTTGCTTTCAAGAAACCATCATAATAACCAGATTGTTCAATTTGAACAGTAGTGGTTGATTAGATCTTAACAAATACATATAACTCTTAGATTGAAGGTAGATTGTCTATATGTACAGTTTGGACTTATGGCTACCGACCCATTGGAAAACTTTTGCTACCTATTATGTCATTGCAAACTCATACCAAGTATAAAAATCATAGAAGACTTGGGCTTAGATTCTGTGGTCAAAGAGGATAAGGTGTTACCAAACCTGTTACGGACTGTCACATCCTACTGATTCTCAGTATCTAATAATGTTTAAACTCTGAAGACAGCTTGGCAGAGCTGTTATGTTGCTTCTCGTTGGAGTGTTATGTGGCCATTATACAGAAGATGTTGCATGCTGGTAATTATTATTCTATCTAATTGCCTCTGTGTACTGTAAGTGTACCAGTTCTTGCATGGACTGGTTCAAGTCTATCATCCTGTTAAAGGTTCATCCACATGCCTTTGGTGCCTCAGGACAGCAATCCATTTACATTTAGTGGAAACTTCTAACATTTTATTTTCAGAAAGATTTCCTTTTTTCCGCCATCTTATACACTTCTATGAATATCATACAACAGTGCAGTTTAATGCCTTCTGATTGTTAATACATTGAAGTTAACATGATGATCACATAGTAACTCTCATCAGCATGTGAACTCTGCCTTTGTTCTTGGAAAAGAGAGTTCAACTCTTTTTTTTTAGTTATGTTCATCATGGATTTTATTACTGGTAAGCTTGTTCTAGTTTGTCTTTTTCAGAAGCAAGCATGAAATGTCTCGTTAGAACATTTACTTGTTATCTTTTACAATGGATTTTTCGGAAGATTCTTAACTACCGTAGGTTTCTTACAGGTTGGTGTGTACAGAATGTCCAATGAATTAATTGGTTGCTCTTTGGCGGATGCAGCAGCAAGTCCATCATACATGAAGTTCTTGGAGGCAGCCTCTAATTCACCTCCTTCGTTGCATGTGATTTATATAAATACTTCCTTGGAGACCAAAGCTTATGGACATGAACTAGTACCCACCATCACTTGTACTTCATCTAATGTTGTGCAGACTATATTGCAGGTTGTTAATAATTAAATTTGTATTACTAGTCTTGTATGCTTAATCTTTCCTTAAATACTAATAAAATATTCTTCAGGCATTTGCTCAAGTACCAGAATTAAATGTGTGGTACGGTCCTGATTCCTACATGGGTGCAAATATCGCGGAGTTGTTTCGCCAAATGGCTGACATGACTGATGATGAGATATCAAGAATACATCCAGAGCATAATAGGAACTCCATAATATCATTACTGAGTAGGCTCCGTTACTATCAGGTTTGTCAAGAAATCCAGTCTTTGCTTTCTTCAATCAACACTTCTTATCATGTTTGGCTATCAGCTTCTATTAGATAGAAATGTGTTTATATAGCTCTTCTAGTTATTCTTTGGTTAAATCACAAAAAGAAAGATGGTACACAGATGCATATATGAGTGGCTTTCGAAGCAACTATGCTATTTAGAAATTTTTAAAAATAATTTTAGAGTGCTTCAAATGATTGATAATATCAGAATGTTATTTACATTAGTAATTGCTTATGGGATAGAAGATTTTGGTATGGTCATGCTAGATTTCTTAATGATTTAATGTCCCAATGTTTTTCTTGATGGGTTGGAAGTATTATACCATTAGGATCTTGGTTTGTTTGCGCTTACATAGTGCAAGAGCAATTGAGTGACACCATCGAGTTTAGGTATCTAAAAGCTTCAAGACTAAAAATATAGTAGATAATCTATGGATATTCAAATGATAACTGTGTTTCTATAGTAACTATTACTGACTATTGTACTCCTGATTAATGTTCTTCTATGAAAATTGTTGCAACTTTGCTTATGAAATTTAACATGCAGGATGGTAACTGCATTGTGCACGACATGTTTGGTCATGAAGTCGTGGAGCGGATCAAAGAGCTGTACTGTGATGCATTCCTGACAGCTCATTTTGAAGTCCCAGGGGAAATGTTCTCTTTGGCGATGGAAGCAAAGCGGAGAGGAATGGGAGTAGTGGGTTCCACCCAGAACATTTTAGATTTCATTAAAAATCGGGTGCAAGAAGCCTTGGACAGGGATGTCGATGATCACCTACAGTTTGTGTTAGGAACCGAATCAGGGATGGTGACTTCCATAGTCGCTGTGGTTCGTGGGTTACTGGGTTCAAGGGAGTCGAGAGCCAAAATCAAAGTTGACATTGTTTTTCCCGTCTCATCGGATTCAGTGTCGAGGACATCATCAGTAAATAGGTCTCAGGGTCTAAATCCTGATGTGGCAATTGATCTCGCTAAACTTGCTGTTGTTCCTGGTGTGACAGCGGGTGAAGGGTGCTCTATTAATGGAGGTTGTGCTTCTTGTCCGTATATGAAGGTTAGCAGTAGTACCTCCGTTTAATTGCATCTATAATGATTTTATAGTAGTATTTAGATTGTTGTGAATTTTTAGATGCATTGTGAAAACATTAGAAGTCGCTGACCCAAAAGACTATGCTGGTCTAGTGTATGAAAAATTACAGACTGGGGTTTGACTTTTCTCTAAAATCTGCATCTGTTGCATGCAGATGAACTCACTAACATCGCTGTTGAGAGTATGCCAGCAACTTCCTGACAGAGATGGCGCTATTCGTGACTATGAAGCCAACAGATTTAATACGACAACACCTCATGGAAAGTCAGTTGCAGATATTGGATGCGAACCAATTCTGCACATGAGGCACTTCCAGGTTATTTATGGCATTTTCCCCAATCTTCATAAACATCCCTGATCTCTCTCTCTCTCTCAAAGCTTCTATTTGCATCTCGGTAAACATCCCAATCCTTCTATTAGCAAATGCTGAAGATATTTGATCTTTCTTTCCAGGCAACAGGAAAGTTACCTGAGAAGCTCATCCATCAGATACTTGGTACTTCTAATGAAACAACAGTATCAACATGACTGATGTCTCAAGATTTAATGATCTAAGGCTTGAGTTCGGGTAGGATGCGTACTATGCTCCACCCAAGTTTTGGTAACGATGCATAATACGTCAATGGTTATACCGTGGATCATACAGGCTTGTCCAATATATTTTCTCTCAGCTTTGCCAATTTCATAATAGTTATTGATCTTCTCAAGAATATTTACTTTTAAGCGCCAAATTTTGTGGGATCAAAGAATGTATGTTGTCTTTTAGAGAGGAAATTGGTATGTATCAATCAATTTTCCTCGAAACTACATGACACATTATTTACACGGTGATCATCTTTTTGATACAACTTATCTCTGTCAATTCAAATATCTCCTGCTTGTTTGTTTGATTCCGTTTGCTATATGGTTATTTTGAATGCAAGGCATTATTAGCCCACTGTTTGGGTGAAAAGGAATTAAATCTTCAATGCTATTAGTATGCTTCAACATAGGGATTCGTTGAAATCTAAACTAGCATTTAGTGAGAAGCAGATAAAGATTATACTAGTGAAACACTGAAAAGTGCATTCAACAACTACTTTGTAATTGACAGTATCATTAAGCTAAAAACAGCACCATTGACATGAGATGACATTCTTTAGACAATGCCAATAGGTCACTTACCACATCGAAATGTTAAGCATTCAATTCAGCGAGTTCTCTCCTTGCAGTTTCTGTCAAGGTGTACAGAAACCTTCTAGGATCACAGGCGTGGGGGTTAGAAAGAGCTGCATGAGCCAAGAAAGGCAACTTTCTCAAAGCCCTACCACTTGATCCCTGGTGACATCAGATACGACGATAGACATCAGAATTAAGTTAATTTAATATTAAATCTCAGTGTCTACCATCAAAAAGACCAGCTTGTTACCTCACATGCTTTTGCAGCTTCAAGCAGAATCCTCGACAAATGAAGCGGCCCTTCAAGCTCTGTCGTCTCAGATGGATGCAGTGTCTCTTTCAAAGTAGAATAGTTGAGAAGCGGGAAATGAACTTGATCCTGGAGAACCCGAGCAATGAACATGATTCAAGACTAGATCCAAACGAACAAGTGTATCTTAGGGTTGCCTGTTGAGGGCGTAACAACTTTGAATATATAAGGGCTTACTTAGTAGAGCTAAATGACAATTAAAGCAGTTTAAACACAGCCATACAACAACATTAATGTGATAACAGCGAGCTAAGGTCATTCTAATTCACCATCGTATCATCCTCATCCAAAACCTTTAGTGCACAGCTAAAGTTAAGAACGTCCATTAAAGATTTCTTTGTGCCAGCGGGTGCCAAATTGACATCAGACGTTCTAACGGTTGCAACCACAGATCAATCCTACAAAAATTCCTAGCCAACAGGTGTCTTTTTGTGACACTATGACGCAGTAAACCTTGGTTGTCACCAGTGTGGTTGGAATTATGGTGAGGACCAAATTCAAGATAACAACATTAGATGTCAACCAAGACACCATGGAAACATTGAATGAAGACATATAATACACAATCAAAATATCCAACCAGTAAAAGGACATATCAGAAATCAAGCGTTGCCTGGCTTCCTATCTAAAAACACTATATTCCGATATATTCAAAGTTTAAATTTGGACATGGATCGATTTGCTTTGCTCGACCAATCAAAAACATATCCCAGAACCACTTTTTGAGATCAATATGTAGTAAATGAGAATAAAAATTTGAGAGAAGCACCTGAGGATATGTAACAATTCCAGCTCGCAGAAGTTCTTGTAGGCATGACCTCAATATTTCATATCGTGCTTCAAGTGTAGGGGGGCCCACATATGCCTTGATGTCTGCTCGGTCAACAAAAGCAATATCTGCAACCTAAACAATGGTGAGCTTATATATTTGACAATAGAAGCCACCACACGAGGACTTAGTGGAAAATACAGTGTGTTAAAACTGCAGATTAAGCAAAACATCCCTATTTATATTTTTTTCATATTTATTGTACTTGTCCCTTAGAGAAAAGATTAAAGAGAAGATCATCAAAATCACAACATCAAGCTCTAGACCTTTTGCTAACAGCATCATAAAGTTCAAAGGCATGAACAACTTACCAATGGCTGTCGTTATATTTGATGTCGTGAGAATTATCACATTAGGCCAAGATTTCAATCTGTCCATCTGAGTAAGCAAAGCATTCACAACCTAGTAAAAAACAAGTAGCACGATTAATCAGCATGAAATTTTATCATATTACCAACTCCGACTAATATCAGTGTCAAGGGAGAGATAAGTAAGGCCAGAAGTAGCACCCTTATGGAATCTGATGGTTCGGAACCAGACAAAGCCGCTTGTCTGGCAGCAGCAAGGCTTTCAACTTCATCTACAAAACAACAAATTTGAAACTCATGGTTTCATATTTGATCAATACAAGAACAATATGGGGTATCCATTGAACAAATTGATATAAAAGAAATCCATTAATTAAAACCATATCGAGCATATAAACTTGTATTATAAGAATCCATATAGTAAATCTCTAATAGATGGAAACCAAGCTTGTTGCTAAGCACTAAAGTTGTTGACAAGTGTCACAAGCAAGATTTCAACTATCAGTTAAACCGGTATGTACTGATTGGCACTTATTTTTATTTTTTTTCCGCAAGTACTTACTGGTCTGGCCAAGGACCTCTAATGGACCATATGGATTAGTACCAATCAGTATTCATTTTCCTTTTACTACTTTTCAGTGACATTATATGGGACAAGTCTGTACACAACCTGATCTGTTAGTACCATACTGTCCAACAAGATGTTGAAACCAATACTGGGTCGAGATTTTTACTCTTGGTCACAGATGAGTTGAAATACAAGGAAAACAATTAATTAAGGAACTAGGTTGCTACTGGGTAAAAGGTTGGGGCATGTCTATCTAATTTATCCAACTACAAACAATAGTTGTGAGGGTCAGCACATCAATCTCGCTCAACTACATGCTGCTTGACATATACCTACCTTCAATTCTTTTTTTATTTTTGATGCATATATTCCCATGCCTTCTTAATCCGACACTATATAAGATATGATGGTTATTAACATCAAATCAGTGAAACAGAAATAGACATAAAATGTATAAATTAAATTTATGGCATTTCGTCATTAAAAAAACTACTTTAGACTATTTCCTGGAACTGCACAATAGATTTTGATCAGTTCAAAAAGTTTGTATATTAGAGAACTTGAGTTCCAAGAATCCAAAGTGTTCTCATCATACACCACAATGTATCAGTTGCATGCAAACTTATGAAGTACAATGACAAGGTGATCATCTTAAACACACTCAAGGAAGAAAATAAACAAAATTAGATCAGATGAAAGCGAACCAATCAAGACGAATACAAGATTATTTTCTTCTTCCACCATTTCCTGGATTTTCTGGAAAAGCTTCGCAACCTGTAGAGGTCTCATGATGAGCAAATAAAAAATTCAAATAAGTAGACATCCTATACCAGTCACTATTTCCATGAGGATAAAAATATTTCTTCATTATATTTATCCTCCATACGACCAAATATTAATAAAACTGTAACATATAACCCTGTGGGGACAAGAAAATTGTATAGGAAATGTATAACAGGCACCTCGAGCTGGAAACACTAATAGTTTTACCTAATGGCATTTATTTGTTATATTAACAAATCCATGAGCAAGATCGTCATGTTTGAAGACTACAGAAAGAGACAAAACAATGAACTTGACCCCTCTATGAAAATTGATATATTTAACATTTTCTCTAGCTACAAAGATGGACTGCAAATCTCTATCTTTTCATGATCAGCTAAAGTTAATTCAATCCAACACTGTGGTCCCAAAAATGATGAATGGATGAACCTTACTTTCCAACTAATTCAAGATCAACAGTCAAAAATTTGAGTATAAGACAGTAATTCTACAAAAAGCTAAGAAGCTAAAAGGAGTAAATAATAATATTGAAACAGAATAAAAACATATATTTGAAGAGACAGAAACAGTTGAACAAGAAGGTAATACAACAAAAGTAAAACAAAATCATATCTTTAAGAAAATATAAAGCACTTTCCATTTCATTATTTCTCAACCACCAGCAATAACCATATTTCTGCTTATTACCAAAATATACAAAATCAATAATTTACTCCATTACTTCCCTTACCTTTGATATTCTAAGAATTCTTTTATTAATGGAAATGAAATATAAACTTGTACAAATTTCAACCACCAAATAGAATGCTTGAAAAATTATCTACATGTCAATCTTTATTTCTCAATGTTTATAATTATTTTCAGAAAAATATATTGCCAGGAAATGCAAGCTACAGATGTAAGAGTATGCTGAACATAAACTACTAGAAGAGGCACCAGTTTATATGAAATGATAAAGCATACCAATTTTCCACTTTCTGAAAACCATTTGCTGAATAATGAATGAGCATTGACTTCTACTAGCTGGCACCATGAGTACCTATTATAGACAAATAATAATATCGTCACCTAGAAATAACGACGTAGTACTCTGGAAAGATAAGCATTAATGAAATTTCATCCTTAACAAACCTTGACTTCAAACGTATAGAAAGCTTTTGAGCCAATGCTTTGCACAAAGATGTCTTTCCAGTTCCGGGAGGTCCATGTAAAAGGATAATCCTATAAATACAATATTGAACCTGAGAAATAAAGTTCACCTTGCACAAAATGGGTGCATTTTGAATAATTCATGCTAAATGATCATTTCACAGCCAAAATCTTTTTGAAATCACTAAAACTTCAAAACATTTAATGGCATATATCATAAAAAAGTGGCAGCTAGAAATAAATTGCATACTACATATGCCCCACAAAACAAAGGTATGTTACCGGGAAAGCTTGCTATGAGATGAACCAAAGACTTTAAAAGGTACATATTTAATATGTGACTATGTATATCTGATAGTAGTAAATCTGCAAAGTTGATGAATTGCCCCAATTTAAACTGCTCAACCCATCTTGCTTTGTAAAATAAAATGCATGGCCATTGTAGGTCTTAAAAATGCCAAAAATAACAGAGAGCAGTCCAATTCTGCATTTTGTACACTACTACTGCAATAGCATATTTTTCAAATAGTCAAACAATGAACAAAAGTTGCACCAGTTACTCATTGCAAATGCAAAATCAACTGCTTTCAGGACAACATCCAACATGTAAAAGTATATTCAAATGGATAAAGAACAACAGTCATGCACAAGCCCAATGACAGTATGCATAGACCTCAGGATTCTGAGGATTGGCACATAGGCAACAAATGCCTGAATAGAGAAGACTACTTCAATATCTTCTAGTAAATGAGATGAGTGAAGATTTCAGAAATGATCTGGAAAATAAAGCACAAAATATTTTTCATATTTCAAAACATTGATTGTATATATATGGAAAGATTCCATTGGTCATATCAATTTGTTAAATCGAAGTAACGCATGTGGCTCGTGCGCTGAAAGAACAACAGTTTCTTGATTTAATGATGAACACAAGTTTAGTTTTTTTTAACAGATTTAAATTATTCAAGGTAGTTCCACTAAGTAGAGAATAGGAGAACAGAACGAATATATAGTGTAAGCTGCCTTAAGCAGGAAGACAATATAATTAGAAAATACAAAAAAAAAAAGGAAAACTAAAGAGTTCAGATAATAGCATAGAAAGTTTGAAGGTTTGCATATTAAAGCTAATTGTTTGATTGATTCAGCAATGATCAACAACTGACTGCATTTGTATTGTGTAGCTTATAAGAGAGGTTTCCAACAATTATACATGACTATTAGACTACAATAATGCTCCAAAACATAATTTGGGAACAAAGAATATAGCATGATTTATACAGGTACAACCTCATGACATTAATTACAAAGGCTTAAATAGATTGAAACATGAGAATTTATCAAAAATCATAATGAACATGAAACACATCACAAAGACAAATATCTAAAGTTTCTAAATGTTTCTCACCTGTTCCATGACACGAGGCAAGGATCTACACCTCTCTCGGTAAACAAAAGAGCACTAGCGGCATACCGCAGCAACCGCTGTTTGAGACCAGTTTCATATATTAAGCTGCAGGAATAGATATTAAATTAATAAAAAATGCATATAACAAACTAAGTGACCATGAAAAAGCTGAAAGATATACTGAACCTTTCCCACAATCCATCAAATTCTCTTGCTGGTAGAACCCACTCGTTGAAGCTAGAAAGCATATCATCTCCACTTGGTTCCTCACCTGGGCCCTCTTCATTAAGCTGTAGAAAAGGTATATCTATCATTTATAATAGCTGAATTGTAAAAAATAGCATATTAAATTTTCAAAATTAGAAATATGAAATAATGTCAAATCTGATAACGTGAACCTCTAATGATCTTATCCACAGTGTAACAAATTGACCGACAAAATGTCAGTAGTATATTCTGAAAAGTAAAAAAACTAAGTGAAATTTGATAAAAGATTATGATTTTCTTAACTTTGGACAAAATAATCAAGATTGAAGCCGACCAGCTTTGATTAATGAGACAGAATACCTACCTTGATTGAAATACACTGGAAAATGGTAAAAGAAGCTGGAGGGAAATTGCATGAAGAAGAGGAGAGAAGAATAGAAGGAAAGGAGGACCAAGAAGAAGGGAAGAATACAACAAAAGAGATGATATTTGTATAAGTTTTCTACATTTTATACTTTGAATTTTCTAATTAATTAATATTTTGGAATTTGAATTTGTTCATTATATAAGTGTTGATATTTGATTCTGATCAAATTGATTATTCTAGCAGAATTATAATTATTTTTAATGTTCTCCATCAGCATCCCAAACAAAACATTATGTATTTATTGATCAGAATTTCTAAGGAAATGTTATCTATTTATATATCATAACTGATTGAACAATTGATTAGTTCAATGGCACATAGGTTGATAGATGGTTTTGTTAACTAGAGACTGCTAATGATGGATTCTCAACGGAAAACATTGTATGATGAAATTTACCAATTTTACCAGCTTCACAATTCTTAAGTTTCCTTTTATAACCTAAATCTTAAAGAGTATGTAAAGAGAAATGAAGCATCAAACTATAATGAATTTATTTTCAGTTGATAAACACATGCCAAAAGCTAAGAGGAAAGATAAATGACTATCGCTTTCCAACTTGCAAATGACATAACCATTAAAATTAGAGCCATTCTCAATAAAGAGACTACATTTTTATTCAAAAGTAACAAATGACCAACATTGGAGGCACTAATCACATAAAGAGTGCAACATAAACATGCATACCTGATATACATGCACAACCGGTCTGACTTGCCAAAATAGTAAGACTTTATGGTTCTCCACCCACTCATCTGCAAAAGAATGGATACATCAGAACCCAACAAAGAAATAACAACTAAGATAGAAACCTAAGAGAAAAGTCACTTCATTAAGCTATTCAACCTGTGTCACAAACTATGATTCTTTTTACATTTTCAACAAAAAAAGAATCATCAGCAGGCACTGGAATGGGACCATCAACATAGGTCATGCTCCTTTTCTCAAGCATCCTAGTAAAGATTAAATTATGATTAGGAAGTTACAGCACCAATAACTAGGTAAAATATGTAAAACATATTGGAACATCAAACACTTACGAAAAGAAGACTAAAACCAAATATGTTCATATCCAAGAGATGAAAAAAATACAGTATGTGCAGCGATATCTTGATAAATAAAGGCACAAGAAGAATAACAATCATCATCAAAGTACCACATAGAAAATAAACAAAATCAAAATCAAAACTTGTATTATTTCAAGTATTCATTACCAAAAATGTTCTGACCTTACATTCAACATTATCCAACTCTTGCTGGGGACAGTTGAGTTGGAACCTCATGAGAAAAAACCAAAACCAGGAAGGTAAAAGGTGAAGTTATTGCCCTAATTATCTTTATCCGGTACTAGAAGTAAATAAAAAGCATCAGCTGATGCCAAGTTTTCAACAATAAGCTTCACCGGACCAAAACTTAAGTGACAGCTGCCCCATCATTGACCATGTTCCCACATGCAACTCGAGTGGACATTGACCATATTTTCACCATACAGAATAAGCATGAGACATGAGCGTTGTTGAGCATATACACGCAAATATAAAATCTTTCACTACGGCCCACCCACTATAATCAGAGAATCGGGCACCACAATCTAATGGGGAAGTACCCCATATATGCTCTAGATAAGTCCTCATCACATGGTTACTAAATGGCTGTCAAGAATCTTGCCATTAAACAGAGAGCAGCAACTACACTACGAGGAGATACCATTAATGGTCTGAGAGCTCTATGGCACATAACCAAACAACTTCTAGTAACTTTATTACTCTATGTTACCCACTCTCTCCAAAACTTCCTTTTTTCCTCTAGCTGATGTCCTTCTGCATACGTTGATAGGACCTCGATGTTATTGAATATATTTAACATGGTCTGACATGCAAAGAATTACTCTTCCAAGTCAAAGTTTTGTGTACCATATGAGCATGCTAGTCAGCAACTTTGCACAAGAAGAGACTAATATATCATTGGCACAACTCTATACCATGTAGCATATCTCTATCCCAGGCAGCTGATCTGTCACTTCCCACTAAAAATTTTCTAGACCACTTTCAGAAGGGATCTCCATGGTTCTTATCTCATTTTACAACTACTTCCAAAACCAAACTCCTAACACAGTAGAACCAAATAATTTCTGACATACCATCATGCTTCAGTGAAGCCACCACACAAGAATTTTGCTTCATATGTGCATTAAGATTTCTGTAGTCCTCCTTGGATAAAATGCATGACACGCACAACTACAACGGTCCCAAACTAATTGACGCTGCAAGTGTCACCATATTCTTCCTCATCACTGTTAAAAACATGTGGAGCTTTTCGTTAACGTTGATCAGTATCTCAAGGGAAACCAAATTCAACGAAAACAGTGCACCGCTACGCTTCTACCATCAAACATCTCAACAGAACCAAAGACTCCTTGAGTCATTTTAGAAACAACAAAGAAAATCCAAAAACATCCACGTTCTATCACTTTGGGACTTATCTGAAAAGCAGGAGACGGAGAGAAAGATAAGAACCTTTCAACGGCGGCGCGTGCGTCCTCAGCTCGAGCAGTGCTCGAGGGTTTCAAGCAGACCTCAACTGCGGACCAAAAACAAATCAATCGCTCCAGGAAAGACTCGATAATTTGGAAAAAAGGTATAAGGAGGAGAGGAAGAAGAATCGGCTTTACCGGAAACGAGGACCTTATCATCTGCGGCGGAGATCGGCGGGGGCAAAGGCGCGGGGCGGCCGGAGACGCCCTCCGGCTTGGAGAGGTCGGTTACCTCGGAGCCATTCTCTAGCGAAACCTCCATCGGAGAGCTCATCAGCTTTTCTCTCCCCTCCTAAGAATGAGGAGATGGAAGCGAACCAGATCGGACGACTGCGGGAACCCTAATTTGAAAGTTCGAATATAATTCTCGTTCCCTCGCTTCGTAACGACGGCTTCCGCCACGTAGATGAGCCGGTTCTGTACATAACTGGGCTCGAAAACTAATACTAAGCCCGGTCCGGCCCATCAAATAAATACAGGTCGATGTGCTATATTTTATTATAAAAACAATTTTTATTTTTCTCTGATTGAAATAAATATGTATAGAAATTCTGAAAAACATAAACTCATATCTTAATAAATCATAAAAGAAGACCATTGAAACCTTGAAAACCCATCAGACCATAGAAGTATATATGAAATAATTTGTTTTTTCAGAAATTGAAATTTTCAAAGATATATGCATACAGATTTCGAAACAGTATATACTAAGAAACTATTTTTCCTTCAAAAAATCTAAAGAAATGTGTTTACCAAATCAGAAAAGGTAAATTCTCTTGTCATCAAAATTTCCAGAACCATTGAACTATAGGAGCATTCCATGTTCTGATTTATTTTTTTCCAAAAATAAAAATATAAAGAAATAATTGGTGCTTCAAATACTGACAAATTAAAAGAGATTATTTAAATTGCATGGTAGGTCATGATTATTTAATTAACACAACCCCAACATGGGCCTTTATATTCTATTTTTCCAAAAAATATTTGTTTTTCCTCCTTTTTCTGATTAGTTAAGAGTTGAAAATATCGAAGAAATATGTATAAAATTCTAAAAAATATAAAACTCTACTCCAAAAACATTAATAAAATTAAATACCATAAAAGTGTTTTCAAAATAATATTTACAAATTTTTTCATTAAATATTAATAATTGATATTACTTCATACTGAGCTCAAAAAGATCTCTCCTCTACTGTTTAACACACAACAAAAAAAAAAAGCTCATGCAATATAACAAACTGCCTTCCTACTTATTTAGTTTTCACATAGGAATTAGGGAAATTCTCATGCCATTCTTATTTGCAAAATGCTGCTGAACATGATTGCTCAAACTGTGTTGGTTCCATGACCGTCTTAGATGAATGATAACAATGTGTTTGTCAATTCAACTGGTAAGAGTAACAAAGATATGCCAGATCATTCAGCCACATAGGCCATGTTTACTCGACATGAATCATAAATCTGTGGAATACGACAGCTCGGTGTGTATTTTGCACTTCCAACATTCATCATATTGAAAATGTTCATATCTAAACTCAGCTAGTGGAGCATTTCTACGAAGGAACGTGGAAGTCAAACCTATCCTTGTTCTTCATTAGAATTAGAAAGGCACAATATAGATATTAAAGCATCTTCTTACCAGTGATCATGACAAGAACAGATGCCACCCTCAAAATGATGGAAGCGATTTGCATCTCGTACGATGATTACTCGGCTCTCGATTTTGGAGATGAATTTTATTGCATTATGACAATCTCCACAAACACGAAGGTTTTTGGTCACACGAATCACAGTTCCGGGATTCATATTGATCAAGCCAAAGACGATGGCGAGCCTCTCGCTGTGATAAGAAAGTGCAATTTCCTTGCTCTCGTCGTCCACATCATGGAGTGCAAAATCTACCAAAGGAACATAACCCAATTGTTTCATCCGCACACTCAGTTGGTCAAGATAAGCATATATCTCCCGAGAATGAGGATGAGACTTATCATCCACTCCAAATTTATGAACTTGGTTGTTGAACTCAATCAAGCTAATGCCTTGATCCTTGTTCACTCTTCTCCCTGCCATTAGCTTCCTCACTCTCTCCACATCTGTCCACCTTGATTTAGTAGCATAGACATTGGAGAGGAGAACAAAATATCCAGCATGGTTGTGGTCTCTGTTCATGATCTTGTCTGCAATTTTTTCTCCTAAATCTAGATCCCCATGAATTCGACAAGCTCCAAGAAGAGAAACCCAAATACTAGTATCTGGTTCCATGGGCATTTGCTTTATAAACTCTTCAGCTTCCTGCAGCTTCCCTGCACGTCCAAGGATGTCTACCATGCACGCATAGTGGTTCATCTTTGGCTCAATTCCATACTTCAGATTCATAGAATCGAAGAACCTTCTGCCCTCCTCCGAAAGCCCCGAGTGGCTGCAAGCAGAAAGGAGACTGGTAAAGGTGGTAGCATTTGGCATCACCCCATCATCCACCATATTGTCGAATGTAGAGATGGCTTCTCTGGCTAGGCCATGGTATCCGAAGCCTGCTACCATCGTACTCCAGCACACGACATCCTTGCTATCAATACGATCGAACATTAGCCTCGCCAACTCCAAGTTCCCACACTTGACATACATGTCGACGACTGCAGTAGCGACCAAAACGTCATGCTCGAACCTGGTTTTAATCGCGAGGCAGTGGAAGCATTCTCCTCCCCTAAGAGCCCCAAGACGGCCACAAGCAAGGAGTGCGCTCAACAAGCTGACCCGGTTGGGCTTCACGCTCGAGAGTTGCATGAGCCGGAAGAACTCCAGCGTCTCCATGGTCAGGCCATTGTGAGCGTACCCAGAGATCATCGAAGTCCAACAAACCAAATCTCTGTTAGCCATTTTATCGAACGTCTGCCGCGCGCAGAAGACGTCGCCGCACTTGGAGTACATGTCGACCAGCGCGGCGGCCACGAAGAGGTCGCTAGCGCACCCGAAACAGAGGGAGTGCTGGTGGAGCAATTTCCCTACCCGCAGGTCGGAGAGGGCGGCGCAGGACCTGAGCGCGAATGGGAAGGTGAACTTGTCGGGACGAAGGCCGGAGGAGAGGAGGGTGTAGTAGAGGCTGAGAGCGACGTGGAAGCGGCCTCCGGCGGCGCAGGCGCGGATAGCCATGTTGAAGAGGAAGGGAGAGGGGCTGGGGACGGAGCGGAAGAGTGGGAGGGCGGAGTCGAGGAGGCCGAGGGAGAGGTAGGCGAGGGTGGCGGCCGAGAGGAGGGTGGGGATGCGGCGGTGGAGGCCGAGGGTGAGGATGCGGGCGTGCGCTTGCTTGAGGTGGTTCGGGCGGGCGCATGACTTGAGCAGGGAGGAAATGGTCGTTATCGTCTCGGGGCACATAACGGCAGGGGAAGCGGTGGTTGGCGAGGCCGAAGCGTCCGTCGATGGAAGGAATTCGTTGGGTGCCTTCGCATTGCTGAGAATTCTCATACACGACGTGAAAAGCAGCACTGGATATATGAATATATGCACACATAAAGCTTCGCTATTGGCTTTCTTCCTCCGGGATCGGCTCCTTCAACGCCTCCCAAACCTTCGACCACCACGTCATCGAACAGCCTCTCTGCTCCAATCCCCCATCCACCACCACGGTGATGACGACGACGGCGAGCAGGTGGAGCGGCTGCGTCGTCTTCAGCCATCGGCCCTCCTCGCGTCCATGGCCTCCGCCGTCTCCGAAGTTTCCCAGACCCGCTCCGTTCTCCGCCCTCCTCCCCCGACCACTGTACCTCGACGCCAGCGTCTCCCGACGGCTCGAGGAGAACGTCGGTGCCACACCTCCCGAGTAGATTGACTAGCTTCGGTGGTGGTCAGAGCCGAGCCGACATGTATAAAAAAACGATGTGTTTCGCAATCCTTCTCTAGCTTTGTTCTCCCTTTCGGCTTCACTATCCTCCTGGATGATCTATCAGAAGGAGAAAGTTTTGATTAAATCTTGAAAGTCTGTTCATTACAATGAACTCGTTGATGGTGGTTGTCATCTTATCGATGTTACTTAGAAGGTAGCCAGAGAATAAGCATTCACCATTTTAATCCTAAATTTTGAAGATTTTTTTATCTATAAATTTAATTTTATAATTGAGGACATAAATTTAGAAAAATTAATTTTTAAATGATAAAATTATAATTTTACTTGGGATATATAATAGAAATATCTAATTTTTAAAAGGCGTAATTATCAAAATTGAATCTAAAGACAGAGATTGAAATTATCTGATTTTTTAAGGGTAAAAAATAAAAAAAAAATCCTAAAACCTCTCTCGTTGTCACCATCGTTGCATTCCACCTCACCCACATGTGCGGGTCTTGACGATGGTGCACCGGCCGTTTGTTGCCTATGCGCTAACCACAGTGGCATGGCTTATGTAATGCTTGTAATCATCGAGGTGCCACCCACAGCCCACTGACCGTCGTCATCGTTCCTTTTTCTATTACGCAACCATGGGGAATCGTGGCCTGTGGTGTCTAGCTAATGCTAATTGTGGCCAGCAAATACTGCAGCGACATTAGTATAGCCATCACAAGCAACAATTGTTATAAAATATTTAAATTAAAAAATTCTTTTTAAAAGATTTAGTTAAAAAGATGGTTTCCTTTTTAGTTATTTTGGTAGTTATTTTTCAAAGATGGTGTCTTTTATGAAAATATCTATAAATATGTATTTGAGAGTAAATTATGAACATATCTCTTTTATAAAAATAACTCTCCAAGTGTGATTGAATTGGATATTCTCTAATTCCTCTTTGAAAATTCTTTATTGTTTGCTCAAATCTTCTAAAGACTTGTCATGTCCACTAAAACTATCTACATCAAACCTATAGCAATCTTGTTGAGAAGAAGGTACAAATATCATTTTTAGGAAAGTGTTTATACATATTTCAGGTCTAAATATATTTTCTACAATATCTTTGATCTTGTGTTTGTTATTTATTTCTATAGTGTTTTCATTATCTTCTTTGTTATATTTTTTAACAATCTAAAAATGATATTTATAAGTTTATACAAATTTACCGTGGAGGTCATAAATACCATCAAATTATGAAATCAAGATTTTGTTTGTTTGGATCATTTTCATGGAATGAATTTTACCTATTGGCAAGACAAGATGAAGTTTATGTTGATTGCTTTGAAAATCTTCCATGCCCATGATCCAAATCTTCAACCAATTCTTGATCCAACCGATGATGACACTGATGAAGTCAAGGCTAAACAAAAGAAGAGAAATGAAGATGAAATTATGTGTAGAGGACATATTCTCAATGCTCTTTCGGATCGACTTTATGATCTTTATATAGTGGACCATCACCTGCAAAAGCAATTTGGAATGTTTTGGAATTCAAGTATCATGCTGAGGAGGAAGGTACAAAGAAATTTTTAATTTCTAACTATTTTAATTATAAGTTTATGGATGACAAGCCAATCTTAGTATAAGTAGAGGCTATAATAGTTAAGTTACTTTTATCTTAAAAAAGGTATAGGAAGAAGATTTTGTATGACTCCAAGAATATCACTTTGGAGCAAATTTAAAAATATATTCGAATTGAAGAGGAATCGAGGATGAGAGACAAGATTGAGAATTCTTTTGATAATATAAAAACAAATGATGTGAATCAGCTTAAGAATTCCAACAAAGATAAGCAAAACAATGTGAATCATTTTGGCCCCAAAAGAGATCAAAGAAAATTTAAGAAGTCAAAGGGTGGAGGTTGTTTTGTTTATGGAAAACATGATTATTTTACTAGGGATTGTAGATTTAAGAAAAGCCAAAAACCGGAAGTCAACTTTGTCGAGGGAGATGATAATATAATCGCTACGGTTGACGAAGTGAATGCCATATTTGGTAAGGTTTTTGGTTGATGGTATGATACTTATACTACCATCTATATTTGCTATGATAAGACACTCTTCAAGACTTATAAAGAAGTCACTGAAGGGTAAGATATTTAAATAGGAAATGAAGTTCGTTCTAAGATGATTGACAAGGAAAATGTGAAACTCACTTTCAAGAAAGAAAGTCACTCTTACTAATGTTTTTTCATATCCCAAATATGAGTACGAAATTTAATAAGTTAGAATCTCCTGGGCAAACCTAGAATTAAATCTGTATTTGAATCCAAGAAGTTAATTCCATCCCGTAATAGAACTTTTATTGGAAAAGACTATTCCACTAAGGCAATAGTCAAATTATCTATTATCGACAATGATTATAAATTTATATTATTAATTCTTATTCATTATGATATGATAGATTAGCACATATTGGAAACTAGCACCATTAAAAGAATGATTAAGTGTGGCTTAATAAATTATCATTTTAATGATCTTAATAAATATGAAATTTATGTTAAATCAAAGATGATGAAGAAAGTGTTGAAAGATATATTAATTTATTAGACTTAGTACATTCAGATATATGTAAATTAAATGATATATTAACAAGAAAAGAAAATATATATTTCATTACTTTTATAGAGGATATGTCTAAGTTTACATATATTTACTTATTGAAACATAAAAATGATGCTTTTAATGCTTTTAAGGCATATAAATCAAAAGTTGAGGATAATATTTTTCTAATAAATTTAACTTGTTTTGTGAATAACATGGTATAATTCATGAATGTTCAGCACCTAGAACACTTGAGTAAAATGGACTAGCAGAAAGAAAAATAGAACATATCTAAAGAGGATTAATGCTATATTGTTACATGCTAAATTATTTTATAATTTATGGAGAGAAGCTTTATTGACTACATGTCATATTTTAAATAGAATTTTCTTTAAACAGAATAAGATCTCTCCATATGAGTTAAGGAAAAGAAGACAACCTAATATTGGTTATTTTAAAGTATGGGGGTGTTATACATATTGTAAAAATAATGATCCTCAAATGATAAAGTTAGGACCTAAAAGAATTAAATATGCATTTGTATGCTATGCCTCAAATAGCAAAGTTTATATACTTCTTAATTTGGAGTCTAATATCATAATATAATCTCGAGATGTTGAGTTCTTTGAACACTTAATGACTTCATGTAATAATGTTCATCCTTCAACTAGTGAAGAGTCACTAGTGGAGATATCTCAAAAGGTTGGTGAGTAATCTAATATTCCTTTAATTGGACATCAATCAAGTTCACAAGAGATTAGAGAGCAATATTATGAATTAAGGAGAAGCACTCATGTACGAAAAGCAAAAATATTAAGATCGGATAAGATTGATTCTCAAAGTATTTCCTTTTACCTTGTAGAAGGAACTAATGAAAGAGTCTTAAGAACAATTCCTCTTGTTTTATAAGTGAAAGATGATCCTAAAACGTTTAAAGAAGCTATGGCCTCTTGTGATGCTACTTTATGAAAAGATGCTATTAATGATAAGATAGATTCTATTATATCAAACTGCACTTTGGAACTTATCGATTTATCTTTTGCCTCTAAACCTATTAGTTGTAAATGGGTATTTTGTAGGAAGTATCATACAAATGGTACTCTTCAAACATTCAAAGCAAGGTTAGTTGCTAAAGGACTTCGAAAAAAAAAAAGGAATAGATTATTTTAACACATATACTCTTATGGCTAGGATCACATCTATTAGAATTATTTTTACTTTAGCATCAATTTTTTATCTTTATGTTCATCAAATGGATGTTAAAACGATATTTCTAAATAAAGACCTCGATAAAAAGGTATATATGAAACAACCTGAAGGTTTTATTCGACCGAAAAATGAACATAAAATGTATAAATTATTAAGTCATTGTATGGTTTAAAGTAGGCTCCAAAATATTATAGATAAATATGTTTATCTCAAAAATTGTGATGACTATATAGTGATAGTTTGTCTTTATATTGATGATATGCTAATAGTGAGCAACGACATGAAAGGTGTTGTAGAAACAAAGAGGTTTCTATATTCAACATTTAAGATAAAAGATCTTAAGCAAGTTGATACCATACTAGGTATAATAGTAAAAAAAAAATAGTGGAGGATATGTTTTGAGTCAAACTCATTACATAGAGAAAGTATTGGAGAATGTTTGACCCAAGTATTAAACAGGTCAAGGATACACTGATGCAAGTTGGATATCGAGTTTCTGAGATAACAAATCCATTACTAGTTGGGTGTTCACCTTGGAAGGTGGTATTGTTTCTTGAAGAGCAAGAAATAAACGTGTATATCTTACTTAACTATGGAATTAAAATTTGTTGCTATAGTAGAAGCATGAAAGGAGGTGAATAGTTGAGGGACTTTCTATTAGAAATTCTATTGACTTCTAAAAGTGTGAATTCAATTTTTATACTTTATGATAGTCAAACCAGTTTAGCTCATGCAAATAGTGAAATATATAATGAAAAGTCAAGACACATAAGTCTTATATATGATTATACGAGAAAATTAATCAAGAGTAGGATTCTTTCACTCACAATTATAAAAATAAGTGAGAATTTGACTGATCCGTTCACCAAACCTCTTATAAGAGAAGTTATAAGATCAATATCAAAATGGATGGGGCTAAAACTCATTGAATAAAAGATCCACCAATGATAGCAACCTTACTCAATATTATAAAATGAGAAATGAAGAGTTCAAAGGGTAAGAATAAGTCATTAACATGTGGAGTGGTTCAGCACTTCAAAATATTTTACGAATCTCATCTAAAGATATTAAAGTGATGGTTGTCACCGAATGAGGGTTGAGTTAATTATATTCTTAATAAAGTTCAGTCAAGTCAAGATAAGTATCTCAGAAAGTGATAAAGATACTATAAGAACTTCACATATATCAATTTAAAAGTGGTGCCGCTTCGATTAAGAGTTGGAGTTTCTCTCATAAAAGTTCAAGAACTTGGATGAGCCCAAGGCCATATTAGGGCTAAACGAAAATTTATGAGGAATACAAAGATGTTATATTTAAGTGTGTGGTATCACCGCTGTTTTCATTAGGAATAACAAATTCAAAGCTTTTATACTATTTGAGATTTCAACTTTACTTTGTGATGCTTACACTAAGGTAATATTCAAATCGAAAGATATATTACTTTATTCATAAATACTATTTAATCACTTGGAGAAAATTTTAAATTTGAACAAGTGGAGGATTACTATAAATTGTTCAAATTAAAAAAAAAAAAATTTCTTTTCAAAAGATTTATTTGAAAAGGTGGTTTCCTTTTTAATTATTTTGGTAGTTACTTTTCAAATGTCATACCTTTTGTGAAAATATCTATAAATAGGTATTTGAGAGTAAATTATGAACATTATCTATTTCATATTCTTCTTCTTTCTTGATAACTCTCCAAGTGATTAAATTAGACATTCTTTAATTCTTCTTTGAAGATTCTTTATATTTGCTCAATACAGATCTTCTAAAGGCTTGTTATATCCACTAAAAATATTTGCATCAAACCCATAACAATCTTATTGAGAAAATGGTACAAATATCGTTTTTAAGAAAGTATTTATATATATTTCAAGCCTAAATATATTTTCTACCATGTTCTTGATGTTGTGTTTGTTATTTGTTTCTATAGTATTTTCATCTTATTCTTTGTTATATTTTCCAACAGCAACATTCTTCCAACTGTCTGCGACTAAGGCAGGTCACCCATTATAAAGCTACTATATACACAACCATGCATGCAATCATTGTCAGTTGTCACACTCTATGGTGCTTTTGTTGCGTACATAACTACTGCCCATGACTAGGCTAGCGATAACAAGAGGTTGCCACCCTCAATAATATTGTCGTCAACTATGCCGATAATAAGCTATTGATAGTGATCTATCGATCAAACATGAGGAACCTCGTATCGCCCATAAGCAAGCAACAAGATGGACTAAATAGAAAAATAGATCGATAATACAAACAGATCATATAAGCATCATAAATCAAAATCAAATAATACTTTTTCACAATCAAATTGTGCTAATAAGTGGATCTAAATATAAAATAAATCTAAAATATTTTTATAATCTAAAGTATTTGATTTCAAAATATTGCTTTAATACCAATTATAAGCATAAAAATCATGATTATGCTATTGTTATACAAAAAAATTTAATATCAAAAATAAAATCAAATAACAATAGATTAAATATACGATATGCTTTTTGATGTCATTTAGAAAATATTTATCCAATCTATAAGCATATAGTCATAAGATCTGAAAGCGATGGATTAGAAAGCAAGGGGAGATGAGAGAATATCTATAATCTCTTTGATTGGTTAGTCAATTAAAGTTTTATAAGGGAAGATGAAGAAGATATTAAGGGAAGATAGAGAAGATATATAATTTCTCTTATTGATTCGTGCTTGAAAGGTTTTATCATGTTTATAGGTGAGTGTAAGAAGATTTGGATGGTAATTACAAAAATCTTTCTTAAATCTTATCATAATTGAATTTTCTTTTTATTGATCGATAATCATAATAAAAATATAATGAACTCTATAATATATTTTAACTAATTAAATATATTATATTAAATCTATAACATAATCAAGAATTCCTTACCCTTTGATTGCTGACTTTGTCATCGATATGCTTACGGTCGTGAAGCTCAATCGAAGCGTTGTTATTGTTGCGTCTTCCCTTCCGAGTACTGAGCCACAGCCTTGACATGCTTCTCGAGGGCCAAAGCAAGAAGGAGAGCGCCGTGATCACGCTGCGGAACGCAAGCGACACGGAGATAAAAGCGCCTACCTGCGTCTGTCGAAGACGATTTTGGAGGAGCAGCAGCAGCATGCAGCCCTGTTCCGACTCTCCACTGCCACGCTTCCTTCCTCTTCTCTCTGCTCGGGCGAAGCTGGTAAAGTGGTAACAAGACCGAAGGCATGAAGGCAGGAGCGTCGGGATGCAACGCCTTCACGCTTGTATTATCTTTCTTTCTTCATCTTCCAGCAAAGATAACGAGAGGCAGTCCATCCACCATGTAAGAAACGCCTCATCTCTCAAAAAGGATCCACTAAATAAGTTATCTCTAGTCAGATGCATGAAAGAACCTTACACTGTTGTAGAAAGCCAGAAAGAATGCAGTAGAGGGGTATTTTTGCATGTATGATATGATCAGATCATATGATCATCGTTACAACAAGTTCTACCAAGTACATGACAAGTCTTATTGGTTACAGAATCTTACCTGAATCATCTCGACCGAAATACAATTGTGGAGAAGATGATGTCTTAATAACGGAGGACTTTTGTGCCTTATAGTGTAGTGGAATTCAGTCAATATTGGGGCACATCTATTTCCACACTGTTAAAACAAAACTGTACATGGATACAACGGTGAAGGCCTTGGAAGTCAACTTTGGATTATGGTCAGCAGGATGCTCGACATTAATCTTCTGTCACCTATATGTTCTCATCCTCCTCGTCACCGAAGAACTGACATGCTCCACCGTCTCGCCTTCCTGCAAAGCAAGAAAATGGAATATCACTGTTTCTCGATATCCAATAGATTTCTAATCAAATGAGTAGGCATGCTAGAAGAGAGACTCTTCTGGGTAGAACTAGCAATCCTCCTGCTTTACATGACAAGGTGTTCTTTTCAGTGAATATGCTCCGATAATCTCATTTCCATTAATAAAATGATCAAGCTATTGCTTCACAAACTCCAAACTGAATCCAAGAATAGTACATTAATTGATAGTAACAAACAGGCCTAAGCACAATAAATTGTTACTTGAGTTCTTGTTAACCAACAGCTGCAATGCCAAGAAATTTCTACCAAACATTATGATTTAAACAACTATTTAAATGGTAGAGGAGCAACTGTGCTATCTAAGTTCCAATATTACATCCAATTACCACAATTTAACAAATTCCTGGATAGATAAAAAGGAAAATGGCATGCGCATGCAAAACCTAAAAATGCACCACCAGAAAGGTGCATCATGCAGTCTGCCGACATTTGGTATGATCAACTTTATGCAAAGCAATTGTAACTTGGAAGAAGCGACTTTGAATCGAACTTTAAGAATTATTGACCAACCTGTCCAATCTGTTGGAGACTGGATCACATGATTAATTTCACTTCCGGCAAAATTTTGAACGTCATTTTCTTTACTTCTTATAAATCTTCCTGTACATTCTGTTGAGGATCCAAGTGTGGCTGGATTTAATGCTAGTCCAGATTGTACTGAAGTGGATAATTTTCCAGCAGAAGCAGCTGCTGGTTTAGCATCACTGAAGTCTCCATCACTATCAGCCATGAAAGATCCAGCAATTACCTGCACCGCATCAACTAAAAACGACCATTAATGGTAGTACAACACTGGTATTAGAAAAAAAAAGGATAACAACACCAGATCCATAATTGACCTGTACAGGCTCTGCAGCCAATAAAGGGCCTTTGACGCCACCACCCACTACACGGCCATCGGTACCGGAGAGGCATATACTAAGCCCACCCATCTTCATTGATGCCCCATCAGTTCTATTGTGCACAAAAGACCCAGAAAGTGATAGAATCTCAAACCTTCCCTGGAAAAGGCTATATAGGACGTCTTAACAAATGTGTAGAGTGGTTGCTTCCTAAAGAACTTAGATTGCAGGTAGAAGTAAATAATGCTATATTTGTCTTCCACGATATAAGCCCCAAATAGCTTAAACTAGGAATACTATATGATAGAGCTAACAAGTGCGCATAATAAGCTGTTGCATTGGCAAGAGAACTAAAAAGACAAAATTGAGCTGGCACAAAAGGCAACAACAGATGGATAATTTACATAACCAGAATACATGTGAGAGTAAAGCAAGGTTTTCAATTTCAGATACTGGACCGTACGACTCATGACCCAACCGGTATGGGCCCGAGATGTACCAGCAATACCGTGCCCTACGTCAGTACATACCCAAGTTTCAGAAAAAAACTGAATAAGGCTCAAAAATAAAGAAAAGTTATTGTCTGGTACAAGTCCTGTGTTGAGCAACACGGCTTGTACCGGACACACCACCTAGTTAATCCTGGTTCGGACATATCGATTATATATTTCAAAATATTAAGATTATATATCTGAATACAGCTGTATAAAGAGAACAAGCAGTCTGCTGACAGGAATGTCCATTCGTGGTGTGGATTATATCACTTGGATACTGCAACACACAGGATACCAACTTAATGGCAAATATCATAAATAAAAACGAAAATTTCAGGCACTTCAATGAGTACAGGATCATTCTATCTACAAACTGCATGTGCAGTTGCAACTTAATTTCTCAAGACTGCATGCCACAACCACTATCCGCTTTAAACATGTACCCCTTGCAAAGCTGCTCCTGGCCCCTGTCATCCTACCATTATAGCTCTCAGTGGTTGCTGCCACTCCAAAGTCCAACCATGAATGAATTGTCCTTGAAAATGCAGGATACCAAACAAAAATAGATGCAAATTGTAGCCAGAATATATGCAACCAAACAACCAAATTGCTCTCTAGATGCAGCATCTACAATCACATTGCATTTCTAATGCAGATATTTCTAATTTCAATCAGCCAAATTGTCCACAAGTCTAATTTCAATCATCCGCATGCTTGTAAGAGAGAGCATATAATGGAAACACAACTAAGGAAAAGGCAAACCTGAGATTGTAGCACATAAAATCAAACTCACAACAATGGTGAAGATCATGAAGTTACTTCGGCAAAAATTTAAAACAATGAAGTGCCAAAATGGCACAAACAGTGAACAATGAACACTCCCTTGAATGAGTATACAATTATGGCTCGTTTGTGCACTTAAGAAATACTATTACTGAAGCAACAGTGATAATGGAAAATATAAACAAATAGAGTAACTTAGGTGCACAAGCACAAAAGTTTTAACTTTGTGTTTCCCTTGTACTTATTTAAATCCAATTTTGCTTCATATATGTGTATGCATGTATACATGTGTGCATATGTATATATTCAAACATATGTTCAGATTGCAGAGAGGCCAAAAAGCAGAAATGAGAGTATAAGATCAGCTTGCCTCATAGGTTACACATCCTCCAAAGACAGCCGGATGACTAAGAGATGCCCTAGAAATTGAACCAGATGCTGCGAGAATACAAAATGTGTGCTCGAGATGTTGTACAAATGACATAATTTTCTGGGCCACATCCTTGTCAAAAGTAAAATTTTCAGTGTTACCATGTTGCCAATAGAAAATATATTACTGTTGCATATATCTGTGTGTTATATCAATCAAAAAGATAAACTAATAAATATAATGCAATCAGTTGCTTCCACAAATTAAAACTACATTGATGAATTAGCCGCTAATGTTTTAAGTTGAGTAAACCAAACAAAGCACGCGTGTATATGTATACATATGTATATATACATATACATATGTATACATATACATATACATATATATATATATATAAGTGGCACCTAAACTATCATGGTACTCCCAAATAACATAAAAAGATATGGAGATATGGGTATTTCCATGATAGAACCACAGGACCACATCTTTTTGACACTTTTGACCCACCCACCCCCCCCCCCCCTCTCTCCTTGGAACACCTCTCACTGTTTTTAAACCATTACAACAAAACAGCCAGTGGGACCCTAATAAAATGGAGAAAATATATAACATGAACCTCTACACCAAAGGACACTCATCTCTTCATATAACTATACACATGCACTCACCAAAAGACAGACCTTCTACAAAGACACAAAGACGAAAACAAAGAGATACAACAAGACAAATACCTTTCATGAACAGGTTTATTAACCAAGATAGAGTGCATATCATTTCTGCTACAAAAAAGAAATGCATAGATCAGAAATGAGTGTAATTCGGGTACAGTAACAAAAAACAAACAAACATATAGGTACATATAGGAAAAGGGTAGTTTCAGTGGACCCATTTATAGTACTCAAATTGCCAGTGTCATGAGAACATAAAATATCAATAAGGTTCACAACAAGCCTGAAGAATAAAAGGACTCTCACTACTGTTAACATTGTAGGTCAGACAGACTACTGGATCAGTCCAACTTGATCTCTAAAATCACTGGTCTGGTTATTTGCTTGCTTATAAGATTATGACATCCACTCATGGAGACCCCTATTCCTAATCTACATTTTCTTGCTTCCTGTTAGTCCAACAGCCGCATAGATCTACAGAGTTAAGTGAAAATGCTTTTATATCACCAGCATTCAGAGATAAAATACCTCTCATCCTTTAAATTGCTTTAACATCCAAAAAGAGAAAGAAAAAGAGATCCAATTCAAGGAATCAACACCAATAAATAAAATAAGAAATTTCTGTGAAAATATAACATTTTTTGTGAAAAACATGCAGGTTTACAATGTAGATGATTAATATGGATTATCTCTATCCAACAAACTAGAGGAAGATTCTGAGATCAAAATTGAGGACTAATTGTATAATAAATTTACGAAGGCTACATAAGCGTAAAAATCAGAAACTTACATTCATTCTCTGAATCTAGTGCAACTAACCATGATCTAGAATCATGCAGCACAACAATTGCTGCGACTACCTAGTGCAATCATCAATTGATTTTATTTATACAACCCAAAATAATATAAGTGTTTTAGACTATGTGGCAACAAGACCAAATATATTAGATGCCAAGAGAAGAATAAAGAATTAAATAAAACTGATAGAAATGAAGTTCCCAGAAATAAATTTTAGTACCTCTGATATACTATTCAATAAGAAGGAGAGATTGATGAAGATAATGCTTTTAGTCCCAGAGTTCAATATAATTCTCACTAATGGCTTATTGTGTTTAAATTTATCAAGATCATGGAACAGTTGGATATTGTGACTTAGGAAGTGAACTGAATAAAAAATTTAGTACACCTCTCCAGCTACAACTGTAATCACATGTGTCTTGAACCCATGCCCTGCATTCCCTGCAAAAGAACGCTTGGCAATGAAAATTTTGTAGCTGCATATTTTTAGTTAATAAATGGGATGCTGAAACATTTAATTTGATATAAATATGATTTAGTCACAAAGCAAAGAAAACACTGTTATTTGAACTCCATGCCGATGACATGCCAATGTTTCATATGATCTCTGGCACAAGCCAATAATAGGCAAAAGGCACCCTCTACATAGGATGGACCTATGGCAACAGGACCAATGCAGACTCAACATAACTGAAACTCAAAACATGTCATTAATTATTGGGTGCACAGAACAGTAGTGTTACAACAGCAAATAAAAGAAAGGAGTTGCTACTTAGACAAACAACAACTAGAAGTTGTAATGTCCCAACTATTTGGGGCCGGCCATATAGATCTTTTGACACAACTGAACCTTGTAAAAAGTAATATCCTGAGTTAAATTAAGAGAATTTAAAACTTTATTTACAGTTTTTAGTAATCCTTCTCTTCCTGACTCTTCTTGGCAACAGAATCTACCTTGGCTGATCCATGAATCTTTATCAAAGTTATATATTGTTTGGTCTTCTAGTTTTATAACAACTCCTGACATGTTGAATTTTTCCCTAAATGCATAGATGGATATCTAAGTATTAAATGGTTTTATTATTTATAAAATAAAATTTTTCTTATTCTTAACATGGATCCCTCATATGTTTGCAAATGAACCCATGGACATCATATGTGTTATGCAGCACCTAGGCCTCCTATGTGCTAGTTCCACTTTTCACAACACTTGGAATAATTGCAATAATAAGTATTCAACAAAATTAGCAAATCATTTATGACATAAATCATCACCATAGTATGAACTAGTAAGCAAACTTAATTCCTGGGCTGAAACCAATGCTGAACCTATCCTTTGACTTGGAAATCACTCTTTCATACCACAAGCAAGCAACATGAGATAAGCAATACTTTAGTTCCAAAGACAACATTATCTAGAGAAACTTTGGTGTGATGAGTAACAATATTCCAACTAATGAGAGCATGTCTCGGTAGAATGATATAACAACCTCTCTACTTGTAGGGTAAGATTGTGTATACTAATCCCCTAGAGCCTGCATCGGTGAGAGCCTCATGCATTTTGCCCCTTTTTTTTTCTGACCTAATGTCCAAACTTCATTATCCTGGTTAGTTTTGCAATTAGGTGATAACAATTGATCAATCATGACAGAAAAAAAGTGTATCATGTGCACCAAAAACCAAAAAATAAAGGACTCAAATGTTGGTGTTTCTCATCCTGAACTAAGCCAATGTGCCAGATATACATCACTATCATCTCAATCCTATCCTTTAAGCAATATAACAATGTGAATAGAGATACGTTCAATCATAAATCCAGGATAAACCAGGCACTGAACAGGTGCCCGGTAAAAATAAAGAGAAAGTATCCATTCTCCTTACCATAATTATGATTAAATTAACCATAAGAGGCACAAAATAATCAAACAAGCTTTGTTGCACATTCAAGTTACAGCTTCCGAGTTTACTCTTTAGTCCAATCTTAATTAATGATAAAAATAAAGATAGAGTAGGCATCGAAGCAACCCGACAAGGCCATGTAGTCATATATATCAAGTTGGCAAAATAACCAAAATCAGTAGCCTCTAGCTCAATCATAGCTCAAGGATAAACCAGGCACTGAACAGGTGCCCAATAAAAATAAAGAGAGAATTCATTCTCCTTACCATACTTATGATTAATTAACCATAAGAGGCAACAAAATAATCAAACAAGCTTTGTTGCACATTCAAGTTATAGCTTTCGTGTTTACTCCTTATCTCAAAAGACTCTTTAGTTCAATCCTAATTAATGATAAGGATAAAGATAATAGGCATGGAAGCAACCCGACAAGGCAACGTAGTCATATTTCAAGCTGGCAAAATAACCAAAATCAGTATCCCCTGGTGAGCATCAACAGAAGAAAGAATAGATCCAGTGACATGATTCATGTGGGCCCATTTTATTTGCTATCGATGAAACTAGTTGGCTTAACACTTACCATGATTGTTACGACCTCAACGCTTACAATAAGGATTTTGCTGCTTCATATAGTCTGAGTTATTGAATAGTGGAATAAGCTCAGTGACATGACCATACTATATTCAGAAACCTCAAGCCCTAATTACGTCAAAAGTTGTAAATAATGATGTATAGAAATGATATCTTCTATTGTTACTAAAATTAGGTTTTTCATTTTTTTTTTTTCTAGAATGTAAAATGAAATGGAGTCATGACACCCTACGAAGCTCTATTCCAGCAGAAGCCATCCACAAGCACCTAATCTCCCTACAGATGAAACCAATCTGAGCCCTAAAAGAAACGTACAAGCGTCCCTTCGTTCATGAAGAACTAATCAAAATTGGCATTGGCCAGGATCTTTCTCGAGCAGTACGAAGCCAAAACCAAGCGCACCAGCGCAATGAAGAAGAAACAGATCGTGAACCGAAGCATCAAAAAGGGAAACCGAGAAAGGGCAAGAAGCATTGGACTGACCCGGTGCTGCGAGCTTAGCTTTCTTGGACGAGGAGGGTGACGCGGAAGAGCCGTCCCTCAGGCGAGCAAAGGCGGAAGGAGAAGTCGGGGAAGAAGACGGCACAGGCAGAGTCGGCGAGTTGATCATCTGGGAGGCGGAGCGGGAAGGGGAGGGGGAAGGGGGGCCGTACTTCCTCGGCCGGCCGCGCTTCCTACGGACGGGCTCGGCGGGGGGCGGCGCGTAGGCGGCGGACGCCCCGGAGGCGGAGGAAGGCGGGGCGGCGGAGAACATTGGGCTCCGGGCGGAAGAGGAGGTGGCGCCGCCGCCTCCACGGTGGTGGTGAGGCGAGTAGTAGGCGGAGAGGGCGCTATCGGCGCCGTCCATTCTCGGTGGAGAGAGCGTCGAGGCGGGACGAGGAGGGAACACAGAGGGATGTGGGATTTGGGATGGGGAATTTTTCTGCCTTTTCTATTATTAAAAAATCATTTACTCTGCAATAAAAATATTTTTTTAATAATAAAAATAATAATTTAATTTTTAACATTTTTTCCATAGTTCTTTCCTTTATCTTCTCTTAATTTGCATTTATATATTACATAAAATCACATATATATATATATATATATTCCTCGAAAATTAATTATTTTAATAATCCATTGAAGATTAGTATACTGATTTTGAAACTCAAATTAAATTAATATTTTTCTTTAAAAAATGTATTCTATATATTTAAAAAAAAATATTTTAAATATGATAATAATCGTGATAAGTAATAATTCACTTTAGTTTATTGAACGGACGAATGCGCTATTTCCAAATATTAAAAAGGATCCTAAATGTTGTATTATCATTAACCTAACAAATAATTTTGTTTCACGTTATTATTCCTCTAGTCATGCATGATTAAAAGATAATAAAATGTTTAACATTATCGGAAGGCACTGAAAAAATAATTTGACCATATCAAAAACACATAAATATTCAGTATAAAACTATTTTTTCCACATGAAATTAAGTGTTGAATATTTTGTGAGATATTGTAAGTATGGGTCCCACTTTTTGTCCTTAGTCTGTAAAAGGATAAGAGCATGACAAAGTTGGTATCCATGCAGATGTGGTTTTGGTCGCATTGCATGTTTTGCCCTCTGGACTGAGTTAGGCTTAAATTAGTGAGAGAATTATTTTTCTTACATTTTACATAATAATTACTCCGATCAATTTTTAACGCAATTTTAAAAAATTAAACACTTGACATTACACTTTGCTATAATAAACATTAAAATCCTATTAAGTTTTGCTATAATATACATAAGACATCCAATTAAAATCCCTTGGTGAGATCTCATTTCACCACATCTATATCCTTTGTTAGATAGTCACCAAGCAACCTTTGACTTGTCACCACCTTGCAGCTAATTCACTCCAAAATATCTTTGTTGGTGAAGAGGGGCATTGACATTTGACATAACACATTTATTTATACTTTTAATATATAATTAGAGAATTTTGTTTAGGGAATGTGTAGTTATGAAATTATTTAAGTGTTGAATGAACAATAAATAAAAGCTTTATATTATATGTGTTAATATTTTATGACAAATTTATCCTTTTAATTTTGTTTATATTTATTTATAATTAAACATATTTTTTATTTAATTTAATAAGTATATATATGTAATATTGTAAAAAATTTCATATAACCCAAATATAGTGTATATAAAAAATATAATTATATAAATACAAATAAAAAACTAGTTTTTTAAAAATAAAATAAATAAAAAATTCACATTATAGAAAATATAAATCATTGTGACAATCTTATAATTTTAGATAATATCATAAGATATCTTCATAAATTAAAAATTATATTAGTATATCGTAAATACTAAAATACTAATTCTAATATAACATTGGTATTTCAACATATACGATTTGAATACAATTTATCAAATATCAATTCATACTTAAAAATATGCATTAGATCTTTAATACATATGTCAAATGTGTTCCCAAACCTATCATACGTCTTAAGATCAATAAATTTATAATCTTAATCTAAGATAAACAAAGGTCGTTAATCCATTAAGGTAATTGAGCCGACCACACTTGATTATTGAGATGAGTATCAAAAATAAGATTGAGTTGGAGAGTATAGTTATAAACATTTAAACATGAATGTGTCAATTAGTTTATCTAATAAAAATAATTTATCATAAAAGTTATGAATTCGAATCCCCCTTTCGTTACTTATCATTTTACATAATTAAAATATTAACTAATTTAATTAATATAAGTTATGACAGTTTATCGAGTTTAAATTTTACCTTCATTATTTACTCTTTACAAATAAAAAAAAAAATCAAATGAGAACTTTCAAAGATTAGAGGTATTTATATTGGGAAAGCATTTGCAAGTGCACATTGAGCTCCAAAAGATAATCTTTGTTAAAATTCTCGAGCCCACTGATGACTATTTCTCACTTTTTTTTTTATTATTATTATCGTATTCCCTATTATATATTCTAATATCATATTATGCGATAATAATTAGACATTAATTTGATTAGTATTTAGTACCACCGGACCCAAATTAATACTCATAAATATTTTTACCATTATAAATCAATTTATCTCTTCCGCCATATATATTTTTTTTTCTGAAAGGGCATCAAAACATCTCCATTCAGTCTCCTTCTATTAGAACAGATAAAAAAAAAGAGATATTTTCATTTAACCCTATGAATAGATATATTTTTGAAGGCAATAATCTTATGAAACAAAATAATTTCATTTATTATAATATTAGGAGATATTTTATTTATTTATGACAACCTTCTTTTTATTTCCTTCATTTTATTATGATGCATGTATATGGCAACCATTTCTTTTGCTTATTCCCACATGGCACGTGAAAAGCACGCGCCATAAACCAGTTTGAACGACCCGACAGGGCAAATACATTGCTCTTTTCCCTGAATCGGCTGCGTTTCCTCGATCTCCTCCTCCCTCACCGAGACCTCCATCTCCCATCGTGATGGGTGCAGCAGCAATGGCGAGCGCCCCCGCTTGCGGCGCGATCCGGAGCTGGACGCTGCCATCCTTGGTTGGCGTTTATCTGGACCTCGCCCTCGCCTACCTCTTCCTCTGCGGCGCCTTACTCACCTACCTCGCCTCCAAGTTCCTCGCCCTCTTCGGCCTTTCCCTCCCTTGCTCCTGTAGTGACGACTACCTCGTCCGCAAGATCGACGGCGTTCACGTGGCTGTCCGCGGGAGGTTTCCTTTCGATTTCGCCTGTCGTCATTGTCGCCGCCGCTGCTGTTGCTACGACGATGATGATGCTGTTAAAGATTGCGGTTTTGGAGCCGCCACTCGAGGAGTACCAGATATGGGAGGAGGAGGAGGGCAGCAGGAGGAGTCGTGTGGCTCTGTCTGGAAACCCAGTGCGTCGAACAGGTTGAAGCTGCCTGATGGAGCGGAATCTGGGAATTATTTTGGCAGAGACCAGATGGATGTTGTTAATGGAATAGATATTCTCCATGCTGAAACACCTCCGGCCGTTCACCGCCGGCAGCGACGGAGGAAAAGTATGATAGTTAGGAGGATATCTCGGCCCGCTTCACTTTCGCCACCTTTGCAGTTTGGATGGGGAACAGGAGGAACAGCTGACAGTCCCTTCAGCTGCAAAGTGCAGCGGCGAGGGTTTGAAGACATCCCCTCACCTGATCGGATTTTAGGTGAGCATTCATAACTTGTTAATCTCCCGTCACACGTTCATAATTTCTTTAGGTACACTTTTGCTGATATTGAAATGCCTGTATGATTCGAAGCTTAATATAGAATGTGTGAAAACAAGCAACTTGCTATCACAGGTTCTTTGTGTACCACGGCAGGGAATCATATCTCAAGCACCAAAACACAGTTTACCGAGGACACTTCATGTGGCCTCAAGCAAGTTTGTGGATCTAAAGGAAATGAGTCTATCGTTATAAGAGATCTGAAAGAGGTGCTTGATCGAGAGCGCTCTGCTCTTGCTGCCCTCTATCTTGATCTAGAAAAAGAGAGGAGTGCTTCTGCTACTGCGGCTGATGAAGCGATGGCGATGATATCGCGACTTCAGGAGGAGAAGGCTTCTATCGAAATGGAAGCTCGGCAGTTCCAGAGGATGGTCGTAGAGAAATCCGTGTATGACGAGGAAGAGATGGAGATTCTTAAGGAGATAATATTGCAGCAGGAAAGAGAGAAACATGTTCTGGAAAAGGAAGTTGAAGCATATCGGGCCATGATGTTCAATGATGGTGATGTTCAGCAGCCATTGGAGAATTATCAGATTGATGTGGCACAGCTGCTGGGAGAGAATCGCTGTCCTTCCTTTGGCTCGTCCTATAACCCTGAACTCGTGTTAGAAGAGATTCATAAATCCATTGAGAAAAAGGAAAAGTTGAAGGATAAAATGAAATTTCTTGATGATCGTGGGCATTTGGTTGCTAAGAAACAGAACTCCATCTCTCATTTTGACAGGATGCCCATGTCGGTTAGTGTAGCCGAAAATGCAATACAAAAGCATAATATGGAGAAGGTTCATCCAAAAACACCAGACATTGGAGATGAGTGCAATGTGCAGGACAAAAGCATGGTGACAATGGAAGGCTTCACATCTTCTATGCAGAAAGAAAGATCTGGTTGTGAGAAATTAAGCAAATTAGATGAGTTGGAAGAAATCGGAAGTCATGAACTGACTTCCGACACAAATGATGAAGATACTGCAAGAAATAGAAAAATTAAGACAGAAGTTCCTATTGGTGATTTATGTATGAGGCATGGTCAAAATACACCTAAAACAACTACTGAATCATTTCAGTTTGAGACTGATGCATCCGTACTTGATGTACATGTTATAAATGATAAAACAGATCCAGATGAAAATGAAAATGTGGAACAGATGGACTTTTCCCAGAAGGGATGCACTTCAAGCACATATTACGAGTATAACACCACAAATGAACCATCCATGACAGATGTACTTGATGATCCTTCAACACCTGATTCAGATACAAGATGGACATATGTCGAACTGAATATCCATAGAAGCCATTCAGATAACACAAAGACTGGGCACTCCATGGATAGTTCACGACAGAGGGCCTCATGGTTTCATCCAAGGAGGAGTTCAACATCAGCAGTCGACAATGAGAGATTTAAAATTGAAAATGAAGTTGAGGTCTTAAGAAAAAGGCTAAAGCTAATTCAACAAGGAAGAAAAAAGTTGAACTTGTCAGCGGAACAGAGAGAAAAGGAAGCCAACAATTTACAACTTTTAGATGAAATATCTTGTCAACTTCAAGAAATCAGAAAGGAAGCAGGACCTGGAACAAGCACACACCAATCGTCTTTACCACCTTTATCTTCCGAGGTATGCCATTAGGATATGCATCTGACATTCACATGATAAAGATTTGAAACTGAAATTTAATTTTCAGTTTCTGTATTTTCCTTGTTGCTTTTTCTTTAAAGTTTGACTTTTATTTTACACATCAATTTGTACATTTTTTTCTAATTGGACTTTCACAGTACTGGATATCAATCGGATGAGATCACCTCTGCTAGACTTTTGCAGTGTTAGACTATCATGGTTTATCAAACTATGTGGTGCTGCCAACAATATGCCGCACATGTGCATATCACGTCTTAACAAGAGTTCACTACTTTGGCCCAATTTGGTTATACATGTAGATCTGTATCCACATCAAAGTCCACAAACTTAGGATGCTGTTCAGGATCTAATTAAGGATTTAGGACTGAAATCAGTATAAATCAGCTGAATTGATCAGATGTTGAATTATATCATAAAATTTCTTTTTGTTCCTTTCTTTCCCTTTCAAAATGACTGTACTTGTTGGGATCTATTGGAAATTCTTGAAAGCCACTGAGATCAACGGAAATTGGCATGATCATTTGATAACGTACTGGACTGTCACCATAGGTAGGACTGGACATTTCTGGTTATCCTTTGGTCTATCCGTATGCAGGCTTGGACTTTACCAATCTTGATATGAACTTGTTTGATTAGATTATGATTTATTGACCCTGCAAAGGCCTAAAATGTGGCTTTTGGAAAATCAACGTCATTTATTGCTGTAAATAACTGGTGCTAAATAATCATAAAATATCCTGATAACAATGGATTCTATGATCAGTTGAGAAGTCTCCTCTCATCTAGACATGACTACTCTGATGGTCTTGATTTCAGATGAGGTAAACAAGTGGGTAGTCCGGCTATTAATTTTTCTAAGCAGTGCAATATGCATATAGGATGATGTGGATGATGAAAAAGAAAGTTTTTTTTGTAGAAAGTTCACAGATTTTTTTTGCTTCCAAAAAGATGGTGAAAAGTTTGGGATTTTTGCCATGCGGATTCGATTACTTGTTGACAAAGTAAAATAGTTACGCTAGTTCTTGTGAGACATAGTCATACAGAAGCAATACTGTCATATAGCAAGCTAAAATCAGTGTAGCTTTTTAAGTTTATTATCCCAAGCGTACTGAATGAATCAAGTTAACCATTCACCAATGATGATTAGTTGCTTCAGTAATGTTGTCTCCCATCGAACTGAATCAAAAGTCAAGTTCTCACTTAATTACTTGTCTGACCAATGGAGTAAAAGCTCCCCTTCACAATCCTGTTGTAGGCAAGTTTTGAATCTACACTGTCTGTTGAGAGGTGAACTTCTAAAAAGTGCAGAGGTCAGGTTAATTTGTCAAGCTTTTGCTGGTGGTTTGTGTAGGCTTCACAACATTAACTTGCTATTTTTTTTTGTGATTACAGGGAATTTACATCTCAATGATGTAATTGACTCAATTACTCTGTTCTTTCTTCATTTTCATATTTTCTTTAATTAGATGCATATGACATTCTTTGTGCTGTCTTTTCCGCATTATCCCTTCTCTATCTTTATCTTACAGCCAACTAATTCAGGTTAATCTGAGGAAAAGGCGTCACAGTGTTTCTGGGGCACTACGTGAGAGCAACACTTGAATTGCAAGAAGGAACTAGGCATGCAGAATGAAGCTGCTTCAAATGGAGTTGCAGAGCAGTAACTTTTGTGCTATGCATCTGAAGCAAACCTGCGGTTAGTGATTATTTTGACACTCCAAAACTTCTGTTCATGATTGGTGAACCACATTTTAGCAAGACTTGCTACCAGAAGAATTAGACAAACTTAACCATGGCTAAGCTGGTGCTCTGTAGGATGAGAGTTATAGTTAAAGGTGAAGTACTGAAGTTTCAGCCATGATTACTGCCAAATCATCACGACAATTTTGTTATTGTGCCGCTGCACTGCAGTCTGTTGTTCGGATCTACTCCAGCAGCAAAGTAAGGTCATGTAGTTGTTGATCAAACTGCTAGAATATATGTGCTATCATGTACTATGTTGCTACTTGTTCTTACCTGATAGAGATAGTAGTGGACACTTGTGATTCTTCCATCTTATACTTGGAAGGTGAACATTTAAAAGGACAAAAATATTACAATTCAATGATCCTTGAAAAACAATCATCTGTTTGTTATAATGCTCGACAAAAAATACACATCTTTGTGTTTTTCTTCAACTTTACACTTGGATGAAATCCTTTAATTACAGTATATCCAAATTAGAAGATTTAGTCAATATTTTAGTGGTCTATTTTCTGCTGAGATCTCTCTTAGACAGAAAGTACAACTCTGATTTGCTTGATGTTTGAAATTAGAAACAAATCCAGCTTAACATGGCAGAAAACAAATTCTCATGAATCATTTATTCATTAGAATATTTGCCTGACAGCTATGCATCTCATGCATGTTAATTTCGAAAAAGAAACCGAATGTATTTAATGCCGGTATATAAGTTGGTGATCATGACAAGTAGATGAAGTTGGATGGTTGCTGATGTTGCCTTCTCCTTGGTCGGTGGTGTGGGTCCCGCTGGATGCTGTTAACACACCCTCCGAAGCTGGTAATTCCCATCTATACCCATATGTTTTAACTAGACGTATCTATCCATCCCCGTAAGATTTCCATAATTATTACATAAGATTTCCATAAATTGGTAATTTTTTCGTGACTTACTCCTTTGGATAATTTAAGTTTCCAATGAAATTATTAAGCAATATTATAAGAGTATTAAATTTCGGCTCTACGCGGCACTCTTCCTCTCGTAGCGGACGATCCATTCCAAAGCTGGTGGGACCCGTCGCATTTAACCACGTTATCAAATGGCGTTCCGGCTGTTGCTTTGGAGTACAAGTAACGTTGTCGTTAGCCCGACGCCATGAGGAACACATTCCATGCGGATAGCGTAAAACTTAACCATTTACTGGTCTAAGTTACACGTTTGTTTACCCGTCTCTTTACTGGGAGAAAACCGGTCGCGCTATATTGTTCCGTCAAATTGTCCAATAAATGAAGGGTTTCGGCTGGGTATCTACTGGTCAAGTATGGTAACTATTATTTGAAATTAAGAGGATATTTTATGGTGTCTTAAACGTGTCAGTTATCCGGTGGTCCGTGATCCACCAATCACAGTACGCAAGGAGCGGATTAAAGGCGGGGGAGGAGGAGGTCGAGCAGTAGCCACCTAACCCTTCGTCAATGGATCACCTTTTCGTCTCCGTCCTCCTCCTCTTGTGTTCGGTGGCGGCCGCCTCTTCTTTCTCCGGCATCGCCGCAGGAGCCGACGGCGATCCGCTGATCCTGCAGGTGGTGGACGACGAGAAGGGCGAGCTGGCGCTGAGCGCGGAGGCGCACTTCGCCAGCTTCGTGAGGCGGTTCGGGAAGACGTACGCCGACGAGGAGGAGCGCGACCTCCGGTTCAAGGTGTTCAAGGCGAACCTGCACCGGGCGGCGCGGTACCAGCGGCTCGACCCCACCGCCATCCACGGCGTCACCAAGTTCTCCGACCTTACCCCCGCCGAGTTCCGCCGCGCTTACCTCGGCCTCCGCCGCCCCGAGGCCCACAAGTCCACCCACGAGGCCCCCATCCTCCCCACCGACGATCTCCCCACTGATTTCGACTGGAGGGACTATGGCGCCGTCACCGGCGTCAAGAATCAGGTCCTCTAGATCTAACGGCCGATCCTTCGTTTACTTCTTCTCTCGCTTGCTTGTCCTGATATCATCTTTTTCTCTTTCTTTTTAGGGTTCTTGTGGCTCGTGCTGGTCCTTCAGCACCGCAGGGGCTCTGGAAGGGGCGAACTTTTTGGCCACCGGAAAGCTAGAAAGCCTCAGCGAGCAGCAGCTCGTGGATTGCGATCATGAGGTCTCTCTCTCTCTCTCTCTCTCTCTCTCTCTCTCTCTCTCTCTCCACCTTATTCTAATTGAGTCCAAAAAAGAGAGAACCTTTAGTCAAATTCTAGTCTCTGTTACTCTATGCCTTGTGGAAGTTGTTCCGAATAGTTATTTAGATGGAAGATTTTGTTTTGATTAGCTTGTGGTGGTATTATTTGACAGTAAGTGAAAGTACCCTTCCAGGAAAAGGTTATTTTTTTTTGGATTGAAGGGTCTGAGAGTGTTGCAGGGAAGTGCTCGAATCATTTTAAGATGTGGGTTTTGAGAAAGTACATGAGGACAGAGCACTTATCACACTTAATTATAGTGCACGGCCTATTTTTTAGATCAATTATTGACAGGCAACAACTCAGCTGAAGGATACACTGCAAACATATTTGGTTCGCAGTGATGTACATTAGATTCTTTCACTTTTCGATGATGGGGTATTATTGGGTAGTATAGCTTATACTTTACCAGTTCCAATTGGAATATTTAGAAACTATATTTTCTTTTGTTTTCGTTCCTATTCTCTCCATTTGACTTTTATGATGATTGATTTGGATCCTTTTCAACATTATTCAAAGTTTATTTCAATTCGCACTGATCTATTCATTTGCAATTTAAACTCATTTACTTGCCACAATAAATGCCGGATAAGAAAATTGCTTATCACATTGAGGTCTGTTCAATGACCATAATCCTAGAGCAATTTCTAAAGGTCTCCTGTACTTTAAATTTATTTCCACTTAAGATCCCTCTACATACCTTTTGCCTCATGTTACATGGATGATTTCTATGCAAGCATGCAATGGAAGGCAAAGGTCATGTAGGAAGGGTGTAAGTGGGTAGAACCCAAAATGGGGCCTACGTGTGAAATAAAGGTCATCTTCAGAAAAATAGAAATAACTTATATGTTTGTAATAATTGTCATAAAAATCCGTCCAGAATGTAACAATTAGTTGTTTTATAAGATATTTGATCTTGTTCTTCAAACACTATCGTTCACACAATTATGATAAGTAATGCATAAATTTGGCATTGGATCTTTTATTAAAAAGTTCAAGATCTAGTGCACCATCAACTCAAACTCTTTATAGATCATACCTGTTTTTCTTTAATCTATTATGAAGTTAAGTGATGTGTAGATATATCCAGTCGGAATTATCAATGATGACAATGAAATGGTATAACCTACAAATACAGACATTTGAGGAATCGTTTCATCTCTAGGCTACTCTGGATCTAGAGTAATACTATGAGGTAAAAGTGACACTAACATAGCAGAGAGAACTGTTGCTATGGTTGATATCATTAAGAAGGCTATTAACCTCTTGAAACTCTTATGTTTTCTAGTTTTCAATTTATCTGGAAGTTAATTGATTCCACACCAGAAGTTGAAATGTTCTTTTTTTCTTTTTGGCAAAACTTAGAGCAACTGCTATGCTGTGAACTGTAGATTATATTATAATATGAAATTTTGCACTGGCTTGTAGATTTACCAGCATTCTCTTTCCTGATGTGTGTAAAAAGAAAGATCTAGATATATTTAACTTTATGGAGTCTTGATCGTCAAAATGTCATATAATTCTGCCCAGCTTATAGAACTGTGAACAATATTCAATTAAATGACTCTGTCAAAACTTTCTATTCCTTCCATAATATCTGGATTAGTTTATCTATGAGAATAGGCTATCTGGTACAAGCGGCCTTCATTACTGCTGGCAAATATGAGCTCAACTCTTGGACACATCACATGTGCCAAGTGCCCATTTTGTTGCTGCAGTGATAACCACAAGGATATATAACTATAAACTACAGGTAAAGATACATTTTGTTGTAGTGCCATACTCCAATGATGTCAGTTTATTGTGGCTAAATTTCGTACTTTTCCTAACCTTCTATATTTATTTTAGCTCTTGCTCCTTTTTTCTTGATCTATTTCTTCATACAAGTACTTTACATTATCTGGTTTATTCTCTAGCCAGTAATGGTGACAACTTTTTGTGAGGAATGTAAAGTTTAACTTTCAATGTGGTATATTTGTGGTCAGTGTTATTATAGCTCTTACTCGAGGCATTTTTCATAATTTTGCAGTGTGATTCAGATGAACCTGATGCATGCGACCAAGGATGCAATGGCGGTCTTATGACAACTGCATTCCAGTATTTACTGAAATCTGGTGGGCTTGAGCGGGAGGAAGACTACCCTTACACTGGGACAGACCGTGGTTCTTGCAAGTTTGACAAGTCGAAAATTGCTGCTTCAGTTCAAAACTTCAGTGTTATCTCCACTAATGAAGATCAAATTGCTGCAAACCTTGTGAAACATGGCCCTCTTGCAAGTAGGTGATCTTAGTCCAAGTTTCATGTCATTATCTGGTTGAATTAGGAAAAGTATCTGCATTAATAGCTTTTTACAATTCACTAGGAATAGGTAGTCAACCAAAAAAAGGACTCACCTTCTTTATTCTTGTGTTTGGTTTTCATTTGTGCCTTGATCTCCTATCACGGGCTACAACCTTTATAAGACAACCAATGACTGATCACTGATGATGGAGAAATCAACACATTATGTAGGGCGGATAACAAATGACACATTGTGATGAATTAACATTTAGTTTTACTCCATTTTTTCCATGTTTCATATGATGATGGGATTGTTACTCATGTCTGTCATCCTTGTTGCAGTTGGTATAAATTCAGTGTTCATGCAAACATATATAGGAGGTGTCTCATGCCCTTATATTTGTGGAAGGCATTTGGATCATGGTGTGCTCCTGGTGGGCTATGGTTCTGCTGGTTATTCACCAATTCGCCTAAAGGACAAGCCCTTCTGGATCATAAAGAACTCCTGGGGTGAAAACTGGGGAGAGCATGGCTACTACAAGATCTGCAGGGGTCGAAATATATGTGGAGTGGATTCCATGGTCTCTTCTGTGAGTGCAATTCACACTCAACAAGATCAGTAAAGATCATCTGCCCTTGTGCACTGTGATGGATGTATTGATGCAAAGGGGCATACTCTTAACTCCATAACCATGGAGTTATTTCTGGCATCTAAAACTGCTTGTAGTTATTGAAAGATACTATTATTTGCCAGCTTCCATGCAAACACTAGGTTGTAGTACGTGTATGTTCATGTGGTGTTGTAAGTTCTCTTTGATGTAAAAGCTATATGTAAAAATGATTTCATGGTTTCTGTTAGCTATCATTGTTGTGCATGTTATAGACTTGTTCTTTGCTTACTTTCCTTTTATCTTATTAACATCTTTATCTCTCTTGATAATTGGACATGTTGATATCCACTAAGATTAAGACAAACGTCTATGTTTAAGTTAATTATATATTATTTTTTGAAATTAGTTATTTTGTACGGTTTTTATATTTTTAAAAATTTTATTAAGATTTTTATTAGTGAAAAAATTTATTAAGATTTTTATACTTATGTAAGTGAAATATTTAATTTTATTTTTTTATGTTGTTGATTTTGTTGATAGAAATATAAATATAAGAATCGAAATATCAAAGATAATTAATTATAGAAATAAAGATATCTCTCCCGGGTGAGATACTTTCTCTCTCTTTCTCTCCCTAAATGTTACGTGTTGGACTCTACGCAACGTGTTTGCCCTTTACGTGGGATCCATATGTATCAACCAATGAAAAGTTGGGTAATCGAGTCAGGCCGAAACCGTGGCGACCGATGTGCTTTTGCACCACCGAACTGATCCGACCCCGATCCCGCGTCGATGGCACGCAAGTCGGGGCGGATGTAATAAAGATACTCCCTAAAAGCCACTCGTACATCTGCCTTCCTGTGATTGGATGTTGATCTGCTGGGCCCCGCGTATAACAAGCGAGATGCGTCGCGCGTAAACTAGCAGGTGAAACACAACCGTGCATGCCTCGTGTTATCTCAGTTCCTATTGGAACCTTCCAGACTCCGCCTCCATTGGTCTCGCCCTACCATCTTGTTCCTAGTCGGCGGAGGCATTCTTCCTGCAAGAGGGGAGGAGGATGACTCATATCCTTATCTGAGATCGGTAGATTTCGGTTCAGTTCTTGGGCTTTGTTGTCTTTTAATTCCCCATTGTTTAACCTGAGATCACGATCTCCGATTTTTGATCGGTTTTCGACCTTTTCTTAGTATAATCGGACGATTTCTTTCTTTGTCTTCCGTCTGTGTTGATGTTTCTCTTAATTCCGATTCACGGGGAAACCAGAGGGAGGTCGACCGACAGAGGTCGCAAACCCGAAAGGCTCAGGTGAAGCAGAGAGACGACGGCCTGACCCCTGAACAGCGCCGCGAGAGGTATCCTCCCCTTGATCTGAATGATTCGTTCCGTTTTCCATGTTCTTGATTTCTTTCTAGAGATACTCCAATTGATGCGGTAATTGATGGGAATAACCTGATCTAGAGTTGTGTTGATGTTGCGTAGGGATGCGAAAGCGCTGCAGGAGAAGGCAGCTAAGAAGGCTGCAGGAGCAGCAGCAGGAGGGGGAGGCGCCACCGACTCCAAAAACAAAGGCAACGCCAAGAAGTAGCAACCGGAGTTCGATCATTCGGTAAAAAAAAAGACATCTTTGGTTGAGTGTCATACTGTCATGTTGTAGTCTTATCTGTTTTCTTCCTGATGGTTCTCATCTGTTGATGTTGCATGAACTATGCATGCTGAATGGTCTGTTTTCTGTGCAACTTAGTTCTGATCCTGATGTAGCTACTGATTGATTTTGAGGGCTTGCACCTAATAAATGAAGAGATGCTTTGCATAAGCTTCTTAATTCGCAGTTTGCTAGTTGCAGCATTATTTATTTCTTCTAATTGGTTGGTCTCATGTAGTTTTGCTTTTGTGAACTAAATAGAATTCAAGTTGCTCCGCGAATATAGGAAGTAAACCTTGAATATTAGGATTTGATTATTTTATAGGTATCATATAGTGTAGGGGGGAAAAAAAACACTTTGAATTTTTTTTCTTAAGGTTGAAAGAACAATTCTTCGGAATGTGTTGGAGAGTGTACAAAGAACTTTATGCGAGAGAGTATATAAGGAGCTTTAAGTGAGAGTTGTTATTCTGTGAATGGTTTGAAGTTTTCATTATAAATGTAAATAACAAGTGTTAAACCATTTGGTATTATCATTATTGTTTTGGTATCTAAAGTGTTCTTTTGTACAACATGGATCTTCCAAAGTGTAGCTTTTCTAAACTCAGCTCCAACTTACTACTACATTGCATTTTAGGAAATTTGACAAAGAAAACATGATTGATCTTAGCTTATTGGTGATGACAACCATCAACATTTTATCATAAGAAGGATTTCTTGCTGTTCTATAATTTTTTTTCCCTTTGTTGAGTGTGAGCAAATTTAGATTTGAAGCTAAGCAAAAGTTGTTCATGAAGATAAAAAATGATAATTTTTTACCCTCATGCTATATTGATGTTTGATTAGTTCTCATTCTTGTTTAAAAGAATTTGTGTCATCTTGATTTAATAAGATGTATTAAAGGTTTTTACAATGTGGTTGATAGGATACAGGAAAACGTAGATGGTCTACAATAATTACATTGACTATTTTGGTTTTTGATTCCCTTACTGCTGTGCCATTGAGTGCCAGAAGGACTATAAGATGTAGGTCATCTTGCATGAATAGTATAACATGGAGTCTTATTTGCTGCCCTTGGAGACATGTTTGACATTGTACTTTAGATAATAGCACAGGCTGCTGTGGGACTATGATTTGTTTGTGGAAGACTTTAGGATACCGTTGTTCCAATTTGATGATTTAGTGCATTGCAGTAAGACTTTAGAACTGCTTGGCAAAGGAGAGCTGGCGCATTCCGAATTTATAAAAAGAATAATAAATCAGTAATATATTATCCATAATTTACATAATAAACTCTCTTTTTTTCGTTTATTTTTGAATTCAAATCATTGTCTTTACGGTAGTAAATATTCTATTAACTAAAAAAATGATATCTTTTTCATAGGATTACAAGTCTCTTCCACCCAAGCTTCAGATCTATTACACAATAATAGATTACTCTGAAAATAAATATAAAATAAAAATATATCAACAACCACACATGCGGGTAAGAATCTAAGAAAAATCATAAAAATATTCATGAAATATAAACAAATATAAATAATTCAATATGAAAATATATCTATTCATCGTAAAACTTATGCATAAAAAAAATGATGATAATTTCTTGCATAATAAACAAAATAATGCATCAGCCACATGCAACACATACATAATAACAAAGGCGTACATCATCCGATGGTGCACTCTCCGAACAGCGGATGGAGAGATATATTCCACGGGATGGATTCCTCCCAACAGCGGATGGAGATAATCCATATCGCACTCCCAACAACGGATGGAGTGGTATTCCTCACCCGTCCAAATGGGGATATGTTCCTCCCAACAGCGGATGGAGGAACCGTCTAACCATCACGTCTGACGGCCCGCTAATCGCCGAAGGGAATTGTCATACCTGCCCTCGACAGGGTTACATAAACATCCATGATCATTCATTTACACTCATTCAATCACTCACGCATACATCAAGAAATCAATATGATTAAACATTATGAGAGATCATACTTGATGTAAATCTACTAGACTATGTTCATTAGTAGCTCCACACTATGATGGGCTCGTAGCTCCTTTCACAGGTTGTACTCCCAATGCGAACTACTAGTCTAGTCACATCTATTATATGATACTTATCATAACAATATCATAAACATAGAAAACCAATAATCATTTTCAAACGACACCTTCAAATAAAACATTTAAATTCATCAAATCATAAAAGCATTAAACATCAATATCTCAATAGTCCTCAATCAATCAAAACCCTAATTGGAATAGCTCAATTGACTTAAACCAAACTTAATTTGATTATAATCTAACAGAATCAATATCAAATCCTTATGGAACCGGTCTGGAATCATCTTAAACTGGTCTAATTTAGATTTGATTGATCTCGATTAGGTCAAATAGGTTTGAACTAGTCATGTTAGTTTGGAATCACCCTAAATCGGCTTTAATTGATCAAACCTATTTGATTTCGTGAATTAATGAGCTCAAACCAATAGAGAAGGAGATTGGACTATGTCGTATAGTGCTAACCCAAACTGAACCAACCCACCTGAGTCTTGGGCGGGTCATATATATTGTATATACCTGTTCCAAATGCTTGGCTCACGAGTTGATCCTAAACACATGAGTTGGGGTTGTATCTAACCACCTAGACTGAGTTGTACCTAGCCGCATAAGCTGGCCCATGCTTAGCCACATGGTTGGGTCGTACCTTACCATATGAGTTGGGTTATACATAGCCACATGGATTGAATTGTACCTAGTCACATGAGTTGGCACATGCCTAACCACGGGTCGTACCTTACCGCATGGGCTAGGTCATACATGGTTATATGGATTAGATCGTACCTAGCCACATGGGTTGGGTAATGCCTGACTATATGGGCTAGGTTGTACTTAGTCACATAAGCTAGGTTGTACATGACCACATGGTCTGAATCGATTCGATCTGATCGATTAACTTGACTCATGTCATATTCCAATTAGACTCCTCTTATCAAATTAGATTTCAATATTTAAAATTATTAAAGAATTACTCAAATACATAAATTAAAACTTTAAATTAATGATCTAAAATTTAAAACTAATTACATTACAGAAATTCACACATAATTCTTGAAACATAAATATAACTAATTAAATAAATTAGAACTATTATACTAAATCAGAATTTTAATAATTAAATCAATATTAAAATTCACTTAAGCTTAAAAGATCAATACAAATTAAATAATCAGTCTAACATCACAAATCAATTATTATTATTTATAAATCATGAAATTTCGAAATTAAAACATCATCATTCATTATAAAATTGTAACAATCTCAACGTTAAGATTTCAAAACACAAATCAAAGCTAATTAAAAAGAAAGGATCCTACCTCTCTTCGATTATCCCTTCCTTAATATCATCTTCCCAGAAAGTCATCTCCTCAATCCTCCTATTGTTAGGCTTAGTAGAGAATGAGGAATGAGTAGTCCCTTTATATAGAAGAAGATGAAATCTCCCCAAAAGGTAAGTAATAATTTAATTTTTATTTTTAATTTATTTTACATTTTCTTTCGCACACAAAAAAATAATATAATAATTTTTTTATAATTCACACACAAAAATAGAATGTAAACTATTTACTTTCTAAATGTCAAATCACTCATTAGGAAATAGATCAATTAATAATTTAATTGATTAGTAGAATTCCTAACTTATCCATGTGATTAAGAAAATCAAATTTAATTATTTCCTTAACTATAATACACAAATATAGAAGTTAATAATAAAGTAATATATCATTTATAGTAATTAATTTATGTTAAGGGAGAAATTATCAGTTATTACATTTCTCCCCCACTTAATAGAAATATGGTCCTCAAATTTGATTAAGAATAACATTAATCAAGATAGTTAACTTTTGAAATACTAAGTCTGAAACTAAATTAGCTTGAAAAATATTTTAATTAAATGTATCACTCGAAAACTTTTCAATCAAAAATATATATTTATATATTTTTAACATAAAATATATGACAGATTAATGAAACTTATTGAATAAATTTGGTTTTAGATTACCCAAGTATATCAAATTCTATATCTAATAAATCAATAAAATTTTTAATTTTTAAAAATTAATTAATTATTGACATAAAATATAAGTTGAGGTACAACTCAGCAAAAGCAATTGAAATGATAGAAAATTTATCCAACTATTCAACATATATTCTTTTATAATTTCGAATGATTTATATTTTATATGTGACAAAGAAATAACATTATATCTAATTCTCATTGGACTCGTCATTGCATTAAATAAATAATATCTGATAATTAATTTACATTAAATCAAAACTATATTTAAATTAATCACTCATACAATTAAGTTTAAATATCAATGCTCGATCAAATGTATTCTAACTTCAAAGTCATATTTTATTAATGTCAACAATAACTTCTACAAACCATCCTAGCATATGTCAAATTTAATCTCAATTTTAAGAATAATATATGATAACAAAAATTATAAAGGTAAATACTTTATATTTATAAAGTTCCTATAAAATTTTTGCACATAAAATTATCAAAACTTTTACATTAAGAGAGAATAACTGAAAATTACTATAATCTTAATGAATAACTAAGTCATATATATCTCAAAAATAAAATAAATATTTTATAATTAAATTAACATCCCTAATCTATTTTTCAAAAAGGGGACAAGAGGATCATGAAAAAATCATATTCAAAATATAAAATTTATGGGAGTTTATAAGATAAACTAATATGACATTTATTTTAATTTAGAGAAAAATTAAAATTTTGATCTTCTATAATCCTATTTCAAGTCATTTAACGAAATTCAAGTAACATCTATAATCAACTATTTTTATAAAGAAAATTATATTTTACTAAAAATGATCATAATATCTTAAATATATATTTAATCTAATTCTCAAAATTTAAATCTTAAACACTAATTGAGTCATATAATATTCTAGTCCTAGGATCCTATTGTAACTTCCCCCATTTTTAAAAATTTAGTAAAAGGTTTGTTTGTAAAAAATAAGGATTATTTAATAATTATTTTATATTAAATGATATTATATTAAAAGTTTATGGCTAGGGACCTAAGAGTAAATATTAGAAGTTTGATATAATTTATGAAAGATTCAGATTTAAGTTAGAAAAAAAAAAAATATAGTGGACATGTGTCACTAACTAACATAAGGTTGTGCCACTTATCTTTGCTCTAAAGATGACACCTAGTCCCTTTCATGCATGCATGACACCTTGCAACTTTTATATTAGCCAAAACCTAAATAATTAGATGAAAGGTTAAAGAAAACAAACCTGAAGAGTTGCAGTCAACGTGAGTTTGAGAGAAGAAGAAGAAGAAGAAGAAGAAGAGCTTGAGGTTTTTCATCAATTTTCTCACGTTTGGGATTCAAATAATTTGAAGGCAAGTGTTCTAACCCAATCCCACAGTAACCTTAATCTCTGTTTTCATTTTTATTCTGTAAAATTTGAAAGATTTCAACCGGGAACCAGACCTTCTTTCGTTTTGATATAAAGTTATGAATCTGTAATTTTTCGGTAATCTGACCTCTATGCAATGTTTCGGTCATAACATTTTGTAATAAACTCTGACTTAGACAAAACCTGTTCCATTTGAAAGTAGACAAGAAAATCTTTATTTTGATATAAAGATCGAATGATTTGGAGTTTAAATGCCTACTAAGACTTCTGTTTAAATTAACCCTACAGATTCTGCAAAACAGGGACCGAAATTTCTGACCTCTTGTTGCTTAACTACTTATAACTTTCTGTTGTGAACTCAGATTCATACAAAGTATGTTTTATTCGAAGCTAGACTCAAAATGCTTTCTGTATATACCTGATTTGAAATTTTTGGAGTACAATTGCTAACTGAAACATCTGCTTTCATCGACCCTATGGATTCAGTAAAACAGAGCTAATATTTTCAGACCTTTCGCTGCGAAATTATCTGTAACTCCCGGTTGTAAATTCCAAATCTTGTAAAACTTGATTTGCATAAAACTAGATTGACAAAGCTTTCTAATAACACCTATTTTGTATAAATTGGAGCATAATTGGTTATCCAAATAGTTCATACAATGTTCCTATCAAATTCTGCCAGAATCGAGCTTTGGTCGATTTCGGCTTTCCTTGTTACTTTCCTTTGGAAATCGATTTTGGCAAAAACTCTTACTTCAGTTAAGCTTTACATTATTATCTTAAATTCCTGTATACTTTAGTCCTTTATTTATTTGTATATCTGCAGCTATCATCTAAAGTTCATGTTTGCATCGTAATTCGGCACATGCATCCCATTGTTCCGCATTTGCTTTTGAAATGTGCCTCTTCCGGTTTCATTTCGTTGGCCATTGTATTCACCTAACTTTCTTATGTCAATTGAGCTATATGTGATTTCTTGAAATCCTTGTATGCTCTTGCTTTTGCTTCCTTTCAAATCTGAATATACTTGTGAAAGATTATTGCTTACTTCGGATTGACTCGTAAAGGCACATGTACGCTTTGTTGTTCCGCGTGTGCTTCCGATATATGCTGCTTATTGTTAAAACTGCCCTCTTGTACTCTGGTGTGTGGGATTGTCTGGACCCTTGCCAGAAATGGTAAAGGATATGCGCTTGTTGCCCGCTATGTGGGTATGTGCTTAGAGCCTGCGATGTTCTGCCGGCCCCCTTTGACTTCACCTAGACGTGGGTGGATGGAGCTCCCAGACGTGGGAGACTTTTGTCAGGTGGTCATTCAGAAATGGATGAATCACATTCTGATTGAGATCCCACTACACCTTCTATATGTTTGATATGATATCCAGAGCTTTGGTTATGTGTTTCTGTACATGCTTTGGATAAGATTGATATGTTTGCATCGTCATGTGACATTTGAGCTTCTATTCATGTTTTGTTCTTTGATATATTTATGAAATGTTATAAGTCTTTGTTATACCTTGAAAACTACCATATGTCATCGATATGCTCCTTATGCCAATGATATGCTCCAATTACCTTTCCTCGATTGTATGAATAAAACGTGCTTCGAACGATATGATATTGAAATTCTGCATTCAAACAAAACATGCTACTGTTTCATCCTGTATCTCTGCTTTGTATTTTGATACCTCATTTGTTTGAAAACTGTCCTCTTTGCTATGGATATGTTAGTCATTTGCTGAGCTTTATATGCTCACCCCGTTGCTATATAAATTTTTCAGGATAGCTTATCGCTCACTAAAATGTGTAAATTGGGTTGAGGCAGTGGAAGACTAGAAGATTTTGGGGCAAATATTTTGTACTTGATAGGTTGATGTTGTATAAGTTTTTTTTGGGTGTAATGAAATATCAATGACAAATCTAGATTGATGTATCTTGTAAATATTTGATAAGTACCTCTTACGTTAGGATTTTGGAAATGTTAAGTCTAAACTGTGTACTGATATAAACATGTAGTATATGTTGGTTTTGTGATTGCATTAATTGCCGCGCTTATGGATTTATGATATAGTTATGGTTTAGTTAAGTTGCTTTTGGATTTTAAGAATCATCTAGTGACATGATGTATGATTATAAACTGCACAGGTTTTGTGAATTGTGGATTGTAGAGGTGAATGACTTGAATGTTTTTCTTAGTGACCTCAAATGTGTGATTGGATCCTGGATTGTTTGTTGAATTAAATATTATTAATCTTGAATTAGGTTCACACCTCATGAATGAGAATTATATTTGGGAGGGTGTGACACCTATATTCCAACAGGTCCTCAAAATCATTGCTCTAATACCATTAAATTTATCACATCCTGAATTTATAAAAAGAATAATAAATTAATAATTTATTATCCATAATTTACATAATAAACTCCTTCCTTTTCTTTTCATTCGTCTTTAAATTTAAATCATTGTCTTTACAGTAGTAAATATTCTATTAATTAGAAAATTGACATCTTCTTCATAGGATCACAAGTCTCTTCCACGCAAGCTTCAGATCTATTACACAATAGTATATTACTCTGAAAATAAATATAAAATATAAATATATCAGCAACCACACATGTTGGTAGGAATCTCAGAAAAATTATAAAAATAATCTTCAATATTTATGAAATATAAATAAATATAAATAATTCAATATGAAAATATATCTATTCATCATAAAACCTATGCATCAGAAAAATGATGATAATTTCTTACATAATAAACAAAATCATGCAGCCACATGCAACACATACATAATAACAAAGGCATACATCACCCATTCGTGCACTCTCCCAACAGCGGATGAAGAGACATATTCCACGGGATGGATTACTCCCAACAGCGGATGTAGATAATCCATATCACACTCCCAACAGCGGATGGAGTGGTATCCCTCACCCGCCCAAGTGGGGACACATTCCTCCCAACAGCTGATAGAGGAATCGTCTAACCATCACGTCTAACGGCCAGCTAATCGCCGAAGGGAATCGTCATACCTGCCCTCGGCAGGGTTACATAAACATCCATGATCATTCATTTACACTCATTCAATCACTCATGCATACATCAAGAAATCAATATGATTTAACATTATAAGAGACCATACTTGATGTAAATCTACTAGACTATGTTCATTGGTGGCTCCGCACTATGATGGACCCGTAGCTTCTTTCACAGGTTGCACTCCCAATATGAACTACTAGTCTAGTCACATTTATTATATGATACTTATCATATCAATATCATAAACATAAAAAACCAATAATCATTTTTAAAGGACACGTTCAAATAAAACCTTTAAATTCATCAAATCATAAAAGCATTAAACATTAATATCTCAATAGTCCTCAATCAATCAAAACCCTAATTGGAATAGCTCAATTGACTTAAACCAAACTTACGATTATGATCTAACGGAACCAATATCAAATCCTTACAGAACCGGTCTGGAACTAGTCATGTCAGTTTGGAATCACCCTAAATCGGCCTTAATTGATCAAACCTATTTGATTTCGTCAATTAATGAGCTCAAACCAATAGAGAAGGAGATTGGACTATATCGTATAGTGCTAACCCAAACTGAACCAACCCACCTGAGTCTTGGGCGGGTCATATATATTGCATATACCTGTTCCAAATGCTAGGTTGAGTTAAGGTATGACGGGCTATATAAAAGGAGCGACGATATGTCTAATGCCAATCGCGTAGCTGGGCAGGCTTAACTTCATGGACTAGGCTAAGCCTCACTTATAAGTTGGCTGGGCCTTAACATTGAACTAGGTCATGCTTGGCTCACGAGTTGATCCTAAACATATGAGTTGGGGTCGTATCTAACCACCTAGACTGAGTTGTACCTAGCCGCATAAGATGGCCCATGCTTAGCCACATGGTTGGGTCGTACCTTACCATATGAGTTGGGTTATACATGGCCACATGGATTGGATTGTACCTAGCCACATGAGCTGGCCCATGCCTAATCACATGGTTAGGTCGTACCTTACCGCATGGGCTAAGTCATACATGGTCATATGGATTAGATCGTACCTAGCCACATGGGTTGGTTCATGCCTGACCACATGGGCTAGGTTGTACATGACCACATGGTTTGAGTCGATTCGATCCGATCGATCAACTTGACTCAAGTCAGACCCCAATTAGACTCATCTTATCAAATTATATTTCAATATTTAAAATTATTAAAAAAATTACTCAAATACATTAATTAAAACTTTAAATTAATGATATAAAATTTAAAACTAATTACATTATAGAAATTCACACATAATTCTTGAAACATAGATATAACTAATTAAATAAATTAGAACTATTATACTAAATAAAAATTTTAATAATTAAATCAATATTAAAATTTACTTAAGCTTAAAAGATCAATACAAATAAAATAATCAGTCTAACATTACAAATCAATTATTATTATTTATAAATCATGGAATTTCAAAATTAAAACATCATCATTCATTATAAAATTGTAATAATCTCAACGTTAAGATTTCAAAACATAAATCAAAGCTAATTAAAAAGAAAGGATCCTACCTCTCTTCGATTATCCCTTCCTTGATATCATCTCCCTAGAAAGTCATCTCCTCAATCCTCCTATTGTCAGGCTTAGTAGAGAATGAGGGATGAGTAGTCCCTTTATATAGGAGAAGATGAGATCCTCCCAAAAGGTAAGTAATTATTTAATTTTTATTTTTAATTTATTTTATATTTACTTTCGCACACAAAAAAAAAGTAATATAATATTTTTTTTATAATTCACGTACAAAAATGGAATGTAAACTATTACTTTTCTAAATATCAAATAACTCATTAGAAAATAAATCAATTAATAATTTAATTGATTAGTAGAATTCCTAACTTATCTATGTGATTAAGAAAATCAAATTTAATTATTTCCTTAACTATAATACACAATATAGAAATAATTAATTTATGTTAAGGGAGAAATTATCGGTGATTACAATAGCTACGGTGAGTCTCTAACATTTCCAATGACGAGATACAGTTGAGGGAAGCCCAAATTAACAACAGAACCGTATAATTTTTCCAGAACTTAAAAAACCAATAGGCGGATAATTCATGAGTTCATTAAAGAGGCTAATAGGTCATCCTGCTTCACCAAAGTGATTACATCTGCCAGTGTTGTCAAGATCTCTGACTGCTTCTTTCTTTGCTTAGAACCAATAATTGTTCACCCTGAGATGAATCCAGATATATATATATATATATAGGCCATTTGGACCATGACCTTAGGAGAATTAAAAGAAACTCTATAAGGAGTTGTTGAGGGAGAGGAGAACTCGAAAATAAAAAAAGAACTTAGGGATCAACAAATAAAAAATACATCATAAAACTAACATACGATTAACATGGGTCAATAATTTTTTGCTCATGTATAAGAAGAAAATTAAATTCTTCATCATGTTCGATGAATTATAAAATTTAATTATAATATTCTTTAGTTACTTGAGTTAGTTTCACTTAAGCATAAATCTCTTGGTATATCTCTCACATAAATCTTTAAAAAATTATAATTTTCTTCTCATCATCTTTAGAAACATTAGAGCATCATCCTTAGATGCCCTAAAAAGATATCTAAGAGTATCAACGGTATGCCAAAACTTTTTTCCTTCTTCCATGATTTCTATACTCTTATGATGCTTAACTCAAAGAATCTTAAAATACTTATCAATCATATTGGGTAAAGTATTAAGAAAGAAAGCCAATGAATCTAAGAAAAAGGAAAAAAAGCTGGCAGAATCATCGACCCCACATTAAGCTGCAAAAAACTGCGTTTGCCGGGAGTCGAACCCGGGTCTATTGCTTGGAAGGCAATTATCCTAACCGTTGGACTACAAACGCTTTAATGTATTAAGTGTTCTGATTGACATTACATCAATGTTAAAAATATAACGGAAGACAAATTATTGGGTAACCATTAGACCATGTTGCTTATTTAATTTACAGAAAATACAAGAAGCTATGAACATATTCTTCTTACCTTGCAGAAAGCTACAATGAAAGTTGGCACCATATCCGTAATTATCTGCACAACACTGCTTAAACCGACCTTGTGATATGAATTCAACACTCTTTGGGTGTCCCTGAATTCGGAAGCACAATTTGCTTTTTCACGTGGGCTAGAATGAGATGGTATGGGTCGATGGTGTGGCACACACAGGATTGATGGCGCCACGAGGCAGGCACATCCAACTCAACCACATCACATTCCTTCACTCTATAAGAGGAGTGAACCAAATTGAGATCTCGGAGGCCATATCGTCCCTTTGGCGACATTAACCGAAAGGCTTAGGATACCAAATTGCTTGTGTCTGCATCTATCATTTGCCTGCAATGTGTGAACTGAGTTCCTCATCTATGATCAACCAACCCACTCATTGCTCTTCTCCGTCTCTCCCTGGTAGCCATCCTTTCTCCGTAGCTTAAGAAAACATCACCAAGATCGATCAACCCCACCTCCTTCAGCCGCTTCCCTACCTCCTCAAACATGACCACTCCCTCCTCGTCGGAGAAGTAATGCAGGAACTTGTTGTAGTCAAACCTCGGCACCTCCACCCCACCCCACATCATCCTCTCCACATACTTGGTGGCCTGCAGCGTCTTCCCAGCCTTCACCAGCCCGCCGACGAAGATGCTCTCAAAGTTCACCACCGGGTCCCTCCCCTTCCTCCCCCTCTTCCCCAGGTGCCCCTGCAGCAGCATTATGTAGGTGTGCATGATGGGCTCGCATCCCCTCTCCATCATGGCCCTGAACACCTGCGTGGCCTCCCCTGCTCTCCTCAGCCGAAGCAAGCCCTTGATCAACCCATGGTACATGCTTATATCCGGCTCTGCAACGCCCTCCAAGACCTTGTACCCCTCCCTCACCTTCCTCCTGACCAGCAGCCCGTACACCAACGCCCCCAGCGTGGGGCTGTCCACCCCCACCCCTCTCTTCAGCATTTCGCCGAACAGCATGAGTGCGTACGTGACCCTCCCTTCCTTGCACATCCAGCTGACCACGGCTCTGTAAGAGGGCAGCCCCAGGTCGCGGTATCTCCTCTCACGCATCGCCTTGAACAGCCGCATCGCGTCCTCGAACCGGTTGTTCTTGAACATGGTCACCACGACCTCCTCGTAGGACTCGGCGCCGGGCTCGATCCCCTCGTCCAGCATCCGGTTCCAGACCTTGGACGCCTCCACCAGATCCCCCGCCCTGCAGAACCCGACGATGAGGCACCGATAGGTGGCCTCGTTGGGGGCGACGAGGGGCTTCAGCTTCCAGACCACGTCCTTGGCGACGTCCGCCAGCCTCTTCTTCCCGCAGAGCGTCTCGACGACCCTGTTAAGGGTGTCGACGCTGCACAGGGACTCGTCGTGCGCGCTCACGTGGTGGAAGATCTCGACGCACTTCTTGATCTCGCGGGCGTCGGCGAGTGCGGCGGCGACGACGCAGAGGGCGCCGGGCGTGAGGAGGCCGGCAGCGGAGGCGTCGAGGAAGCAGCGCCAGAGGAGGTCGACGTTCCGGGCGCGGCCGAAGACGGAGAGCATCTTAGCGGCAGAGACGGGGGTGTGGGCGAAGGAGCAAGGGAGGGAGTGGAGGAGGAAAAGGTGGAACCGATGGACGGGGCGCCAGGAGGAGGGGAAGCGGTTAGAGACCTGGAGGAAGAGCTCGTGGAGGTGGGGAGGCGATGAAGGGAGGGGGAGCTTGCGCAGGCTGGCGTGGAGGGCGGGGTCGGGGGAGTGCTGCTGCTGGTAGAGGACGGTGGCGAGGCGGCGGAGGAGGGAGGGGTCGACGGGGGTTGGGGGGAAGGCGGCGGCGGCGGAGAGGCCACGGAGACGGAGGAAGGGGAACCGGGCCGTGACGGACCTCTGAGGACGCATCCGGAGTCGAGTCACCGATCACCCACGTGACACAAAAGAAATTAGCACGCACTCGAATGGTACTCTTAGGAATTAGTAGTACACCTAACACACGCTTATCATGACATCAGTCATAGGTTGCATGCATTCTCAACATATGCAAGCAATAAACATACATCCATTCAATTTAAGCAATACAAAATGCCAGATTAATCATCTCATGATACAATTTAATCGATCGAAAGACTAGAAAAGCATTAGAGTTATAAACATCCAATTAGATAACCACATGTCAAAATCAATCGTAAGAATCAATTAAATGAATTGATAACAGAAAGTTTTAGCTCTGACTTCTCACACAACAACAAATACTGCAGCTGATCAAAACCAAGAAATTGATCTCTACAGAGCCTAATCTTTACACTTAGATTACTCCGGATAGAATCTTCTGTACTGCAAGACCATAAACAACTGATCTGAGATTAGATTAACAACGAGAGCTTCTCACATCAACCAAATCCAGTATGCTTTCCTGCACTTTCTTCTGGTATCTATCGTCTACGAAGTCATAGGAAGATGTTTCCGGTCCAGGAAATGAACAGCCACAACAACAGCATTTTGTTCAGATTGGCAACTGACGATGATTCAGAAAATGAAAATCTATGTGACTGCTGCCTGCAATGACAATCAATAGTGGATAACATCAGAAAAACAAATGTGTTCGTAGCATCAGACGAGCAGAACAAAATTTAGAAAAGAATATAGATAGATGTGGATCCTACTTCTGTAAGCTTGATAGTGCACCACAGAAAATAGCATTATCAGGCACAGGAAGCTCGGTCTTGTTGCTATCTTCTGGATTGACCACACTTATATACACTTCCTGACCCCTGAACCATGTGTCGAGGTTTTCGGCACGCAAGTTCCATATTCCCACATTATCAAGATAAACAAGGATTGCTGTCCATGCTCCAGGATATACCTGTACCCAATATTTGATATCCAAGTAGTCATTTAAATCGAGATGATGTGGAACTAAGGTAATATTTTCACTTTAGAAAGAGAAAAACTCATCCCTGAGTTTTAAACTAATCTACCGAATGCTTACCTCAGAAACCCAACATTTTTCCTACACCGAATAATCAGAATAAATAAAGAATAAGAGGAAGACTATTGAGATTATATACCAGTTACATGGAAGTAGCACCAAATGGTGGGCAAGCCACCAGCTCAGAGAAACTTTTCCCAGAAATATTTTGACCCCAGCAGGTTATGCAGATATACTATTATTCGAATAACCCTACAATATTGATGACTCTTCCACTAGTAATCCATCTGATTCAGAGATTGTAGTACCAATCAACATGAGTAAAAACATATCATGCTACCGATACATGTGCCAACTCATGCTGGAGGTGCTGACAGGCAAATATGCAAAATTTTGCGTACTTACATGTCACAGTATAGCAAATGCTGATCTGATGAATAAAATCTTAGTATAGGGGCAGACATCACATGAGATCAATTCAGTCTTAAGCAAAGGATTCAGAATTTCACTTGTTCTCAAGCATTCTATACTACAGTTCTATTTGGGCAAGATCAAGCATCTCAACACAACCTTAGGAAGCTCTCTATTTGGGCACAATACTTTCTCTGAAAACATCTCTTTTAAAAGAAAGCACCACATCCTCACATAGATCTTTTTAGTTTTGACTTGGATAAACGTGAAGACTTTATTATCTTCTTTCTTGTACTCCTAGGCTAGAGCAGTATCCTCTTAAGACAGACATATTGGCAGAAAGAATCTTGCTTTTATTTTGTGCAGCTCAGATAAAGAGAGATTCAAGAACAAAAACCAGTATAACATACCTGTATTGTGCTACGGGCGACTCCATCCCATTTGTTGTAGGTACCCCTGCTATTTTCTGTCCAGATCCCAAAATCCATCCTAGGATCAAATTAAAAAAAAAAAGCAAAAGCCATGTTATACATGAAGTCCAAATTGTCAAAGGATGCTGGGAAAAGAAAATGTCCAAAGCAGATCCTACCCTACAACAAAGAATGCATAACCATCCATGTGATAGCTCTGAATCGTAGTATCATTATTCTGGAAAATAATTTCCATAAAGCCTTTGTAAGTGCCATTAATTATGGATGTGTCAGCTTTTGCAGGTCTGTTCATCATTCGATTTGGGAAATCAAGCTTATAGACTCCTGGCACATCAAATTGCTGTGCAAGTTTAAGAGGTGTAAAAGGAGCAATATAAGAGATGCCATTCAAGGTATTACGCATCTGCCCATTTATGATCTCTGCCGGTCTGTTAAGTAGTACGTAGACATCAGTCACAGTGATCTCACCATATCGGAAAGATCCCTGTGGGTTAGGACGAGCAGCACCAGCAGAGACATTCCATCTGCAGTTGATCAACAAGATGAAAACTAGGAATCAGTATATGTTTTATACTTGAAATAAGAGGTTAAAAGGAATTCATCAACACAAGCAAGCAAAAACATATTACAATAAAACAAGACAAATATTTAAAAGACAGCAAGTAAATGCATCTTGTTCAACATCAAAGATACCTGATTGACCTTGCTTGATTCATTGAAAAGTATGTATCACCCTCATCTGGACCATCAGGAAGTGGACCTGAAGCAGGCCCCTGGGAATTGGAATAATGCAATATAGCCACTCCAGTTAATCTATCCCTGGTAGTTGAGTTGCTAAACCGAGCACTTGCTACTATATAGTAATCACTGATAGCATTTTGATCCATTGTGACCAAGAAGGAATACGATTGACCCACATGGATATCCATGTTCGTGTAGTTCTGTTGCACAGTGTAAGAACCTTCTGTCTCTACTAGAAACAAGTTATGATTTTGTATTCTAAAATTTAAGCTAGATGAGAATCCAACATTGTGCACTCGAATTCGATATGTTTTGCCTGAAATAAGAAAGAAGGTTTGATATAACTTTTTATCATAACTGACAACAAGCTTTTGTCGTTAATATAATAGAGACCATGTGCAGGAAAACAAAAGAAAGGACTATATATCACTTGTCAAGCTAGCTACAGACATATTTATGTAGTCAGTAGAACTTAAGGATATATTCATGGAACAAAATGCACGAGGACCTCGTAGTCTAAAGCTCAGTTGATTCTGTATCCTAAAGAAATGATGTCGACAACCTTCAATGCATAGTCTAACTGGTAGCTAGATACAATTCTAAACCAATTTTGTGTTATTTCAATAATTATAATTTCCATGTAAGCTTAAGTGAAAGGGTTCACGGAATATGGTGCTAAAAAAGCCCAAAGACAAAATGAAGAACGCTTATAAAAAGTTAACATGAGCTGGTAACCTGGATCCACGTTTATTGTCTCATAAATAATGCCATCAGGAACAAGTGATTCATTGTAGCGGTAGGGGCCCAAACCATTGATGAGAACCCCATCAGGAGTTCCTAGATCGCCTCCTTCTTCAATGGTTTTTCTTAGGTCCTGTTATCCTTCGAGTCAGTAAACCAAATAGCACCCAAAGAAAATCAATTGCATTTAGTAATGGTCGAATCCTGAATGAGAAATAACCTGACCTTGAAGCCCTTGATATACCAATCACCTATAAAGATAGTTATATCTCCATCTGGCAATCCAAATGGCAAAGGAATTACGTCTCTGTTGTTTATGATAATTCCACCATAGCCACCCGCAGCTTTCTGAAAGTTGACTGATGGAAAATAGAGGAAGCTTCCAATCTGATCTTTGACTTGAAATGCGTAAGTCCAATTCCAACCAGAAGGGATAGGGCAATTTGTCCCTAAAACCCCATCCTGCCAAGAGTTCTTTCTTTGCTGCAAACCATTCCTATCAAATAATTTCATACTAATCAATCACATCACAATCATATTAAGCATTGGAAGAAACTATGGCTAAAGTTTATACCATGACATAAAAGAAACTAAGGACAAAGCTTATTCCATGTCACAAAAGACACTAGAGACAAAGTTTATACCATGTTATAGAAGTAACCAAGGATAGAGCTTATACCACGTCGTGAGAAAAGGCTCATCTAAATTGTTCTTGATATTCACAACGACGTTCCAATTTGTTGTTGCACTCAAAATTGGTCCTGGAAATTGCCCATTGATTCCAATGACCTGCAGTCATAGCCAGCCCCTTCTAGTAGGGGCCAATCACCAAGGAAGTCTAAGAGACTTGGTTACAGAATCATTATAAACACATACTGGTAGAGGCACATATACGAAGGACAAAAGTGGTGACACTTATTCTTTTGGGATTCTAGTCAAGGTTGCCGGATGAGTTTTGACATGAATAAACGAAAAGCATCATACGATCCAGGCTAAGCCTAGAAAAACTTTGTCTGGGTTTATGCCCAGATACCATCTTGTATGAGTAGCATTTGAGCATGGATATTCCAATTATCCCACTTCTAGAAATCTACAACTCCACTGGACAGTGGGCAAGCAAGCATAATTTTGATATGGAAAGTCACATTGATCGGTTGCGATGCAGTCAAGCATGGTTGGTAGTAGAAATATTTACAAAGTTGTAGATGTTACATGTATATATACATATATGTTCTGCAAGCAATCTTCAGCAGTACCAGATTGGACAAACACTGACACTAAATTGCCCTGATCCTAAGATTAAAGCCACATTGAAGTCCTATACATGATCTGCATGTTCCTCCCCCATACTCCAAGCTGGTCATATCATCTCTGAGCTAGTAATCACCTCCTCCGGTTCCCCTCTTCACATTTTCCCGTACCCTCGCTCGACACCAAAACTTCACTAATAATTTCTACTCCAATTTCGATCTACATCTGAAGCTATCATCCATTCCTATATCTTGCATAATTTCGATCTACTCCACATAAACATCAGAAGAACCAACGATTCGACCCGACGCAACAAAACCCCTAGCAACCAAGATTGGTGTATGGGTTCTCACTCGAGCTAGCGTCCTAATCTTCTTCCTTTTCCCTAAATTTGTGGCCTTAAAATGGTTTCTCTTTCGGGCTGCTGTATCTCTAAAAAACTAAGAGGGAGAAGAAGGGGGGATGCAGGGACCTGTTGTTTCACGCCGAGAGGGGAGGCGGAGATGTAGGAGACTTCCCACTGGTAGTACACGTAGGGATCTCCTCCTGAGCCCACGCCGAGGAGCGAAAGGGCGAGGACGAAGCGGAGACAGGAAACCCACCATGACGACGACGACGACGACGACGATGAGAGCGAGGAGGGCAGCATGGGTCGGTTGGTTGTTCGGATCTACGGATGGATGGATGGATAGATCCCGGACGCGCTCTGGGTTTGGCTTCTAACGGCGGTGGCTGTGGCTGTGGCTGTGGCTTGGGAGAGAGTGCGCGATCGGACGTGGCAGAGCTCGTCGGCTGAGTACAGGAATCTTTTACTAAAGTGGGGAAAGAAGGCGGCTTTGGACACTGCCTGTTATTATTGCTCATTATAGCTTTGGCCTTTGGAATCAGTTCCACAGACCGGAGAAGGATCGAGTGTGATTTGCTTGCTAATGGAATTCTTCTTCTCTTTCCTTTTAACAGACCCTTTTCTATATATATATATATATATATATATATATACACATAACAGTATATATACCATTATATTTGTCACACAAATGCAAATTATAGTATATAGAGTCGACACTTAGTCAAATCCTCCTCCGATCCTCGTACAATTTTAAGTTTTGAATCTACTAGGCATAGTTTTGTAGGACTCAGCTTTAGACATTTATTTAGTTTATCCACCACCAAAATTTTCCACAACAAATATGAAAAGGTACCTCGATTGGATCTAAATTCTTTACATTACAAAATCAAAAATCTAATTAACAATATATAATTATAAAAAATAAAAATTAGCAACAATATCGTTCCTCCCAATTCCGACACCTCCAACACAGAAAAGTTGCAAGATGTAGCACGTTGAGATGCGTGAGGAGATTCATCGAGAATCAATCCATATAGTTGATTATTAATTCATTAAAGTGCTGCATTTAACAACTAATGCTGCTTCTTTCATCCGTAATTATAAAGACCGGACGGTAATCCCAATCCCATCAACCCTATCGTAGGCTTAATATTTTTTCTAATGGAATAATAGATAGTTGTATATGAGGTTAAAATTTTGAAATATATAGATGCTATTGTAAGAATAAATTTTAGTGTATACATCTTTGATAATAAATAAAGAATTATTTGAATTGAATCGATCTAATCTGAATTTTACAACTGGAATCGCTTCAATCTCTCTCTCTCTCTCGCTATGCATGTGTTGTGCGTTTGCTCGTCATGATTAGTACATGTAAGTTAAATCATGGAGTCCAACAAATATTGTTGTGCTGCGTGTTGCTCCACATGAGAACGAGGAATTCTCGAGAGATCAAGACACGTCGAAACAGATAAAGAGCAAAGAAATTTCTTCTATAAATGAATATGAATGGGGCAAACTCAACTTTGCTGTTGCCGTTTCAACAAATCAAAACACACACAGAAGGGTTAGCAACAACAACAAAATGGACCCTCCCAGCTGCAATCTTTTGCCAGAAGAGTAAAGATTATGAGAATCCACGATGAAAACTGCTCCCGTCTTGCCATCCCGGACCTTGATGCTCGAGGAGCCTGAAATTAGGGCAAATTCATCAGTGAGAACATGTCGATAGTAATCATAATATATGGTTTGTACAACCGAGGACAAAGCCGACATGCCTAAGAGGACACATCGAATTTGAATCCCCCTTATCGCTTAAAATGTTCGATAACTTTGCCTATAAGATCATATGTGGTGGTCACCACGCACATCAAGTATTGGAGAAGATATAGATCAACTCTGGATCCCAACACATATGGTTCTTGGAAAATGCTTTCACAAGATATAATTTTGGCAAGTAATAAAATCGAATGCAACTTACAATTGTAGTCTGTCCATCCAATGACTTGGTTCTCCAGATCATAAAGAACTAACTTATTTGATAGGACTAGATCTGGAAAGCAATGTTTAGTAGTTAGTTATGATGTGAGATTCAAATAGAAGATGCGAACACGACTTGTAAGATATGAACTACAAGACCTGCAATCCAACATGAATACTACCGAGATGCGTCACAAGATGGAAAAATGATTAAAGAAAAATACAATTGCCTGATGTCTTTTTCTCTGTCTTAGTCAACCTTATAATTCTTTTCAGACAAATATCTTACAATCCTCCTCTTTTGTAAGATGTAAAGCATCCAAAAGTCTCTCTTTTTGTTGCAACTTGAACAGCCTTGGAAATGTTGCTCCCATTTTGGATAACAAGCAATAATGAATAATAAAAGAAAAACATCAATCTTGAAGTTTCTGTTCGAGTGACGTTGAAGTCAAATTTATAAGTACACTTGAAAAAGTATACAAGTTTGCATATTAAAATTGTAGATTCACCATACTGTGTACAGGCACAACAAATATAATTTCCTAGTCACAATAGAAAGCCTTATGGGGAAGAGCTTTCCAAGGACTTCTCACCAAAGGAACCAAAATGTTGTACATGAAACAACAGGACTAAGCTATCTGCTCCAACAGAACTAACCCTTCCTTATGTGCACACTCAAGTGTCTCTACCGCTTCCTAGGAGCCATTTAATCAGTTCTTCACCCTCTCCTGACCATGATCCCTCAATATTGTTGTTTGAAATATCCAGACCATCTTAATCAATTATCATTTGTCATCTACATCATTGCAGGCTAGATCTAAGTTAGCAGAAAATATTACTCCTAAAGGAAGTCAGTTTGAATAAAACTAAAATGATCTCCTATCTGAAATTATATTACCTCAGGATACTGAAATATAGTAAGTACCATACCATAAAGGCAAAGTGTCACTAACCATCAGGTACCTCAAAATTGTCCAACATTGGGAGATCCCCTAATGTAGAGTTAAGACATTACATCTCTATCAATGTATATAATCAGGAATATTATCTCTGTATTTTTTGCACACGAATAAAGAGTTGTATTTGCTTTATTAAGCTAAATGGTATCAAACTTGGATTTGCAAATATGATGATGTCAGAAGTGACCATATTGTTAAATCAAAATGTAATATGAAAAAGATCAAATTATAGCAAAAGAGCATGTCTGTAATGAAGTTGTTACCTCCCAGAAGAAACATATCTCTTCCATCTTTTGATTGCAGCCCACCGTTTTGCCAGCCAACGCAATAGATATTATCCTATTTGTTAAAATATCAAGAATAAAACAACAAATTAAAGTATTATGACATTATCTAAAACACAAATGCAGTACAACAGGACAACAAGTGACAAAAATGACAAAGCAATAGACTACCTCAAAAACCAGTACAAAAAATACATAGAATGCAAAAAAAAAATGTCAGTTAAAAAAAAAATCAAAACTTGTGATTATCCTGTCTTAAAAATACATAACATAGTTGCCAATGCAGTAAACAGTTTTCGACATCATTAGTAAGTAAGAACTGAAAAATGAGTCCAGAAATAGGATCAGAGTGGGAAATGGTGAACATTTTAAATTTAGGCAATAGGTTCTCTAAAATGAAACAGAAAAACCTTAAATTTAGCATTGAGAATCAATTTATAATTTAACTCCAAAGCAGGAGAAAGAAATTGGAGCAAATGCTTCCAACTCTAGCTTCCAAGTAGGATCATCTCACACAAAATGTCAATGCACTCTTCTATTCTTCTCTTTCTTTGTGGATAACTGTACTTCTTGACCAATGAATACTTACTAATCTCATTCGCAAATGAAAGAATATTCTGGTCTTCTTTCTTCTTCCCCAAGGACCATGCTCTTCCTACACTCTGCTGAGGCTTGGAGAGAGAGCACATGCTATAAGTATCATTAGAAAGCAGCTACCAAGAACGGGATCTCGACAGTCACTCATGTTGGAGCATTACGCTGCAAAAGTTTTACTGACAATGAAGCTAAGGATACTAGCTGTTCCTTGTTACCTCTATTGTTTATTATACTCACATATTCAGTAGTTATCTAAATGATTTTGAAGATTCATTAGAGAACATATATGGCATCTTTTGTTGTAACCACATGATAATCGTATTCCTTCCAAGATTTGTTGAATCAACGTTTCTGTGTTGCATTGTAGAACCTAAAACTTATAGCTCTGTATCATATTCCAGTGCAGCTCCATATTTGTGCTCTTTAGAGTTGTTAATTTTTTCATATTTAGAGTTTCACCCATCAAGAAAAATCTTGATTTATAGCATATGAAAATATCAATTTGTATTATAATCTTGATTTATAGCACATGGAAATATCAACTTGTAAAATTTGAGTTTTCTATTCTTCTTTAACCTTTTCAAGTCCATAAGGAAGATGGTTGCTCCTGCACTCAATGAGTTTGAATTGTAACCCTCTCTTATGCCCAAGCATGCCTGGCCTTGTGGTACTAGTTTAGATCATTAACATCCAAATTAAAAGCTGAGTTAACTATAAATTTTTCACAAAACAAAGATCCTTTTTATTTGGATGGTGATTACCCTTTCTTTAAGGCCAGAACTCTTTGGACATCAACAATAGAATTTGTGCATATTATTTTCACCCAAAATGATATAAAAGATTTAAGCCCCAGACACTGTATTCATGAAATCTAGCTTTCAATTGCTCACATTTGATATCAAAGTCATAGCCATGTTACTTGCATCCAAATTCCAAGAAAAAAAATGAAGTTATTATCAACTCACTAGTCCACTTAAGATATGTAAAAAAGGTTGGTAGCATCAATAATTAACTGAATCCCAATGTAAATGAACTCTTCAGGAGGAATCAATGAAAATGATATCAATTCAGATAATTTCCAAATAGACATGTTGAGAGAAACAAAGACTATTCGTTTATTTATGGATCAAATTCAACTCAGTGGGATCCATCGTTCACACTTCTTCCATCAACAACACTTTATGGAACTCTAAACCCAGACCGAGTATCCTACTTTCACATACAAGGCAGGGTATTGTTCCAAATCATCTGAAACATCCTGAGATGCCTTATTTGCTATTGCTAAAGGTATGTTTATACCATGCCAAATAAATGGCATATTCCATCTACTTGGTAATGGCTGAAAATATTGCTAAGTTGCATGGGGAGCAAAGTCAAATTACATACATGAAACTTTGGCTTCAAAGCCCCTGATCCACCACAAGTTCAACATGGGTGATATATTCCATGTACATAACACCCAATGAACCATATGATTATACACTGTAAGTGAGATGATATATATAGGTCATAACTCATCCCCCAAAGTGGTACTTGAGTATTTGTCTTCGAGGGAAATTGGGTCATGAAATAATAGAATCAGTTAACCAAGAAACCGTATGAGCCAAATAGACCAGAGTAACAAGATATGAATTTGTCATAACAGTAAGACTGTGTACATTGACCCTCCCCGGACCTAACCTCGCGTTGGCGAGAGCTCATGCACTGGGTACATATTTTGTTGAGAACAAGTTAAATATCCATGTCAAAAATCAAATGCAGGATATCCAACTAAAGATTTTTCGGATGGCATTTGCTCCAAGTATCACAATATCTAACGTTAAAAAAAAATAATGTGCAACTGCAATTTCAAGAATGATAAAGAAGAAACAACAACATCATATATAACAGAACCCTAGCAAACAAACAAAATTTGCAAATAGGACAAAGGACAATTGAAGAATTTTGCAAGTAAATTTTGATGGCCATCACCCTGCTAAACATAAAAATAGACAATCTATCTTACCCTATTCTCGAAAAGATAATCATGAGGATATACATTCAGCAAAAGTGAGTTCTCAAAATGAAAAACAACTTCTGGGAATCCATCATCTATACTGCAATCAAGATAGAAAAAATTGTAAGCAAGCTGAATAAATCCACAATTCTTATCTGTAATTAGTTATCCTGGTAACAAAGATGGTTGAGATGTACGACGAACATTCATTTGGTAATATCTGAAATATCTAATTGTCATTCTATTAAAAATCCATTCTACAACAAAATTTCAGCAATTTAGTTCGTTCAAAAGTATCCTACAAAAGAAATGAACTGACTTATATGAAGGAAGATATACCAAGAAAAGGAAAGATAAATTCAACTTCCTATACTAGATTGGAAATGAATCTATTTAAGGAAAGAATTTGTTGGCTGGGTCGAAAATGAACTAAAAGAACAACATAACAACTGAGATGATTACAACCTTACTGGCCTGTATTACTGTGCAGAGAAGGTAAACACGAGTCTTTTGCCAGCACACAATTAATAATGGTCTATACAAGGAAAAGTCTAGAAGCTCGAACGCTTCGAGTGTTGACATGTGTCAATATCACCTCCAATATGGAACTAAAGACACCATGTTAATTCTTTTTTTCTCCCATCGTTCATTTGTTTGCAATTTCTCCCTAATTATTGTTGTGTTCATCCTTGTGTTAGCATCATATCAACATGTCTCATGACAAAAAAAGATCTTTCTAAATCCAACTAACAAAAACTGAAGGTTTATAGCTATAATAAAATAAACATCAATGAACCACGTAAGGAGAAATATCTTACTAACTTGCTAATGATGGTCTAGCAATTAATTTATCAATCTTTTATGGCTATTCCCTGACTCTAAATATGTGCAGTAGGAATTAATTATAGAAAAAAGGAACTGACTGACAATATTACATGCTGGAAGGGTACTCATCTAATATAATAAAGAAACACCAAATTATATGTAATGCAAAGACAATAAAGAAATAATCTCATCCAGCCAACTTTTGATAAATTTATCGATTACTTGGAAGTTGGAACTATCTTTGCAATCAAGGACAGAGTCAAAACGTAATTCCAACAGGCATTACTAATAGAATATAAGTCAAGCAATGCAGATATAAGCAACATGTTTAATCTAACAACTTCCAGGCCTAATCTATCTAACTTGATTCTTTTAGCATTGCCTCAAACCTATGTTGTGAAAGCAACCAAAACAAATGGAAAGATGGGCTAACCAATACCCAGAGAAATTTCTGACATGTATACATGATTGCAATCAAACAGGATACAAGATAAGTTATCTGGAAGATCTCTCAGCAAGATAACACAGTAAAAAATAGATGTTCACAAAATCTAACAGTACCTAAGCATCACATGCAGTCACAAAATGTGATGCCCGTAATTTGTGACGTAATTGCCTAAAATCTAAAACAAGGAAAAGGTTTTCCAAACTAAACTGCCCGAAGTTGTGGAATATAAATCACCTTAAATTGGAATTGTTAGGAAATAAAAAACATACCTTCCAGAATGTTCGAAACAAAGAAACCCCTGATTGTTGTAGAATTTCAAATCTGGATATTTGGAAAATATCTACAAAGAAAAGAGAAACGACTTGTCCATGAAAAATATTCAGCTGAACCAAAATCAACAGACGAAGTCACTTACCGCATTCATTAGTGCCTTATAGGCTACCTCTGGTAGATAAGACAATGTTGTTCCACTATCGATTATTGTCCCTTTCTTGTCTCCAGTGTCAAATAAATCAGTAGGAAGTTCTAGAATAGCCCCACCAACTTCAATTGCCTTCATATTGACATTGTAATGTGGCCTGAAGCGAGGATAGACATACTAAATTCATTAGAGACAAGAAAACCAATTGATGAAGGAAAAACCTAATGGATTGGAGTTGTTAATATAAATCTATGGAAAAGAAAATATGAATACGCCAGGAATTAATAACTTCATAGTTCATACTGCAGTAGATAATTTTTATCTGGCTAAGACAAAAAGACATCACATTTAACATCTATGTTTTTATCTAATATCCATAGTAAACTTCAAATGAAATGATTATTTTTGTGGTCTTGGAAAGAAATAACTGCAGTACAGAAACAAGCAAAAAGAGACAGGGCAGTGTATTAGTAGATCACGATGGTCCTCAAATTGGCCTTAAAGATACCCAGAAGGCCAGGATCATTTAAGGTTTCACATAGTCATTCGGAAGATATCTATAGGTATTTGCTCTAGAGAAAAAAGATCCTAAAAGCAACCACCAATCCAGTATGTCTCTATTGAAACATCCAATTGGTTAGTGCGCTATTACACAAGTGATAGATTTTATGTTCAAGTCCACGTGTGAGAGTTTTGTGTGCTATTTTAGGGTGATAAAAAAAATATTTTTTTAATCAACAGAAGATACATGTGCCATCTGATACTCCTGACGATGATTAATTTAAACTTTCTCATTTCCAAATAGAACATAGCTGAAATTTAAACTTATTTTGCCTACTAAATTTGCCCTATTCTACACATTTAGTAATGGAATTCACTTGCTCCGTATTGGATCTTGTAAACAAGGTACAACATAGTAGAAATTCCGTAAGATAGTTGGAATCAAATAATTGAAGTATATGTGAGAAAATATAATAACAATTGAAATCAAATGGGATAACAGTTTGCTAATGGTTAAATGAACCACAAAGATTCTACAATAAGTGTGCTGAAAAAGAATCAGAACCAACTTGTTCCATATCAGAACAATATCAACACTACATGAAGTAATCTTTAAATGAACTCAAACTGTTTTCAGTTTCATATATGCCACACAAGAATTTTAATATGCCTTATCTGACCTACCATTTAGGTCACAAGACATAGTGTCACGTGTCCATAATGGACACAAAAATACCCTTTGACAAAAGATTTGCTACTCATTGATGTGTACACAGGTATGGTCCTGTCAATTTTTGTGACTAACCATATATGAGATTGCTTAAAGCCTTAAACCACATGACGCTTTACTAGACTGGGCAAACAAAATATTTCAAGAAACTGGCATCTTCATCATTCTTATACACAGATTATCATTTCATAGAACAGGGTTGTGACAATATCTTCCAAGCATGGTATGATTACATGTTTTGTTACCAATATGCCCTTGTACCTGTGCTGAAAATTAGTCTAGCCATATATCCACATGTCCAACACGATTCGACATGGTATGTGCAGATACCATTCCTGTATGATCACATCAACCTGTATTGTTATGCCCTAATTGACATAACCCTTGCTCCAAGATATTATATATCAGCCAATGCATGTGTAGAAATATCCAATTTAAATTTCCTCTTAGATTCAGAAAGGTGGACTTTTGCATACTAAAACAAACTTAAAATTAAAGAAATATGTATGAGCCTATGAACCTACTAGGTCACAGATCGTACATTGTTGATGGTACCCAATAATTAGCTTCTTTTCAGTTTTGTCACCAGTTCGGGATTGAAAACATCAATTTAAATAACCTGAAACTAGAAACTGAAGTTCTAATCCTTCAGTTTAGCTAGGTTATAATTAAGGAAGGGCCTTGCACTATCGTAAGAGGATATGATGCTTATTCTTTTCCTGTCAGACACCATAGCTGCATTGGCATGGTCGTGTAACCAATCCATTCACAATACAGCATGGGCCATTTTGGCCAAAAGGGAATCCTTGCTATAGTACTCTTCAGGTCTTACATACATATGCTCATCACTATTATAAACTATGATCCTAAGTAGAACTGAACTAATACAAGGTTGGTCAAGATTCTTGAAACTGCAAATTTACATTACATGTCTGCAACAAAAATTACTATAAGAAAACATGTTTCTGCTTCACTGCAATTAGCATCTTTTCTTCACAAGGGTAGTATTCAGATACTAAATGCAAGTAACAGATGAAGAGAAAGAGTACTTTTTGATCCTTAAAAGGATATTTACATATATAGAAAAGGTGGATTGTCAAATAAACAGTATCCTTCCCAGTTCACATTATCTGCAGTAACCTTGCACCTTTTCTTGAAATATAATATTTTACCATACACCTATAGCACCATTCACATGAAATGAAGATTTTTCTATATTCAGTCTAATTTTAATTCCCGTGTTTCATTCTAATAACACTGCAATTTGCACGAATTCATTAAACAGAACTTATTAAAAAAATGAATACATCAACAACATACAGTAACCTGATCAACTAAAGTATGAGTAAGAGCAGAAACAATAATCACTAAGTATCTGTAGCAAACTTACTGATCAGGCACCAAAGGTGTTGTCTTCACTTTCGGTTGCACTACATGTCCAATAACAAAAAGTCCTCCTCCATTTATAGTGTCTAAACAATGAGCAAATATCTTCCTTGCAGTTCCAGAAGCAGCCAGCTGCGAGATCATGGATGAATTTGACTGCCCAAACCCAAGAATTCCATCAAGTGCTTCATTCGATGAACCCAAATCTCCGGATTGTTGAGCACCACACCTGTATCATTATCAAACTAGCTAAAAAAGAAAAATTACAAAGCACATGTTGACAACCAAATCAAGAATGAAGTTAACCTAAGAATTCTAACCATTCAGAAAATGAACAAGAGCATCTTCAGATACACAGATTAATCTAAAAACAACTAAATGAATTTATAGAAATGAATAACCTAACTGGTACAGTTATACTAGGCAATACTGGAATCAACCATCCCTCCCCTTTGCTTTGTTTTTCTCTTCTTTCTTTCTTCCCCTTTTGAAGTCTATCATCCAATACTGGAATAAACCATCCCTTCCCTTTTCCTTATTCTTCTCTTCTTTCCTTCTTCACTTCCTAATTTTTTTTGCTTCTCCTCACGATTGCATCACCACATTGCCACTTCCTCCCTGCTGTCGTCTGTGTTGCCACCCCTCATCATTGTCCTCTTTCTCCACCACTCGTCTATGCCACCATCTCCCCTCTACCACATGATCCCACTCATCCTCTACCTCCTACTACTGTTACTATTTTGTCATAGTCTCTCTCTCTCTCTCTCTTACTGTCGCTCTCCTCTTGAAATGCTCCGACTGGTATCAATCAGTACCCACACATACCTACACTTGGTAAACTGTACAGTGTTATTACCATAGAAATCTGACCACTGAATGGTATCTAGAACTGACCAAGAATTTAATCCTTGGTTTAAATCATGAACCATATTATAAAAAAAAAATCAAAAGAAAAGAAAACCAAGAAAAATAATGAAATAATGAGACCTTATAGAAATTCAGGTTAAAAAGCACAACAAACCAACAATCATCAAATATCATCAACAATACAATTTGTGCAATAGTAATATTTCATGACAGCCCATATCTGAAACAATATGTGGGTTGCTATGTTATTATGTAATGGACAATCACCTAGGCACTCGGACTAGAATCTTAAGAAAAATCGTAATCACCTAGTTACGCCTTCCCAGCCCACAAATATGCACATAGTAATTACACATACCGAATCTTCAGGTTTAGCTCAGGTATTAAAACTTCCGTGGTCTCACACCAACTTAATCAGATCAGCCAGAGGTCAAGATTTCCTTAAACAGCAACCTGCCTGACATAATTATGGTCGCACTGATAGTTCCTACCAGTTGTTCAATCGGATGCCCACAACCTGATCATCACCATATCTGAACATGAGCTCACCCTCATCATCATATCTCAATGTCATGTGCTCAGCCTGCCATTGCCAACAGTCATGCCCTAGCCCTATCCTCATTCTGCTCGTCAATTCCATCCTGCCTGTCATTAACAACCTTAGCACCCTCATTAATTCCAAATTCCACCTAAACTTTCTCACCTGTCTCGGCCCTTCCCTAGGTGACCTTGACATCATTAAGCAATAACAGCTACTGGAAGTCACCTTTCTGACAGACTGCAGAGAAACAACAAATTGCAGACCACCAAAGTTGTCCAAGAAAACTACAACTGCAGCTTACCATGAGCTGACAAATTAAAAAGACTTGTACAGACCCAATCCAATAGCAAGTTACTAAGCCTCAACCTTAACCCATCCATACATGAGACAAATTAAACAGGTCATGTCATAGACAGAAAGGGGTTATGTTTCATTATTATAAACCTATAAACAATCACCTCTTTTCAGATATTCAAATAAACATATAAGTACGGACACATATGTGTGCGACAAATATGTTAGATAACTTGGGTTAGATAATAACAACTTATCAACAAAGCGTTTGAATTTTGAATATGCAACAAAATGTTGCATGTCATCGCAGTTATGAGACACGATAATGGGGATCTTAAACCAATTTACTCAAGGCCGATAGAAACTAATATTTTATCCTAAACCAAGAAACCAATGAGATCCATGAGAACTGAACTAATCTGGTCAGATTTGTTCTATATGCTAGCTAGGTATCTATGTTTCAGTCTAGGATTTCAACACTAGCATTTTGGCACCTTCACCTTGCATCTTCACTGGCTCTAGAAAGGAGGGGGGCTAGGGGAGAAGCATTTAATGTTTCTTGTAGGATCTTGTCATCTCTTCTTTTTCTTTAGTGGATGCCTGTTCATGCTAACATACAATTTACTGTGCCATGCTGGCAGCACATACCATACTTCTTACCTACTGGAAAAAAAAGGTTGCCAATAGTAACAAAATACAGATTGTGTACCATAGTTGTACCATCTATTTTTATTTTATTTTATAGCTTTTAATCATTCTAGCATATGAATATTGGTATCAAATAGCCATGCTACATTGAAATGATAATAATAATCAAACAAAATGATGGGATAGGATTGTCGTCCATGAAAATGCCATTCATCAAACACTACTTTAGCACTATAAGCATACAATATCAAGTTGGCAGCTAAAAGTTGAAACTCACCCAAATGTAACACTTGCATTGACCGGTCTTGTCTGGTGATCACTGGACACTTGATTATATTGTACAGAGTCCGTCACAAAGAAACCAGCTGTAGAACTCCCATCCCCGTACACCACACGATACTCACATGGCAAATTCGCCGCGCAGCCAGGAATGTCACCATACGTGGAGACGCAAAAGTTCTCCTTACAAGATACCAAGCTCCCGCTCACCGACTCCCTTGGATCATATAATGTCAACTCAACCTGCAACAAGTAACCCAATTCTCGATTTGCCATTAATTTAAAGGTCGGACAGAGGTAGAAACAGCAGATACATAAAAATACAAATGAACTTGATTCATACACCGAGATCGCTCTTCTGAGGGCAACGCTTGCACGAGATGCAATTCACCCAGAGAATGTCGCTTCCCGTGTCAACCTGCACGTAGTACTTCTTGGACGGATTCCCAATACCTATCTCCGCAAAATACAACCTACAAACCCATCCACCGAACCCCAAAAGAACATCAGCAAGATATCAAAATGCAACCGAAACGAGAGCATGTCAGAATCGAGAAGACAGGGACGGAGGCCGAACCCGGTGCTGGTGGGGAGGCCGAGACCGCCAATGGGGAGATCGACCGAGGAGAGGATGCGGCTGTGGCGCCGGCTGTCGTGAGCGAGGAGATCGCCGACGGACGGCTTGCGGCCGAGGAACTTGTGCCGCACCTTGAACACCCCGTTGGCGCCAGCCGAAGGGCTCAACGCCAGCACCACCAGCAGCAACAACGGACAAAGAGACAAGAACCGGCAGGAAGACGACGGTCTCCTCGAAGCCATCCCGGCAGAGACGCCTTATTTATCGTCGTTCGGAGGAATCTACCTGTGCTGGTTGCTCCTACAACAGCATCCGGGTGGAGTGGGAGATTGGGGGATGGGACTCAGGAAGGAAAGAGGGGGAGGGGAAGAGAGAAGACGAGAGAAGGAAGAAGAAGAAGAAAACGAAACGAAATGTGCCCACCCACTTCTTTCTTTCAGCGGGAGAAGGGGGTTAATAAGCGGAGAGACGGAGGCGACGACGACGGAGAGGGAAAGGCGGAGAAAAAGAGAGGCCGAGATGCTCGATTCGGTGCTCTCACCACTGTTAATAACTTCGTCGTCGTTCGTCCACCAAATTGGCTTCCTTTTATGGTACTTATAAGCCTCTTCCATCCAATCTTAATCCCTATTTTTAACACCTTCGAGTCGGTCAAAATCACGACCAAATTGTATTTTTTTTATCGTTGACCCGATCTTCTCTGGTCAAACATGAGTTAAGTGGTCTCTCCCAGTTTACTAAAGAAACCCGCAGCTTTAACTCCTATATTTACATGCTCATTAGGTTGATAACAAATATATGATATATTATGGATAGAATTGTATATTTTATTATGTGTTGAATGGGAGGGAAAATTTGTGGCACAAGAAGAGAATTCCATATATCAATTTTTCAATCAACACCCAAATTATTTCCTCATATTTTATTATCCCCATCAAAACTATATATAAATATATAATAATAATAATAATAAAACCTAATTTTCATGTTTAATCCTTCCTTCATAATGAGTTTTTTTTTCCATATTAAGATTTTCTGTTGAGTCTTTCCATATTAAATTTCTTATCCTCCAATAAGACTTGGCTCCAAAATTTTTGAATTACTTTCCAATCCTAATATTATTTGGATTCATAAATTTTTTAGATACTCAAAAAGCATTCAAGTATTAAAAACTAATTTATGAAAAAAATAAAAAATATATTTTTTAATGGAGGGAAGAAGCAAGGAAATATTTTTAGTGCTTCTAAAATTTTACTCTTATAAATCTAATGGGAGCCGGAGAAAAAAAAAATAAAAAAATACATTTAAGTTGAAATTGATTTAAGATAATTTGTATCAATAAACAATTTTATGTGTTTGTATTTTTTAAATTCTTTAAATGGTTCTTCTCTCATATATTATTGATGTATTGTCATAATTAAGTTTGTAGTCCATCTTCCACATCCACTTAAATTAATAATTGTGTTTGTTCTTCTAAATTTAAATTAAAAATGAAAAATAAAAATAATTATTAAAAATGAACACAATTATGATAAAGTTTTATATGTTCAACCTCCAAAACCACATGCAAAAATTAATAATTAAGTTTGTAGTCCATCTTCCACATCCACTTAAATTAATAATTGTGTGTTTGTTCTTCTAAATTAAAATTAAAAATGAAAAATAAAAATAATTATTAAAAATGAACATAGATTGAAATTGTTTTTGTGGACATAGATTGAAAATTGTTAAATCATGTAACTGATTAGGGTAATAATTGATGACAAGACTCGAGCTGACGTCAGCTGACCCAGACGAAGCTCACGCCTCGATCAACCCGACGGAACCTGATCAAACGAACCAGAATACAGGCCGAGGCCCATTAACGACCGCTTAGGCTCGATCCCTCATGCCACGCCAACAGAAATGTCAGACGCCATCAGAGGTACGATCCTGCTCCCTACGGGCAGGCACATCAGGTAACACTAAACTTCCCTGTAAATACCCTCGCGTTCTAAACGAGGAGGGGGGGGAGACACACAGGAAAACACCGCACCACTCCACATCATTGACTTGATCGTCGGAGGGGTCGGGCTGAGCTTCCGACCCGACCTGTGTGCAGGTACGAAGACGAAGCTGTTTCTTCCCAACGCCGCAGAGTGGAACCCTTCCCCGCCGGAGGCCCCCACGGGATCTTACGTAACTCGATCCCTGCAACCGGCTGCATTGGCAACCCCCGAGGGACTCCGAGCAAGATCCCCACCATTCGGACCTGAACCAAGCCGCGATGGCCCCGGGGCCACGGCTCAAAAGTTGTTCACACCAACAGATTGGCGCTAGAGGAAGGGCCCGAATGTCGCGGGATCCTCAGATTGACCCCGATGAACTCCCTGCCAAGGGATCGTTCTTGACAGGGGCGCAGGCCGGGCGTCCCTCGCGTGACGGGCCACGGGCCGAGGACCTCGTCACGACCTCGGAACGCTACTAGCATTTGTTCAATGACCCAAGTCTGCTTCCACCCGAGGCCGCTCCGAGCGTGCCGTCACCCGTGTCATCCGAAGCCTTTCAGGACCTTGCCCTCCAGGTCCGAACCTTGGCGGGAATGGTGCAGACCGTCGTCTCGCTCATTTCCCAATCAATGAACCCGTCGACAGCCCGCCCTACGCGCCGAGTGGAGTCCTCTGCACCGGTTGTGCGACCACCTCGGTGCTCCCTGGTTCACCTCAGACCCGGGTGTTTCCCCTTGGAGATCAAGCAGGGGGAAACCCTACTGGCCGACCCGAGCATGAGGCGATATCTCCCGACACAGCAGACTCCTTCTGGGCCCAGCTGCGCCTTCTCAGTCAACGACTTGAAGAAGTGCGGAAGGAGGCCCATGCCTCAAAGGGAGAGCTAGGGGACAATGCACACCGGGGGTCGCCGTTCACAGCTGAAATACACAACCAACCGGTGCCCCCGAGCTTTTGGCTCCCCTCCTTGAATGCCTACGATGGCACCATTGACCTCGCGGACCACGTGGCCACCTTTCGGGCTCAGACTAGCCGTGGAAATGCAGGTGGGTGACATACATGTCCTCACCGACTCGCAACTGGTTGTCGAACAGCTCACCGGAGGGTATGAGGCTCGGGACCCAACCATGTCGAAGTATCTGGTGGAGGTAAGAGCTCTTGCTGCCCATTTCTCCCGCTTCATATTGTCCAGGGTGCCGAGGCGCCAGAACGAGCAGGCGGACACGCTAGCAAAGCTGGCCTCGAGGTCGGGTCCCAAGGCCGAGCCCGACGTGGAGGAACTCCCTACCCAAGCCATCACGATCGCAGCGGTGGCCGCCGCTGGCCCCCCAACGACATGGGTGCAGGAGATGTTAGACTTCAAACGTCACGGGACGCTTCCTGGCGACGAAGCCGCGGCTCGGCGCCTGCGCCGAACCCAATCCTGGTACCGAGAAATCGACGGACGGTTGTACAGGAGATCGTATTCACGCCCCCTCCTGCGCTGCCTGGAGCCCGAAGAGGCTCAGTCAGTTCTTGCCGAGGTCCACGACGGGATTTACGGTGAGCACATAGGTGGACACACCCTGGCATTCAAGACGCTCCGTCAAGGGTAATACTGGCCCACTATGTGTCGAGATACGAGAGCATATGTGCAAAGGTTGCTAGTCATAGGTGCCCAGCAAGCCAATCACGTGAGTGATGGCACGTGTGACTTGATACAGAATCTTTTTGCTTATTATATTATGGCGTATATCACTTTATAACTATTGCATAAATGCATATATATTGTGATGTCCTTGGATTTGTGCAATGGGAATCGGATCGTGATGAGATCACGATAATGAGATCGATTCACCTTTAAATACATATCCTAAATAATCTCGGTCATAGGTTACTCGAGAGGGACATCGTGATAACCGGATAGACTGGTGTGCTGTATACCCGTCCATATGATGGATGCAGCTGGTCTCATAGCTGCTCGTGTAGAGACACTAGGGATACAGTACAGGTGCTCATTGGAGAATGAGTTCACTGATTGATCCGCTTACGGAATGCTGGATGGTTGATGATGCCTTATTGTTAGACAGCGATTCCATAGTCCTAGTGGTGTATCTGGTCCTTAGACTTGAGACACCAAGGATGTCCTGTATGAGTGCTCCACTCTTTGATACCAGACTTATAGGTTTGACTGTTCTCAGATCTAGTACAGCTGGTCATTGGGAGTGGTAGTCGACCTTACGAGGGCTATTGAGTGTCGACAGAGGATCATCCACTCTCGGCGTCATGAGAGGAATATCCTATGTGTTCTTGCTCAGACAAATCCCTGGCCAGGGTCATTCGGGTTGAGAGAGAAAGAGTTCTCCGGGAGAATCCGATTAGAGCGAGACTCGAGTAGAAACCGTATGGGTCTGACAGCACCATGCTCGATATACGGTCTCTCGGATATTAGATGGATGAGGGACTATAGGTACATGGTAACTGAGGACAAACAGGTCCAATGGATTGGATTCCCCTGTATCGTCTGGGGACTACGGCGTAGTGGCCTAGTACTTCCGTAGTCGATGAGTCGAGTGAATTATTACAGAGATAATAATTCACTAAGTTAGAAGGAGTTCTGACAGGTATGACTCACGGCCAGCTCGATATTGTTGAATCTCGTATTTTGATGATGAAACTACTTGATATATGTTTATGATTTAATCTGCGTTTTGAGTGACGCAGGATGCTTTGATCAGGATGAGACAATTAAAGCAGGAAAATCATGTTGTGCCGGAGGAACATGTCAGAAGATTGGACGTCGGGCCGGTGGATCGGTCGACGTATCGACAGAAGGCTTCGGGCCGTGGACTCGGGCATCGGGCCAAGAAGAGCGGGTATTGTGCCAAGGATATCGGAGTTGCGGAGTCAACTGGCCGATTGGGCAATAGGCTGCAGGAAAGGACGATGCGCCGAAGAATCGGACGAAGCGTCGAAGGACCAATGACATGCCGGACAACTTGGTTAATTGCTTAGGATTAATTGTCTCGATCGAAGTTTTGTTTTGTGTGCAGGATTAACTACGATGAGAGTAAGACAAGCAGCAGGTATTGCGCCGGAGTCAAGATCATGATCACGTTGGGAGTTCGAGAGTTCGACGGAAGTTCGGACGGTCGTCGGAGGTTCAACGAGAACAGATCCGAGAAGTCCAGAAGCTTGCCAAGCGAAGCTCGTCGGAACTCGCCAAGTGGATCGTCGCAAAGTCCAGGAGTATGCCGGATGTCCGCAGAAGGATCACCGAGGGTTATCGGTTGATCGACGGAAGTTGGCCGGAAACTCGCCGGAAGAAGCGATTGACGCATCGGAGCAAAGCTGCAGAAGTTGTCTTAGAGTTAATCGTAGTTAGCATGATGATTAAGCATGAAAATGGGAGGTGATTCCATTAGCTTAATCTTGGGGCAATTGGGCCCCTGAAAAGATTCGAATTGGGCCGAATGGAGTGAACCATTCGGACCCTGATTGCACCAGGAGGTGCAACCGCCCCAGCCAGGAGGTGCAACCGCCTGGGCTGCGAGGCTGGGAGGTGCAACCGCCCCAGCCAGGAGGTGCAACCGCCTGGGCTGCGAGGCTGGGAGGTGCAACCGCCCCAGCCGAGAGGTGCAACCGCCCAGAGCTCGGTCTTCGAGCTTGACTGGGCGGTGCAACCTCCTCTGCCAGGTGATGCAACCACCGAGCTCAGTCTTCGAGCTCTGGCAGAGAGGTGCATCAGCTTGAGCTCAGTCTCGAGCTCTGCATGGTGATGCAATCACCGAGCTCAGTCTTCGAGATCTGGCAGAGAGGTGCATCAGCCTGAGCTCAGTTTCGAGCTCTGCCAGGTGATGCAACCACCGAGCTCAGTTTCGAGCTCTGCCAGGTGATGCAACCACCAAGCTCAGTTTTCGAGCTCTGCCAGGTGATGCAACCATCGAGCTCAGTCTTCGAGCTCTGGCAGAGAGAAGAAATCGCCTGAGCTCAGTCTTCGAGCTCTGCCAGGCGGTGCCACCTCTCCAGTTAAGAGGTGCAACCGCCAGATCCCAGAATTCTGGGATTTGATCGATTTGATCGTTTTGAGCTCGAAGTTTGAATTGGGTTGGGGCCTATAAATACCCCACCCATTCAGCACTGAAGAGATACAGATCCACACCGAATTCTTGATCTTTTCAGTGATTCTAAGAGCTCAAACTTGTGTAAAGTCCAAAAGTTCTCTTCTCTTCTGTTCTTCAAGTCTTGAGTTGTAAAGAGAGGAGAGAAAGGATCTGTAAGGGTTGTCTCCTGAGCCTGTCAAAAGGAGAGAAACTGTAAAGGGCAGTTAGCCTTCGCCCATTGAAGGAAGGCAGCTAGTTGACGACGGTGACCTCGTCGGAGGAGGAAGCCAAAAGTGGAGTAGGTCAAGACTGACCGAACCACTCTAAATCTCTGGTTTGCTTTTACCTTGAGCACTTTATCATTACTGCAAACCTCCTACATTGCTACTGCCCTCTGCGCCTTTACGAACGAGTTTCTAAGCTCTAATCTTTCAGAATCTGCATTCAAACGTAAATCGTGTTTTCGTACGATCTTCACACTGCAGTTTACGCTTACACTCGGATTCCATTTATAACTGCAAATTGCTTTCTACGTAAAACGCTTTTCAAGGTTCAAAACTGCTTTTAGACGCAAAACTACATTTAGACGTAAAATTACGTTTAGACGTAAAACTGCGTTTAGACGCAAAACTGCGTTTAGACGTAAAACTGCGTTTAGACGCAAAACTGCGTTTAGACGTAAAACTGCGTTTGGACGTAAAACTGCGTTTGGACGTAAAACTGCATTTGGACGTAAAACTGCGTTTGGACGTAAAACTGCGTTTGGACGTAAAACTGCGTTTGGACGTAAAACTGAGTTTAGACGTAAACTGCGCTTAGACGCAAACTGTGCTTAGACGCAAACTGTGCTTAGACGCAAACTGCGCTTAGACGCAAACTGTGTTTAGACGCAAACTGCGCTTAGACGCAAAACTACGCTTAGACGCAAACTGCACTTAATCATAAGTAATCTTAGAATCGGCTTTTGCATCAAAATAGTCTTTATCGAACGAACGCAGCTTTTGGTTTTAATCGCTGTAAGATTTCCGCTGCACTAATTCACCCCCCCCCTCTTAGTGCTCTCGATCCTAACAATTGGTATCAGAGCGGGGTATTTCTCATTTCGGATTTACACCCGAGAGAAATGGCTCTTCAAGAGGGCTTATCGGTTGTTCGTCCACCGTTCTTTAACGGATTGGACTACACTTATTGGAAAACTCGAATGAGAGTTTTCTTGATTTCTCTAAATATGGATTTATGGAGTATCATTGAAAATGGTTTTCAACTTCCCTCCAAACCGATGAACGAATGGTCGGATTTGGAGAAAAAGTATTTTTCTTTAAACGCAAAGGCTATGAATGCCTTATTTTGCGCTTTGAACAAAAATGAGTTCAATCGGGTTTCTTTGTGCGAAACGGCTTTCGATATTTGGCGCACTCTTGAAATCACGCACGAGGGAACTAGTAGAGTCAAAGACTCGAAAGTTAATATTTTACTGCATGATTTCGAGCTTTTTCATATGAAACCAAGCGAAACCGTTGTTGACATGTACACCCGTTTTACGGATGTCGTCAATGGTTTAAAATCACTTGGTAAAAGCTTTTCGGATTTTGAACTCGTTAACAAAGTTTTGCGCTCACTTTCTAAAACTTGGGATTCAAAAGTAACTGCTATTCAAGAATCGAAAAATTTGAACCAATTTCCACTTGAAGAACTAATTGGTTCATTGATCACATATGAAATGACGTGCAATGCACGTAAAGAACTTGAGAACCACCTTCCAAAGAACAGGAAGGATTTGGGACATAGAACATTTGAAGACCACTCGAGCATAAGCTCAAGTGATGGTGAACTTAAACTACAAATGAAACGAAAATTAAAAAGCAAAAAGAATGGAACTACTTGCTTTAAACGCAAGAAGAAGAACAAAAATTGGGATGAATCGAGCTCATCAGAAGACGAGAAAGTCAACAAAAGCGAGGCGGCAAACTACGCCTTACCAGCCTACGACGTTGAGGTAATTAAAATGCCTTTGGTTTATTTTGAAATTACTTGATGCTTTCATGATATATTTTCTTTTTTAGTTTAGAATTAATTTTCTTAAAAATTACATGTTTAAAAATAAAAATACAAAAATTATGATCATGCTGATAATTTCGAAAATGATAATATTGCATGATAAACAAACAAAATGATTTTGATCATGGTTAAGAAGTAATAATGTGTATCACGTTTGATCAACATTGTTGAATGAAATCACGTCTGATTTAAAGTAATGCATAAAGATATTAAATGGTTATTAACAATTTTATGCATGAGACTTTAAGTTATCCATGATCATGAGCTTGTTTGATCTTCTTTATTTAATTTCAAGATCTATAACAAAAATCATGTCTGAATATATGGAAGTGTTAATTTCATTTTCGGATTCACTTAACAATTGGTATCCTAACAATCGGATTTTCTCATACACTTATGAAAAATATTTTTCTAAAAATGGATTTGATGAAATGATTCATGCTTATAAACTCCATCTTGAAATATGAATGATAGTGTTTTTGCTTGCAAAGATTTGTTTCACATTCATATCTCCTATGATTCGTGTGCAGAAAAAGAATTTATAAATCATAACACAATGTGATTTCTTATGCAAAAATAAAGTGCTTTTGTGATTCTTTGCTAAAGAGAATAATTATTAAAATCATGATCTTGATAACATGAAGTGCTTTATAAATCAAGATCGTTCATTATGCTGCCTACATTTATCAAAAAGGAGTTCTTCAAATGAAATGCAATTCAATGAAGTGTCATATTGATATCTTGAAACTTGGAATATTTTAAAATGTGATCTTGATAAGAATGTTTCAAGTTGCTCTTTATACTATATCTTTTCAAATGAATCATGAGCCTTGATATCATATATTTCATAATACAAGATTTCTTTGCCTTATGTCTTGAACTTTCATGCTTATCTTAATTTGGCATATAAAGACTAAGGCATGCTTAGATGAAAAAGAATCTTTTAAAAAATGTTTTTCCCATCTGATCGAGATTAATGATTTCATGATATTTTGTGAATCTCGAAATTAATTTTAATGACTTGATTATGAATTTCAAGTTAATGATTTGATTTGAATAAGTTTTATCTAAATCATAATCTTGATCTTGCAAAATTGAAGTCACAAATAATATCTTGTGGTATTCATGGATTGAAACATTGTATGCTTAAATTAATCATTCTCCTATGTTTCAAAAAATTCCTTAAAAGCCTTATGTGATGATTGAAAACTAACTTGCTTTATGATGAATCACAAATCATGACTTGATCTATGATGTAAATGCCTTTAAATGATTGATATATTTAACACTTTTATGCTCTTCCCCCTACCTTCTTCTTGTTTTCAATGATAAAATGGGAGAAGTTTTGATCATGCATGGTAGGATATAATTTGACAAAATTGATACCATCATGATATGAAACATTTATGATGTGCAATTATGCATGCAATACTTGTGATTTCTAATTATGATGTGATGTATTGCATATGATGTAAATCAAGATTTAAAATGCTATGAGTGCCAAGTTACACATTTTGAGAAGAAATTGTTATATTGAAATATTAATGTAATTATGAATGGTGATATGATATCATGCATGTAATACTTCAATTTATGATAATGATGCATGCAATGATAAAATATTCATGATGAAAAATTATCTTGACATTCATAACTTGATCATTCATCATTTGTCATGATTTTGAAATCATTGTAAAAGGAAAAGAGAACTACAAAACTGTATTCTCTCTTTCTTTTTTACAATGACAAAGGGAGAGATAGCTAGCTTGTACAAGTCAAGAAGATGCAAAAACTTGATTGCTAACTTGCTTATTTCAAGAAGAAAAATTGTCTTCTTGAACATCACTATCTTGAATATCTCAAGAAGCAAAACTTGCAATTTGCATATTGCAATAGGAAGCAAGAATCATGAGCTTACACAAGAAATCTATCTTGCATTTGCTTTCGAAATTTTTGCTAGCTTATATATTGTGAAACTTGTATATCGCTAGCTTGTTGGTCTAAAGAGAAGCAAAAAGTTGCTATCTCAAAAGAAGCAAATATGCTATCTTGCCTATCTCAAGAGGCAAAAATGCTAACTTGTGCATCTAGCAAAGTGAGCAAAATTTTCAAGAAGCAAGAGTTGCCTTCTTGAACATCTCTAATTTGCTAGCTTGCATGATGTAAAACTTGCTATCTTGAACATCACCAAAAGTGCTATCTTATATGCTATAAAACTTGCATATCTAAAACTTGATAGCATGAATGTTCTAAGCATGATGTAACACTTGCTAAATCTTCTGGCTTCAAAACTGCATGATGATAAAACTTGATAATATGTTTTTCATGCAATAAGTTGAACTTATATCACAAACACTTGATTGTGATACTTCTCCTTTTTGTTGATGACAAAGGGGGAGAAGTATGTTGATGAAAGTATGTTGATGACATGACATGTGATGCATAAGTTTATGCATATGTTCATGTTGACGTGTTGCAAGTATTCATGATGAATATTGCAATGACTTGAATTCAGTTTGAATTCAAGGTTCTATCAATATGGCATATTGATAGGGGGAGTTTGTTTAAACTCTAGGAGTTAAGGTTAACTCCGATTATGATGACATGTTGCTTAGATTTTTGAATCTAAGAGTTTCTATCAATAAGGTATATTGATAGGGGGAGTTTGTTTAAACTCCGGGAGTTAAGTTTAACTCCGTCATCAAGTGGTTGTCATCATCAAAAAGGGGGAGATTGTTGAATCTCGTATTTTGATGATGAAACTACTTGATATATGTTTATGATTTAATCTGCGTTTTGAGTGACGCAGGATGCTTTGATCAGGATGAGACAATTAAAGCAGGAAAATCATGTTGTGCCGGAGGAACATGTCAGAAGATTGGACGTCGGGCCGGTGGATCGGTCGACGTATCGACAGAAGGCTTCGGGCCGTGGACTCGGGCATCGGGCCAAGAAGAGCGGGTATTGTGCCAAGGATATCGGAGTTGCGGAGTCAACTGGCCGATTGGGCAATAGGCTGCAGGAAAGGACGATGCGCCGAAGAATCGGACGAAGCGTCGAAGGACCAATGACATGCCGGACAACTTGGTTAATTGCTTAGGATTAATTGTCTCGATCGAAGTTTTGTTTTGTGTGCAGGATTAACTACGATGAGAGTAAGACAAGCAGCAGGTATTGCGCCGGAGTCAAGATCATGATCACGTTGGGAGTTCGAGAGTTCGACGGAAGTTCGGACGGTCGTCGGAGGTTCAGCGAGAACAGATCCGAGAAGTCCAGAAGCTTGCCAAGCGAAGCTCGTCGGAACTCGCCAAGTGGATCGTCGCAAAGTCCAGGAGTATGCCGGATGTCCGCAGAAGGATCACCGAGGGTTATCGGTTGATCGACGGAAGTTGGCCGGAAACTCGCCGGAAGAAGCGATTGACGCATCGGAGCAAAGCTGCAGAAGTTGTCTTAGAGTTAATCGTAGTTAGCATGATGATTAAGCATGAAAATGGGAGGTGATTCCATTAGCTTAATCTTGGGGCAATTGGGCCCCTGAAAAGATTCGAATTGGGCCGAATGGAGTGAACCATTCGGACCCTGATTGCACCAGGAGGTGCAACCGCCCCAGCCAGGAGGTGCAACCGCCTGGGCTGCGAGGCTGGGAGGTGCAACCGCCCCAGCCAGGAGGTGCAACCGCCTGGGCTGCGAGGCTGGGAGGTGCAACCGCCCCAGCCGAGAGGTGCAACCGCCCAGAGCTCGGTCTTCGAGCTTGACTGGGCGGTGCAACCTCCTCTGCCAGGTGATGCAACCACCGAGCTCAGTCTTCGAGCTCTGGCAGAGAGGTGCATCAGCTTGAGCTCAGTCTCGAGCTCTGCATGGTGATGCAATCACCGAGCTCAGTCTTCGAGATCTGGCAGAGAGGTGCATCAGCCTGAGCTCAGTTTCGAGCTCTGCCAGGTGATGCAACCACCGAGCTCAGTTTCGAGCTCTGCCAGGTGATGCAACCACCAAGCTCAGTTTTCGAGCTCTGCCAGGTGATGCAACCATCGAGCTCAGTCTTCGAGCTCTGGCAGAGAGAAGAAATCGCCTGAGCTCAGTCTTCGAGCTCTGCCAGGCGGTGCCACCTCTCCAGTTAAGAGGTGCAACCGCCAGATCCCAGAATTCTGGGATTTGATCGATTTGATCGTTTTGAGCTCGAAGTTTGAATTGGGTTGGGGCCTATAAATACCCCACCCATTCAGCACTGAAGAGATACAGATCCACACCGAATTCTTGATCTTTTCAGTGATTCTAAGAGCTCAAACTTGTGTAAAGTCCAAAAGTTCTCTTCTCTTCTGTTCTTCAAGTCTTGAGTTGTAAAGAGAGGAGAGAAAGGATCTGTAAGGGTTGTCTCCTGAGCCTGTCAAAAGGAGAGAAACTGTAAAGGGCAGTTAGCCTTCGCCCATTGAAGGAAGGCAGCTAGTTGACGACGGTGACCTCGTCGGAGGAGGAAGCCAAAAGTGGAGTAGGTCAAGACTGACCGAACCACTCTAAATCTCTGGTTTGCTTTTACCTTGAGCACTTTATCATTACTGCAAACCTCCTACATTGCTACTGCCCTCTGCGCCTTTACGAACGAGTTTCTAAGCTCTAATCTTTCAGAATCTGCATTCAAACGTAAATCGTGTTTTCGTACGATCTTCACACTGCAGTTTACGCTTACACTCGGATTCCATTTATAACTGCAAATTGCTTTCTACGTAAAACGCTTTTCAAGGTTCAAAACTGCTTTTAGACGCAAAACTACATTTAGACGTAAAATTACGTTTAGACGTAAAACTGCGTTTAGACGCAAAACTGCGTTTAGACGTAAAACTGCGTTTAGACGCAAAACTGCGTTTAGACGTAAAACTGCGTTTGGACGTAAAACTGCGTTTGGACGTAAAACTGCATTTGGACGTAAAACTGCGTTTGGACGTAAAACTGCGTTTGGACGTAAAACTGCGTTTGGACGTAAAACTGAGTTTAGACGTAAACTGCGCTTAGACGCAAACTGTGCTTAGACGCAAACTGTGCTTAGACGCAAACTGCGCTTAGACGCAAACTGTGTTTAGACGCAAACTGCGCTTAGACGCAAAACTACGCTTAGACGCAAACTGCACTTAATCATAAGTAATCTTAGAATCGGCTTTTGCATCAAAATAGTCTTTATCGAACGAACGCAGCTTTTGGTTTTAATCGCTGTAAGATTTCCGCTGCACTAATTCACCCCCCCCCTCTTAGTGCTCTCGATCCTAACAGATATTGGGCCTAGAGGGTCACACACATATGGTAGGCATTGCGATGAGTAGAGGTTCGGATATGAGATATCCGACGGAGCCCTTGTCTTATTGGATGCAGATCCAATACCCACTAGGGAAAGGACCCATTAGGGTTTTGACACGGGATCTCTATAAATAGGAGGGATTCACAGCCTCATAGGCTAGAGTCTTTGCTTGCCTTTCCTATTCTCCTCTCCCTCTCCACCTCAGAGTAGGCCTGGAGTCATGAGGAGCGTCGTCGCAACCCTGCTGTGTGGATCACCGCTAGAGAGGAGGACGCTTGACCTCCTTCACCCTCTCCTAAGGATCTGCAAGGAAACAGGGATATACGATCTCCCTAGGTAACACAATCTCTATACGCAGTTTTGTGTTTTTGCGGATTTTTTGCGCACAAATCTTCGCACGACGACGAACATCTTTTTGGGGAATCGGGGATTTTTGTTTTCTTGTTCTTCCGCTGCGCATATGATGTCGCCCCCAATGATTTCCCAACAGTGGTATCAGAGCCAGGTTGTTCGTGCGAATGATTGGTTTTGAACTGCGTGTATTGTGTTTAGGAAGAAAATTGACGTCAAAATCGTTGACGCAAAAGCGAGGAAGGGCAGCAACAGTTGCTACCCTCGATCTGCATGCCTGCAGCCACCTGCAGCGGCAGCCGCAGTCGCAGCCAGGCAGCACAGCGCCGGCGCATGCGCAAGCGCTGTGCCTGCAGCAGCCGGCCGGCGGCCTGCTTGCAGCAGGCTTGCGGCCGGCGGGGCTGGCAGCGCGGGCTGAGGCACCGCAGGGCAGAGCCGCGGGCAGAGGCGCCGCGGGGCAGCAGCGCGGGCTGAGGCACCGCAGGGCAGCGGCGCCTGTGGCCGCTGCTCCCACGGGCAAAAACCCCGCAGGGGCGGCCGCCAGCGAGGCAGCACCGCCTGCGGGCGCTGCTTCGCCGGCAGAACTGCCCGCGGAGGCGGCGACGCCCGCAGGCGAGGGCAGCGCCCCGCCCCTCGCCGCACAGGCCGCCGCCGGCAGGGTGGCGGCGGCGGCAGCAGCGAAAAGGGCAAAGGGCATTAGGGTTTTCTGGGAAAAAGACAGTTTTGCCCCTCGGAATTTGAGAAATTCCAGTTTCTGTCTTTTGTCCAAATTACGAAAATACCCTTAGGAATTGAGAAATTCCCTACATGTCCCTGATTTCAGAAAAATATTAATTAATTAAAAGGTTTAGTTGATTATTATTTTTTATTATTATCTAGTAGTCCTACATGATGATGATTATTTATACATGTGATGTATGATGTGTGGACGGATGATCATGGACCGTGTGATGTGTGTACTTGTGATTATTATTATTGAGGTCTGCGAACCTCCATTATATTTCTCGTTTATTGTCGGGCCTGCGTGCCTATGATTAAGTTGTAATCACATGAGGAGGCGCAGCGGGAGCGTGGATGCGACAGCAGGACCCACGAGACGGACGATCATGATGCATGGAGATGCATCAAGATGTCGACGAAACCGACGAGGACGAGATGGACGATCACAGGGCATGGAGATGCACCGTTGCACACATAGATCTTGATGTGAGTGATTAGGCCTACTGGCTCGGGCCTAATCATATTAGGTTGTGGTCCATGATCATCTGATGTGATTGCTTATACATATACTAGATAAGTATATATATTTGCATGCGATGTAGATATATATTAAATATGTATATGTGTGACATGTCATATTAGGAGACCAAATTATAGAAACATCTCTCGATAATATTAAGTCGGTAAACGTGAGGCAATTAGATTGACCCACGTGGCCTTCCATCGTTATGAGTAGGAACCGAATCCCGGTGTAGGTTGAGTTGGTCGAGTCCCTCGAGACTCACCTATATCGCGATTCGCTATCTTGCTTACGACATAGAGATGTCACCGGTGACCTGAGGACATGGTATGCTTGGTCGAGTCCCTCGAGGGTATATCATCAAATCAGACTCATCTTGTAACGAAGGTGTTGACTTAACCGAGCATCATGGTTGGTCGAGTCCCTCGAGGCCATGGTGATTCGGAGGCCGAACAGGACGGGAATCACAAGGAGTTGTGATCGGCAAGAGTTGTCTACCTTTTAGGCTTAGTGTGATTGGTCGAGTCCCTCGAGGTTACACTAAGACGCTGATTGGATCCTGATCCCCACTAGAAGTCTGCCGGAGACTTCCGTTTCATGTGCTGAGGGTGTCGCGTGACTCGTTAGTAAAATAGTGGGAGCATATTAAGATAGAAGTCCATATCTTGATAGTTTATTTCTTGCAAAATCTACATGTTATTCATTTTGCTACATCTTTATTTTCAGAAAATGTCGCTTTCAAATCCCTTACGTGGCATACTTGATGTCAACCGCCTCACTGGTCCAAATTATACGGATTGGCTCCGTAACTTGAGAATTGTTCTCACAGCGGAGAAAATCGTGTACGTCCTTGATACAGTGATGCCTACGCCCGAAGAAGGGGCAAGCGAGGATGAGATCGCTCGCTACGTGAAGTACATTGATGACTCCACTCTTGCTCAGTGCTATATGTTGGGCTCTATGACTCCAGAGTTACAAAGACAACATGAAAAGATGGATGCCAGATCCATTCTCCTACATGTCCGTAAATTGTTTGAGGAACAGGGAAGGACTCAACGATATGAGATATCCAAGAGCCTTTTCCGCGCTAGGATGACTGAGGGGACACCGGTTCAGAACCATGTCCTAAAGATGATTGAGTGGATAGAGAAACTCACAGGTCTAGGAATGGTCCTAGAGGATAACTTGTGTGTGGACATTGTGCTTCAGTCCCTACCAGATTCCTTTTCACAGTTCATAATGAATTTTAATATGAACAAGCTTGAGGTGACTCTCCCAGAGCTCCTCAATATGTTAAGGGAGGCAGAGAGTACTATTAAGAAAGAGAAGCCAGTTCTCTACACTAGTGAGACCAGAAAGAAAAGGAAAGCAGAAAGGTCCCTTAAGAAGGGAAAGGGCAAGGGCAAACAAGGTAAAGCAAAGGTTGCTAAGAAAGACCCAACAAAGGACAAAGGCCAGTGCTTCCACTATGGTAAAGATGGGCACTGGAAGAGGAACTACAAAGAGTACCTTGTAGAAAGGGCGAAATAGAAGCTTGGAGAAGCTTCAGGTATATTCATGATCAATCTCCAATTGGCAGATTTTTGTGATAATGCATTGGTATTGGATACCAATATTGCTTATCACATCTACAATTTATTGTAAATTCTAGCGAAGCCGAGGGGAGATTGACGAGAGGAATATTGCATAAAGGTTTGTTTATGCAAGACACTACTCCACATATCATGAATGTAAGTGTCTAAGAGGAAACGAGATGAGGTGAACAATGCATACCTGTGGCATTGTAGGCTAGGTCACATCCATGGAAGAAGGATTCAAAAGTTGCTAAATGATGGATATTTAGATCCATTCGACTATGTGTCATATGCAACTTGTGAGCCTTGCATTCGTGGAAAACTGACCAACTCTCCATTTAGTGGAACTGGAGAGAGAGCCACTGAGTTGTTGGAACTCATACATAGTGATGTATGTGGACCCATGTCAACTCTTGCCATTGGAGGTTACTCCTACTTCATTACATTTACTGATGATTTCTCAAGGTATGGATATGTGTACTTAATGAAGTACAAGTCCGAGGCTTTTGAGAAATTCAGAGAGTATAAGAATGAGGTGGAGAACCAGACTGGAAAGAGTATCAAAACTCTTCGATCAGATCGAGGAGGTGAGTACTTAAGTACAGAGTTTACTCACTTCCTCAAGGACCATGGGATATTATCCCAATGGACACCTCCTTATACACCTCAGCTCAATGGTGTCTCTGAAAGGAGAAATCGTACATTATTAGATATGGTACGGTCCATGATGAGTTTCGCTGACCTACCCATCTCATTCTGGGGATATGCCCTAGAAACCGCAGCTTACCTTCTGAACAGAGTTCCAACTAAGTCGGTAGTGTCTACACCATATGAGATATGGAAAGGGAAGAAGCCTGATCTTAAGGTTGTTAAGATTTGGGGCTGTTCTGCCCATGTTAAAAGACACAACCCCGATAAGTTAGAATCAAGGACAGAGCGATGCAAATTTGTGGGATACCCCAAGGAAACTTGTGGGTATTATTTCTATCATCTCGAGGACCAAAAGGTCTTTGTAGCTAAGAGAGCAGTGTTCCTTGAGAAGGAACACATTCTTGGCGGAGACAGTGGGAGAATGATAGAGTTGAGCGAAGTTAGGGAACCAAGCTCAAGCACCACTCTACAGCCCGAGTCTGTTCAGGTACCTAATACATAAGTATCAACTTTACGTAGGTCTGATAGAGTATCCCATCCTCCTGAGAGATATGTGGGACATATTAGAGCAGAGGATGTAGAGGATATTGATCCTCAGACCTACGAGGAGGCTATTATGAGTATAGACTCCGGGAAGTGGAAAGAAGCCATGAATTCTGAGATGGATTCTATGTACTCCAATAAGGTTTGGAACCTAGTTGATGCACCCGAAGGTATTGTACCCATCGGTTGCAAGTGGATCTTTAAGAAAAAGATCGGAGTAGATAGAAAGGTAGAGACCTATAAAGCAAGGCTAGTGGCTAAGGGGTATCGTCAAAGGCAAGGTGTTACTATGGCGAAACTTTCTCACACGTAGCAATGCTAAAATCCATCAGAATTCTATTGGCTATTGCAGCACACTATGATTATGAGATCTGGCAGATGGATGTGAAAACCGCATTCCTCAACGGGAACCTCGAGGAGGAGGTGTATATGATGCAACCTGAGGGATTCGTATCCAAGAACTACCCAGATAAGGTGTGTAGGTTGCTTAGATCTATTTATGGACTAAAGCAAGCTTCCCGAAGTTGAAACATAAGATTTGATGAGGCAATCAGATCTTATGACTTCGTTAAGAACGAAGATGAGCCTTGTGTATACAGAAAGGTAAGAGGGAGCGCTATTAGCTTTTTGGTGTTATATGTGGATGACATCCTCATCATTGGGAATGACACAGGAATGCTATCCACAGTAAAGGCTTGGTTATCTAGACACTTCTCCATGAAGGACTTAGGAGAAGCATCCTATATCTTGGGGATTAGAATCTATAGAGATAGATCCAAGAGGATGCTTGGCTTGTCCCAGTCCAGGTACATAGAAACCATTGTCAAAAGGTTTGGCATGGAAAATTCCAAAGGGCAAACATGAATATGATACATTATGCCTCAGCAATAGGGTCTATCATGTATGCCATGCTATGTACTAGGCCTGATATAGCGCATGCTCTGAGTGTCACGAGCAGGTATCAGGCGGATCCAGGCTTGGAGCACTGGAAAGCAGTAAAGTGTATCCTTAAGTACTTGAGAAGGACTAAGGATCTTTTACTAGTATATGGAGGTAATAGCCTTAAGGTTGAAGGCTACACTGACTCAAGTTCTCAGTCTGATGTCGATGATAGCAAGTCGAATTCAGGGTATGTGTACACCTTGAATGGAGGAGCAGTGTGCTGGAAGAGTTCCAAGCAAGATACCACTGCTGACTCGACCACAGAGGCGGAGTACATTGCCGCATTAGATGCAGCAAAGGAGGGAGTTTGGGAGTCGATACAGATAGCGACAAGTCGACTTCCTTATATTGCGACAACTATGGGGTGATTACTCAAATAAGGGAACCCAGGTCTCATCAGAAGTGTTCTGAGGAGGTTCCAGCTTATAAGAGAGATCGTAACCCGAGGAGATGTAGTAGTGGAAAGAGTTCCATCCGAAGATAACATTGCAGATCCACTGACAAAGCCGTTGTCTCAGATTGTCTTTGAGCGTCACAGGGGTCTGATGGGGATCAGACACATAGGTGATTGGCTTTAAGTCAAGTGGGAGATTGCTAGTCATAGGTGCCCAGCAAGCCAATCACGTGAGTGATGGCACGTGTGACTTGATACAGAATCTTTTTGCTTATTATATTATGGCGTATATCACTTTATAACTATTGCATAAATGCATATATATTGTGATGTCCTTGGATTTGTGCAATGGGAATCGGATCGTGATGAGATCACGATAATGAGATCGATTCACCTTTAAATACATATCCTAAATAATCCCGGTCATAGGTTACTCGAGAGGGACATCGTGATAACCGGATAGACTGGTGTGCTGTATACCCGTCCATATGATGGATGCAGCTGGTCTCATAGCTGCTCGTGTAGAGACACTAGGGATACAGTACAGGTGCTCATTGGAGAATGAGTTCACTGATTGATCCGCTTACGGAATGCTGGATGGTTGATGATGCCTTATTGTTAGACAGCGATTCCATAGTCCTAGTGGTGTATCTGGTCCTTAGACTTGAGACACCAAGGATGTCCTGTATGAGTGCTCCACTCTTTGATACCAGACTTATAGGTTTGACTGTTCTCAGATCTAGTACAGCTGGTCATTGGGAGTGGTAGTCGACCTTACGAGGGCTATTGAGTGTCGACAGAGGATCATCCACTCTCGGCGTCATGAGAGGAATATCCTATGTGTTCTTGCTCAGACAAATCCCTGGCCAGGGTCATTCGGGTTGAGAGAGAAAGAGTTCTCCGGGAGAATCCGATTAGAGCGAGACTCGAGTAGAAACCGTATGGGTCTGACAGCACCATGCTCGATATACGGTCTCTCGGATATTAGATGGATGAGGGACTATAGGTACATGGTAACTGAGGACAAACAGGTCCAATGGATTGGATTCCCCTGTATCGTCTGGGGACTACGGCGTAGTGGCCTAGTACTTCCGTAGTCGATGAGTCGAGTGAATTATTACAGAGATAATAATTCACTAAGTTAGAAGGAGTTCTGACAGGTATGACTCACGGCCAGCTCGATATTGGGCCTAGAGGGTCACACACATATGGTAGGCATTGCGATGAGTAGAGGTTCGGATATGAGATATCCGACGGAGCCCTTGTCTTATTGGATGCAGATCCAATACCCACTAGGGAAAGGACCCATTAGGGTTTTGACACGGGATCTCTATAAATAGGAGGGATTCACAGCCTCATAGGCTAGAGTCTTTGCTTGCCTTTCCTATTCTCCTCTCCCTCTCCACCTCAGAGTAGGCCTGGAGTCATGAGGAGCGTCGTCGCAACCCTGCTGTGTGGATCACCGCTAGAGAGGAGGACGCTTGACCTCCTTCACCCTCTCCTAAGGATCTGCAAGGAAACAGGGATATACGATCTCCCTAGGTAACACAATCTCTATACGCAGTTTTGTGTTTTTGCGGATTTTTTGCGCACCAATCTTCGCACGACGACGAACATCTTTTTGGGGAATCGGGGATTTTTGTTTTCTTGTTCTTCCGCTGCGCATATGATGTCGCCCCCAATGATTTCCCAACAAAGGTGCGATGCCTGCCAGCGTCATGCACCGACGCCTCAACAACCGGCGGTACCGCTGACGCCCGTGGATTGCGCGTGGCCTTTCGCGCAGTGGGGAATGGACCTTCTCGGCCCTTTCCCCCCAGCTTTGGGGCAACGAAGATATATTATTGTCGGGATAGACTACTTCACCAAATGGGTCGAGGCCGAACCGCTGGCAGCGATCACGGAGCGTCAGGTGGAGAGATTCGTGTGGAGGAACATTGTTACCCGGTTTGGTCTGCCCAAAGTCATCATCACTGACAATGGGGCGCAGTTCGCTAGTGCTCGGTTCAAAGAGTTCTGCGCATCCCATGGAATCCAACTGAGGTTCAGCTCGGTCGCACACCCCCAAACGAACGGGCTGGCCGAGGTGACCAACTGAGCCATCCTGGGCAGACTCCGGAGAAGGACGCTCGCGGCTCGAACCGCTTGGGTTGACGAACTCCCAAGCATCTTATGGTCCTTGCGGACCACGCCCAAAACCGCGACGTGGGAATCCCCCTACAGCCTAGCGTTCGGTATCGAGGCCGTCCTCCCCGCCGAGGTGGAAATTTCCACCCCACGAACGGAATCCTACGACGAAGGGATATTGGCCGAAGGATTCCGAGCCAGATTGGACCTGCTCGAGGAGAGGCGAGCCGATGTGCACCTGAAGGCCCTCTCGTACAAAAGAGTCGTCGCTAGGATTTACAACAGAAGGGTCCGCCCCCGACCCATCAGGCTGGATGACCTAGTGCTACGCAGGGCTGAGGTAAGCGACCCGACCCGAGCGCACGGTAAGCTCACTCCCAAATGGGAAGGACCTTATCGGGTCGTCAAGATTGTCCGACCAGGTACGTATCAGCTCGCGACATTGGCTGGCTGTTCTTTACCAAGGACATGGAACATCCAAAACCTTAAAAAGTTTTTTCTATGAGAAAGTGAAGGATTTGCAATATGCAAGAGAAGAAAATTTTCTTTCATTTAAGGAAAACTAGGACTACAGGACTCGACCCCGACTTACAGACAGACCGACACCTTAGAAAAAACTGTAAAATTACAGGACCCTCTTATTCCTTTGGGACCTCCAAGCGATCGTCAAAAGGGACGTCCTCGGGCATGTCCACCTCTAGATCTTTGGGGTGGGGAGTGAAGGGATCCTCCTCTACCTCGAGGCCTGGGTGGCATGCACGGAAGCGGGATGTGGCGATCCAGTATCCATATTCGAAGGAAACCCGCCCCGTTCGCGTCAGCCCGAGTTCGAACCCCTTGGACTTCTTATACGTCGCGATAAGCTCTTTGTCCTTGTCGGGTCAGAGGCGAGCCTCCTCGGCAAGCGCTTCAGAAGCCGCTCTCGCCTCTGCCTTTGCCTCCTCCAACTTCTTGCTGAGAGTGCTTGCCTCCATCTTCAACAGACGGAGCTCGGTCTGCTCTACCCTTACAGTTTTCTGGAGCTCCTTATTTGAATTTTCGGAGGCCTGAAGCTCCGACTTGAGGCGAGCCACCTCCGCCTTCAAATCCGCTGCTCGCTTCTCAGCGGCCGCCACGGCTTCCGGGCCCGCCCGGCACGGACCTCCTCCACCTGGCGGCGCAGTTCGGCATTGCGACCGATTAGGCCCCCGATGATCCGGCCAGCGTCACACACCCGATCCATCAGGGTCGTCGCGTAGTGAAGGCCCTGCAACGAGGAGGACAGGTAAGGAGAAACACCATCGGATGTATAGCTAGAAATAGCAAGCGCAATACTTACCAATGTCAGGGACTTGGCTGACTTGCCAAGCAAAGCCTCCGAGGGCAGGGTATAGATGTCCCGAGCCATGTCGGGATGAAGCGCACCCCGGAGGAATGCCGCGAAGGAATCCCCTCTGGCCCACACCTTGTCCCCCCGGGACAAGCCCCCCCAGCGGGCGACCAGGGGGTCGCTTGCCTCCCTCGTCGGGATCTCGCCCACCAACCGCAACAGAAACGACTCGTCGTCTCCCGCGGGTAGTCGGCACAGATCGCGTATGGAGGGAGGGCGCGGGTCCTTCCCTGTCGCCTCCCGATTGGGTCCCGCCGCGCCTCGATGAGGAACCGCCTCAGCTCCCCTAGAGGCAAAGATCTTGGCCTTCTTTCGAGGACGCCCGACCTCGACCTTCAATGAGGCGTCCTTCGAGCCAGGCTTCGGGTCGGTTGATGGATGTGGAGAAGAAGCGGGTGACGCCCGACCTCCCAGAAGAGATCAGAGGTTCACCATTTCTGCAAAACTAGGATAAAAGTTAGAACTAGGGGTGAGCCACGGAATACCCGGACCGAGCACTATTAACATACCCCGAGGCGTCAGACTGAGACTAACCTCGGCCAGCCACCGCTCGGTCATGTTCCGGACGGCCTGGGAGCTAGGGAGAACCTCCCTGAGCCTCCCCAGATCCCGACATTCTCCCTCGCTCAGGCTCAGGGCGGTGTTATCGATCACCCTCGCGGACCATCGGACCCCAAAACCCCAATCCCTTGTACAACTAACATAGAAAAACCTCCCCTTCCATCCTTTGTTGCTGGAAGGGCCCCCCCCAACTCGAAAGCCCACTCGGGCAGACAGGAAGTAACCCCCCAACCCTTTGGAAAGATGGTAGCAAGACAGGAACAGATTGAGTGTGGGGGTGATGTTGGTGTAGTGGCATTCCCCTAGGAACGCAACTAGGTAGCGCCAAGAGTTCGACGCCACCTGGGATGGCGAGATTCGCCAGAGAGAGATATAGGAGACAATGAGGGGGTGGAGGGGAAAGCGCAAACCCACCTCCAGGGCATCTAGGGTTAACGCAAAACCCTTCAGAACCGGGTCGTAGGCCAGTTGTCCCGGTTAAGGGGTGCTGAGGATATAGTCCTATGGGATACTATAGCGTTCCCGGAGTCCCCTCAACGATGACCCACTCACGGTGGAGTCCAGGTCGTGTGGCCACATCAAGGCCTCAAGGGCCCGCGCCGCTTCCCCATCGGAGGATTGAACGGGGGACGGTGGGGGGCATCTCTCCCTAGAAGAAGGGGAAGAAGAGGAGGTCATCCTCACTGACCTTAACGGGAAACAGGTAGGGGCTACTTGGGGAAGTGAGGCGACACTGGAGGCGAGGAGAACGACCGGAAAGGGGGACGGCAAGACCCGAAGAAGAAGACTCAACAGCGAGAGATGGGAACGAAGCCGGGCGCGCACTACTTAAAGGAAGGATCCCGCCAGAACCAGCGCCCCTTGGCCTCCCGAGAGTGGGTGACAGCCCACTCACGTATGCGCCTATCCGCACATCACGTCAAGGAGGCCAAAGGACATTCCGCCATAATGAAGGCCTGACGCGACGACTCAGGGGCAAGCTAAGCAACGATAGACCCCTGGCGCCTTGATTTCGATGCCAAAAGGCGTGCTACAGACACAAAGAGCTCCCCCTCAATGACGCAACAAGGCACAGAAGTTCTCAGTCCCCGCCATTGTTAAATTCGCATGAAGGGACTACGACGCAAGTAGCTCCTCAATCGTATGTTGCCCGAGACCACACCTGCGTGGCCTGCACGCCTACGTCGTGCTCCTCGACCGTATGTCGCCTGAGACCACACCTGCGCGGCCTGCTCGCCTGCGTCGTGCTCCTTGGCCGTATCTCGCCCGAGACCACACCTACGCGGCATGCCCGCTTAAGTCATGCTCCTCGGCTCCATGCTGCCCGAGACCACACCTACGCGGCCTGCCCGCCTGCGTCATGCTCCTCGACCGTATGTCACCCGAGACCACACCTACGCGGCCTGCCCGCCTGAGTCGCGCTTCTCGGCTCCATGCTGCCTGAGACCACACTTGCACGGCCCGCCCGCCTGAGTCGTGCTCCTCGGCTCCATGCAGCCTGAGACCACACCTGCACGACTTGCTTGCCTGCGTCGTGCTCCTCGGCTGTATGTCGCCCGAGACCACACCTGCGCGGCCTGCCCGCTTGAGTCGTGCTCCTCGGCTCCATGCTGCCCGAGACCACACCTGCGCAGCCTGCGTTGTGCTCCTCAATCGCATGTCACCCGAGACCACACCTGCGCGGCTTGCCCGCCTGCGTCGTGCTCCTCGGCCGTATGTCGCCCGAGACCACACCTGCGCGGCGTGCCCGCCTGCGTCGTGCTCCTCGGCTCCATGCTGCCCGAGACTACACCTGCGCGGCCTACCCGCCTGTGTCGTGCTCCTCGACCGTATGTCGCCGGAGACCACACCTGCGCGGCCTGCCAGTTTGAGTCACGCTCCTTGGCTCCATGCTGCCCGAGACCACACCTGCGCGGCCCGCCCGCCTGAGTCGTGCTCCTCGGCTCCATGCTGCCCGAGATCACACCTACGCGGCCTGCCTGCCCGCGTCATGCTCCTCGGTCGTATGTCATCCGAGACCACACCTGCGCGGCCTGCCCGCCTGAGTCGTGCTCCTCGGCTCCATGCTGCCCGAGACCACACCTGCGTGGCCTGCCCGCCTAAGTCGTGCTCCTCGGCTCCATGCTGCCCGAGACCACACTTGCGCGGCCTACCTGCCTGCGTCGTGCTCCTCGACCGTATGTCGCCCGAGACCACACCTACGCGGCCTGCCCGCCTGAGTCGTGCTCCTCGGCTCCATGCTACTCGAGACCACACCTGCGCGGCCTGCCCGCCTGCGTCATGCTCCTCGGCTGTATGTCGCCCGAGACCACACCTGCGCGGCTTGCTCGCCTGAGTCGTGCTCCTCGGCTCCATGCTTCCCGAGACCACAGCTTCTGTTCGACCTGCTCGACTGATCTGCGCTCCTCGGCCACACACTATCCGGGGTCACCGCTGCTCACCCAGCTCTTCTTAGCTACTAAACTCCACGACGGACCGGCAAGCACCCCGCCAAGACAGTCTCTCGAGACCGAAGCCACGCCCCCAGCAACAACCAATGCATGGCTTCCTTCGGGGGGGGGGGGGAATATGATGAGGGTAATAAATGACGACAAGACTCGGGCTGACGTCAGCTGACCCAGACGAAGCTCACGCCTCGATCAACCCAACAGAACCTGGTCAAACGAACTAGAACATAGGCCGAGGCCCATTAACGACCGCTCAGGCTCGATCCCTCACGCCGCGCCAACAGCGATGTCAGACGCCATCAGAGGTACGATCCTGCTCCCTGCGGGCAGGCACATCAGGTAACACTAAACTTCTCTATAAATACTCTCGCGTTCTAAATGAGGAGGGGGGGGGGGGGGGGGGGGGGGGGGGGAGACACACACAGGAAAACACCGCACCACTCCACATCATTGACTTGATCATCGGAGGGGTCGGGCCGAGCTTCTGATCCGACCTGTGTGTAGGTACGAAGACGGAGCTATTTCTTCCCAATGTCGCAGAGTGGAACCCTTCCCCGCCGGAGGCCCCTGCGGGTTCCTACGTAACTCGATCCCTGCGACCGGCCGCATCGGCAACCCCCGAGGGACTTCGAGCAAGATTCCCGCCATTCAGACTTGAACCAAGCCGCGACGGCCCCGGGGCCCCGGCTCAAAAGTTGTTCACACCAATAGTAACATTTTACATTGATTTTCTATTATTTATTTGTTGATCTTTGAATGTTTTTTTGGTTTTGGATTCTCCTCTCCCTCTTGACTTTAAACAATACTATTTTTATCTTTTGAGAACAATCTCAGCGTCAAGAAAAGTTTTCTAGTGACTTCTTATCGTAGAAAATTCAGCAAAGATAAGAAAAAGACAATATTTTTTACTACTTTCCTATCGAGAATTGTTTATGTTTTAGTTTAACTTGTGATTTTACTTACCTCTATTAAAATAAAATCACAAATTTGCTACCCATGAGGTCCTCCATGTTTGGAAAGATAAGAGGCTTCACTATCAGTTTCCTGAAGCATTTCTGGTTCTGATATTGCTTAGGAAGACCTAGGATTCCCTTTTGAAAATGCCTAAACATCTTTGCTGTCGGCCACCCCAGGAATGGTCTGCCATGCTTGTTTTGAGTGCTTATACCATGACATGAACCCTTCACTTGGTGTTGGAAATTCTGATGGAAGCATAAGACACCAAAACTTATTCTAATTATTCACATTTGGATGATTAGAAATGGGAAATTTATGTAGTTCAACTACAATCCTTCAGTATCATTCTTATAAAGCCTTGTCTTTTTGATACCAACACAGGCCATTGAAAAGCGGATAACTGTAGTCTCTCAAGTTCCTGCTGAAAATGGAGAGCTCATTCAAGTACCATGGTAGTTAGTTGAAGGGGTTTTTTTTTGGACTGGAAATGTGAGCATAAAAATCCTACTAATAGTTCAACTGCTTTGCCAGTGTATAGGTAGAAACTAATGAGACTATAAGGTAGAAAGTAATGTGGTATTACAGACCGCATCATGATTATTTTTCTGAGACCGTAAGATTTCATTCTTTTTCACGTACATCTTGATATTTTTTTCTGAGCATCACAGGACCACGCATGTATCTAAGAGATGATGTTGAAGGGGTAAAACCTGCTTTCCATTGGTTGGCGTAATGTCTGATATTTGATTTTAATTTTCTTATAATTGACTTCTTAATATCAGGTGAAATCATGTTATTTATGGGAAAAATAATTAAATGCATTTTTTTGAGTGGCATGATATCTTGAATAATTTAAAGATGTTATGATCAGGAATATTCTGCTTTTCTGTAAATCCTGCCTAAAATTAAATTTTAACCTAAGCGTGTCAGTATTAATGTCTTTTACTTGAGTTGTTACTCTCTGTTTTGTAACGAGTATGCTTACATTCTTTATAGTAGCTACTGTTTATTGTATCTCCTTCAAGTTATGGACTCTGTTTAAGGTTCATTTGGTCAGTTCATATATCTGAAGTAATCTATTTTTGTGGTCTATTTGAATAATTGCATGTTGTTCTTAGCTCACAAACAATTATTTATAAAATCTTTTTGGTTTAGAAGAGCAGAAGCAACTTGGATTTACTGTTTTTTTAATCTTTAAATAGGATATATCTCTCTTGGTCATGTATGCATGTAATTGTAGGACAGTCCACAAGAAGTTCTGGAACTAAAAGGAGTGAATTTATGGACCTTAAGAGCTCCGTTATCCTTTTTCTGCTTGGTAAAGAATCGATATGGTTAATTTAGTTACATTAGAGCCAATCTAGTGAGAACTTCGTTCTCTAGCAATAATTTAGTAATGATAGATCTCGTGTTCATTGTGATCATTAATCACAACTCAATAGCTTTTATATTTTGGAAACAAGGATGACCTGTTATGCAGTGACAATCTTTTAGTCAAGGCAAGCTCATATGGGAGACGAATTGCCTTTAAACATAGAAGACCAGTTGGCTAATAAAAAGTCAAACAGTTTTTCTTATTGACTGGCTTAAACCAAGGAGCAAATTGTGAAGCACAAGTCGACATGAAAGAGTTTAGAAGAGGATGGCAGCTTGAGTCTCTTAAACCAAAGCTATATCAAAAGCGCAGAGCACCAGTACATTGCATTATGGAACATTAAACCCGGATAATCTAGTGTAAGGCAATCTTTATACTACATGACTCTTCATATCCTTTGTTCTTGCTGAATTTAATGGTTGGGTACAAGTCCCAGTGCATATCTTGTGCATTCAGACTGATCTTTAGAAGTCTGTAGTTATATTTGCTGTTTAGTGTCGAAGTCTGCTAATCTCTCTTTTTACTTTCCTACCTCAGGCTGGATCTCGTGAGTGCAGTCGAGGAGGAAACATGGTAAAGAGGCTTTGCGCGAAACCAATTGAAGAGGATGCAGTTGTTTTCAGGAAAATGGTCAGTAATCTTTCTTTTTCGATGCTGTTTATGCACTTCAACTTCAGAGCATTGCATTCAAGTAGTCAAATTCTCTTTAATTATATCATTCTTTCATTGATTTCGAAGTCTATCATGGAAGATATGGCCCTTGTTTTCCCGTTTGAAAATACTGCCTCACATCACACCACATTATTGAAACAGGAGAGAGAGAGAGAGAGAGAGAGAGTGAGGAGGGAAACAGGCAACAAAGGAAGTACAAACATCACCCCTCCCCTGACGTTGAACTTTTGCTTCAGCCTCACTCCATTACTCCATCCTCTCTCACGCAACGCAGTGCAGTCCCAGGCATCCTGACCACCCTCTCAGCAGCCTCTTCTGCACTCAAAATGTCATATAGCATTAAACTGTGAGTATTCTATTACAAACATGAGAGAGAACTAAAGATGGATACCCTCTTGGGTTTTTGGTAGAGGAGCTCGGGAGGGATCTTGTACAAGTCCTCGTCCACAGCCTTGGGAGCTCTGATCCTCCTTGGCGTGGCCGGTGCTGTTACTGTGACATCACACACCTTCCCTTGCTTCCTTTGCTGCCCTGTCTGATACTGCTTGTCCCCTCCTCTCTTCTCCTGGTAAACCAAATCAAGTGTACAGTGCAAGGAGTTGGGGAACTTGGCGAATCTGAAGCTTATAAAGTAACCTTTCTCTGGTGGCGTTGGTGGTAGCTCAGTTTCGCTGGGGAAGACGGCACCTGGTAGAGATCAGCATCCTCAACGAAGGATTGACCTCGGACTAACCCAGCCTGCATTGCTGACTCGAAGTACTGCGTGATGGGAAGGTCGTCATAGTAATTCCAGCTCCCAAATGTTGGAATCTGGCGCCTGTTCGTCATGTCCTACAACGAACCCACAACACTGAACTGAGCAGATGAGAGGCCTTTTCTTGTTGGTAGCCAAATCAGAGTTGATTCTATGGGTTCTTATACAGAGATCAAGAAGAGAGGGAGAGAGAGAGGAGGCGGAGGGGCGGCTTCCTTGGGTTGGCTTCTCCGGAGGGCATGGCGTCTTTATGGGCTGCCTTCATAATGGGAGACCCTATTCCCTCTGATGAGTGTTTGTACTGTCTCTTTGCTTAGCTTTATGCCTCCCATCCCAAAGCCAACCTTAGGTGGTTCTTCCAATGCCCACACGCTTGGGTTCTCGAGTCATCGAGGTGTTGATGTTTAAGCTACAAGAAAAGCTTGCCTTCCTGAGGCCACGGCTTCCAAAGCTCATACAGTATGCTTAGGGTGTGGGGAAGAGAAATTTATTGACCAAACTCATGAATACTTTTCCTTCTCTTCGTATTATTATAATGTTTGCATTGGAATTCGACACCTGCATGTGTGCAACCGGTGGGATTGCATCTGAAATCTACTTAGCTTCTACTCTAGCAGCTCAAGTTCCAGTTGGTTAACTGCGGACAGAAGAAGAGTTTTGGCTTGACAAGGATCATCATTTGGTCCTTCAGTTTAAAGGGGATGATGGATTGGCAATGATGTGTTTGTCCTTATTACCTTCCTAAATAGACTAGGGTTCTCCACATGAAGTTCTTGTGCGAGTGAAAGTTTTTGTATCAGTTTCTGAAAGATTTATCAGCACTCTATCATCATGAGGAAAACTTTATTGTTTTTGACCTCATTTAAAGAAGAGAACTGCAACTCTCAAACTAGATGTGTTGCGAATGGAGTTAAATGTTTGCTTTGCAAAGCTGAAAATTTAAGGGTATTTTTGGTGCTATATGAAATCTAGTTTTGAGTACGCAACTGTTTGTCTCATTAACATTAGATTTCCATTTGGCGTATCTTTTCACATAGAGAGTTGAATCCGGAAACCTAACAGATTAGATATTGCACGCAGAGTCTTTGGCTCATTCTACGACATACATATATCACACTGCTCGAAGCAATGACTCGCAGAAGATGCATCGGCTACGGTTTGACCGATCTCTTCTCTTCTTCTTGTCCTCTCGAAGCTCTCACCATTCAGCAGCGCCATCACTTCCTCTCTCTCTCTCTTCCTCGAATTCACCCCCAACAAGCACATGAGGAGACACTGCAGCAGGAACACCGCCGCTGTTTGCTGCCCGCCATTTCCAATTCCACACCACCACCGCCCTCACGCCTTCTCATGCAAGCGATGCCGATCTACACGCCTGCCCATGCACGTGCGTTGCGATTGCTTCACGTGGACGACGACGGACTTCTTCCACCAGTCTCTCCCCTGACCATTCGCAGCCATATATCTAATGGCGGATCGCCGTGCAGACTGCGTTGGATACTGTCATTAATGCACACAATGACGGCGTCTTTATTGGTCGAGGGTGGTGGGTGCAACTGAGCTGCTGCTCTTTTGAGCCGTGTTGACTACTCTTCATCCAGTTGGTGATTCGGATGTTGTCGAAGAAGAGAACGGGATGAAAATTTTCCAAGAAAATAACAATTATTTCTTGAATAAATACCATTATAATTCACCTTTGCTGTTCGATTGACGGTGTTATTCCCTGTTTCCAAAAACATGTAATTCAACACGAATTCTTTAGACTCTCTCTCTCTTTCTCTCTCTCTCTCTCTCTCTCTCTCTCTCTCTCTCATTGCTGGGTGTAATCCGTTCTTAGGAATATATATTCATCAGAAATTTGAATAAGGAGTCTCGGAACTATCTGAATCAAGCTTATACCAAGCAACGAATGACAGGTTTCGATTGTTTATAAGAACTTTCGGGATTCGCAATGTCAGAGTATAAGTGTATAGTTTCATTAGTAATTAATGTCTCAAGCATTAATTCCTAGTCATTTCCGGTAATGTCTATTGAAATCCCACACAAAAGAATTATATTTTATAATATTATAGTTATCGAGAGTTAATTTAGACTGAGGTTCTGATAAATTATTTTTATAATTAATTATTTTTAATATATTGATCTTTATACTTTTAAAAATTATATTAATATTCTTATAAGTAATAAGGAAAGAATATATCGGAATTTATAGTGGTTCGATTGTTGTGACCTACATCTATTTCTGATTCCTCCTTCGTCGACGTCACCGGCATCCACTAGCGGTCTTCCTTCAATAGACGAAGACCAATCATCTTCTTACAACTCTATTTTCCTTTTGTAGGCTCAAGAGAGAACCTTTACACCCTCACTACCTCCTCTCTTAAACTTCACTAACACTTAGAGTTTGAGAGGAGTTCTCTCAAGATTACAACAGCATTTTCTTCCTTTTTTGCTCTCAATTCTTATGTATGTTAACCAGGGATGAGAAGGGTATTTATAGGCCTAAAGTGAATTCAAATTTGGAGCCTAAAAGTATCTCATCCCTGATTTTTGGGGTACTGACAGTACTACCGCTTATGTTGGGTGACACCAACGCTTGTAGTACTAACATTGAGCGGTACCACTACCTAGTCTAGTGCTACCACCACCTGACACCTTGCCATTGGGTGGTACCATCGCCCAGTCTGACGGTACCACCGTCTAACACAGTCTCAAAGATTGTGTCACTGATAGTTCCACCTATTGGGTGATTGTTTGGACCTTTCACCTGGCCCAACACAGTCCAAACTTGGGCCCAATTAGCCCCTAAGAAAATTACTAGCTTGCATGATGATAAAACTTGAGATTATGTTTATAATGTAATGATTTAAAATTATATATCAAAAATTTGTTAGATGCATCTCTCTGTTTTATCGATGATAAAGGGGGAGAAGTTATAATGATGATCATGAAATGATATATTGAAATTTTGATTATGTATAATTTTATAATGACATGTTGTTTAGATTCATAAATAAATAAAATTTGTTTTAACTTAAATTCAACTTGAATTCAAGGTTCTATCAATATGACATATTAATAGGGGGAGTTAAGGTTAACTCTGTCATTAATTGGTTGTCATCATCAAAAAGAGGGAGATTGTTGAATCTCAAATTTTGATGATGAAACTAATTGATAGTGTTTATGATTTGATCTATATTTTGAGTGACGTAGGAAGCTTCGATCAGGAAGAGATAATTAAAAGTAGGAATAATCATGTTGGGCTGGACTGGAACATGTTAGAAGATTGAACGTTGAGCCGGAGGATCAGTCGATGTATCAACAGACGGCTTCGGGCCATGGGTTCTGGCATTGGGCCAAGAAGAGCAAAAATTACGTCAAGAAAATAATAGTTACGGAGGTCAATTGTCCGATTGGGTAATATGCCATAAGAGAGGATGATAAGCCGAAGAATCGGACGAGACATCGATGAACCAATGACATGCCGGACAATATTTGATTTAGCTTTTATCTAGATCGAATAAGGTTTTAGGCATAATTAGATTGAAATTGGACCAACTCAATTATGGGTTAATTGAGCCCAAGTTTGGACTGTGTTGGGCCAAGTGAAAGGCCTAAATAATGACCAAAATTGGTAGAACCGTCTGTGGCACAGTCTCCGAGACTGTGTCAGGCAATGGTACCACCCAAACTCAGTCTCTGAGATTATCAAGCTATGGTATCGCTTAGACACAATCTCCCAAGTGGTGGTACCACCCAATGTTAGTGCTGCAAGTAGCGATATTAAGATCGAGTCGGCACTAGGGGGGTAGGGTGAATTAATATAGCAGATAAAAACATCGTTAGTTCGAAAATCTCATTCGTTCGATGAAAATCGATATCGAAAATGCTTAACATGAAAGCATGCGAAAGAGTGTAGTAAGAAAGACAGTTTGTAATTAAAATAAAAAGTTTAAAGTAAATGCAAACTAAATTTTCATAGTGGTTCGGTCGTCGTGACCTACATCCACTCCCGGTTCCTCTTCCGTCGAGGCCATCAACATCCACTAGCGGTCTTCCTTCAATAGGCGAAGAATAACCACCTTCTTACAATTTTATTCTCCTTTTGACAAGTTCAGGAGAGAACATTTACACCCTTACAACCTCCTCTCTTAAACTTTATTAACATTTTAGAGTTTGAGAGGAGTTCTCACAAGATTACAATAGTGTTTTCTTCCTCTTTTGCTCTTAATTTGTGCGTGTGATAACCAGGGATGAGAGGGATATTTATAGGCTTCAAGTAGAGCCTAATAGTGTCTCATCCCTAGTTTTCAGGGTACTAGCGGTACCACCGCCTGCAGCACTGACACTAGGCGCTACCATCGCCCGGTCTGGCAGTATCATAGCTTGGGAGACTGTATCTAGGCGGTACCACCGCTTGATAGTCTCGGAGTCTGAGTGGTATCACCACTTGACACAGTCTCAAAGATTGTGCCACCGATAGTTCCATCTATTGAATCACCGTTTGAGCCTTTCACTTAGCCCAACACTGCCCAAACTTAGGCCTAATTGGACCCTCATTGAGTTGGCTCAATTCTAACCCAATTATGCCTAAAACCTACTTCGATCTAGACAATTATTACAAAGCTTGAATCAAATATTGTCCAGCATGTCAACATTTGATGCTTCGACGCTTCGTTTGATTCTTCGGCGTATCGTCCTCTCTTGCGGCCTATTGCCCAATCGGCCACTTGACCTCTGTAACTCCGATTTCCTTAGTGTAATTTCTGCTCTTCTTAGCCTGATGCTCGAACCCTTGGCTCGATGCTTAAACCTATAGCTCAAGCTTTCTACCGATACGTCAACCAATCCTCCGGCTCGATGTCTAATCTTCTGACATGTTCTACTCTGGCCCAACATGATTCTTCCTACCTTAATTATTTCTCCCTGATTAAAGCTTCTTGTGTCACTCATAACGTAGATCATATAAATATTATCAATTAGTTTCATCATCAAAATCTGAGATTCAACAATCTCCCCCTTTTTAATGATGACAACCAATTGATGATGGAGTTAACCTTAACTCCCCCTATCAATATGTCATATTGATATAAGTTTATAATTCATAGAATTATAAATATATCACCATTGTATGCATCATGAATATTGAAAGAACCAATTAATTGTACCATTGCATATAATATAAAATCATGCATAATTAAAATATCCAAGTACATCATCCTATATTTTCCCTCTTTGTCATCAACAAAAAAGAGAAGTGCAACTAGCAAGTTTTTTATATATAATTTCAAATCATTGCATTATAAACATAATCTCAAGTTTTATCATAATGCAAGATAGTAATTTTCTTTCTTCTCTTTTGAGAAGTGCAATTTTATTTTACATCATTTTACAATATGCAAGCTAGCAACTTTGGTAAGTTTTTCATCATTTTCTAATATGCAAGCTAACAAATTTTTGAGATGTTCATGCATCATGAGTATTGCCTCTCTTGAGATGTATAAGATAGCATTTTTGTTTCCTAGCAAATTTCTCCTTGAAATGTATAAGCTAGCAATTTTTCTCCCCCCTTTGTCATTATAAAAAAGAAGGGAAGAATACAACGTTATAATTCTTTTCCCTTTATATCAATTTTTAAATCATAACAAAGGTAAAGTATCAATCTTATTTCAATATGTTTGTACATCATTATAGTTTCAAATTAAAATATGTACAATTTCAAAACCTTACATTTCATCCTTACTTCATGCATGATACCAAAAATAAATAAGTCATAACTATGGGCATATCATACATGATACTCAAGCATTCATGATATATCATTTTAGGCATAACATTCATGATACTAAGATATTAAAATTTTTAAGCATGTATAGCTTCATGCATTAAATCAACATTTTAATCATAGTACCAAACATTTATCATTTCTCCCATGTACGATACTAAAGCATTCATGATACCAAATGTTAAATCAATATTTTTAAGCATTTATCACTTCATATATTAAATTAATATTTTGATCATGATATCAAACATTCAACATTTATTTTCTCCCCCTTTGTCGTCGACAAAAAGAGAGAAATAGCACAAAGGTGTAAATATTCAAGTCATCACATGGAAGATATCAAGAAAAATTTGATGATGAGATATACTTCATGAATACAAGAAATTATACAAAGAAAAATTATATCATCAAAGATGAGATCATGTGAATACCAAAAGACATGATTCATTTTAACAAATCTCCTCTAAAATAATCAAAAGGAAATCTTAGGAGATCAAATAATAAAAGATCTTCAAAAGAAATTTTAAGTCATTAATTCTAAAAAAGATATCATCTTTAGTAAATTACAAAAGGAAACATAGGAGAAAAATATTTCAATTCATGCTTAAGAAATCTTATGATTTATATAGAAAATCTCCTCTTTACTAAATGGTAAGAAGAAACATAGAAGAACAAAGAAGAGATCTTGATTCACATTAAAAAACTATCAAGTTTTGATTCCAAGAATTCAAGATCGATCATGATATAGATAAAACTCATTCAAATCATTGAATCATCAAAATTACTTTCAAGAGATTCAAAATGACATACATAGATTTATCATTTTCTTGTTGAAAAAAAATGATAAGATAGATATAGAGAAAATTTTAAAATGTATTCCCTTTTTAGTTGTTTCAATTCATATAATTAATTTCATATAAGCATGCCTAAGTTTTTTTATGCCAAATAAAAATATACATCAACGTTTAACACCGAAAAAAAACTTTCATTACGACAAAGATCACAAAAATCATCATACATAATTTTGAAATATAAACTCATTAAGCATGATTTTAAATCACTATGCATCATTAAATCATCAAGACATATATTATTTCTTCTTAAAAATATACATAGGATTTATCTTAAGCATTAGATTTAAGTCTAACATTTTGTTCCTTTATCATAAAACATGCAATTTTCATGATCATTTTCAAAATCACTAGAAAGATAAGCATGGTCTCAATTTATATATATATTTTTAACAATTTATATGTAATTTTTTAAACTAATTTAAAAATGACTCATGAAATGCATCAAGTAATTTTAAAATAAAGTAATGGGGTTTTGGTTACCTCATCGTCGAAAACCATTAAGACGTAGTTCACAACTTTGTCTTTGTTGGTTTGCTTCTCGTTATTGGATGAGCTTGATTCGTCCCAAGCCACCTTGAATACTTTTTTTTTCTTTGACAACTTCTTTTTAAGTTTATTTTTATTTTTTAATTAATGTTTCATTAACTTTTTAAATTTTATAGTGAGAAGTTCAAAATCATCATCATCATAACTTGAGTTATCACTCAAGTTGTATTCTATTTTTCGAAATGCCAAATCCTTCCTGTTCTTTGGAAGGTTGTTCTTATATTTGTTTTGTGTCATACAACTGATTTCATAAGTCATTAAAGACTCGATAAGTTCTTCAAGTGAAAAATAGTTCAAATCCTTGACTACTTGAATGACTGTTACTTTAGGGTCCCAACTTTTTAAAAGGGATCTCAATATTTTGTTAACGAGTTCAAAGTTAGAAAAACTTTTACCAAGCACTTTTAAACCATTGACGACATCCGTAAACTAAGTGTACATGTCTTCAATAGTCTCACTTGGTTTTATCCGAAATAATTCAAAATCATGCATCAAAAAATTAATTTTTGAATCTTTAACTTTACTAGTGCCTTCGTGTGTGATTTCAAGTGTATGCCAAATATCAAAAGACGTTTCACAAATAGAAACTCGATTGAATTTAATTTTATCCAAAGCACAAAATGAAGCATTCGTAGCTTTGACGTTCGAAGAGAAAGTCTTCTTCTCCAAATAATTTCAAACGTTCATTAGAAAAGAAGACTTTTGAAATTCGTTTTCGATAATATTTCATAAATTTAAATCAATATAAAGTAAAAAAAAATTCTTATTTGAGTTTTCCAATATGTGTAGTCCATCCCATTGAAAAAATGAGGACGAATGATATAAAGTCTCTCTTGAAATCGAAAAAGAGCTATTTCTTTTGGTTGTTAAACTAAACAAGAAAAAAACGTAGCTCTGATACCAACTGTTAGGATCGAGTCGACACTAAAAGGGGAGGGGGGATAAATTAGTGCAGTGGATAAAAACATCATTGGTTCAAAAATCTCATTCGTTCGATAAAAATCGATATCGTAAATGCTTAACTTGAAAGCATGCGGAAGAGTGTAGCAAGAAAGGCAATTTGCAATTAAAATAAAAAGGTTAAAGTAAATACAAACCAGATTTTTATAGTGGTTCGATCTACATGACCTACATCCACTCCCAATTCCTCTTCCGTCGAGGCTACCGACATCTACTAGTGGTCTTCCTTCAATAGTCGAAGACCAACCACCTTATTACAACTCTATTCACCTTTTGACAAGTTCAGGAGAGAATCTTTACACCCCCACAACCTCCTCTCTTAAACTTCACTAACACTTTAGAGTTTGAGAGGAGTTCTCACAAGATTACAACAACATTTTCTTCTTGTTTTGCTCTCAATTCTTGTGTGTGTTAATCATGGATGAGAGGGATATTTATAAGCCTTAAGTAGATTCAAACTTGGAGCCTAAAAGTGTCTCATCCTCAATTTTTAAGGTACTAGCGGTGCCATCGCTTATGCTGGGCAGTACCACAACCTACAGAACTGACACTGGGCGCTACCACCGCCTAGTCTAGCAATACCACCACTTGACACAGTCTCAGAGACTGTGCCACTGATGGTTCCATTTGTTATGTCACTGTTTAGTCCTTTCACTTAGCCCAACGTAGCCTAAACTTGGGCCAAATTGAAACATAATTAAGTTGGCCCAATTCTAACCCAATTACGCCTAAAACCTATTTTGATCTAGACAATTATTATAAAGCTTGAATCAAATATTGTTTGATATGTCATTGGTTCATCGATGCTTCATTCGATTCTTCGGTGTATCGTCTTTTCTTGCGGCCTATTACCTAATTGGCCAATTGACCTCCACAACTCCGATTTCCTTAGCACAATTTCTGCTCTTCTTTACCCGATGCTCGAACCCATGGCCCGAACCCTTCTACCGATACGTCGATCGATCCTCTGGCTCGACATCCAATCTTCTGATATGTTCTACTCCGACCTAACATGATTCTTCCTGCTTTAATTATCTCTCCCTAATCAAAGCTTCCTACGTCATTCAAAACGTAGATCAAATAAACACTATCAATTGGTTTCATTATTAAAATCTGAGATTCAATATGTGTTACCGCCCAGCACAGGCGGTGGTATCGCTAGTACCCCAAAAACTAGGGATGAGTTATTTTTAGGCTCCGAGTTTGAATCTACTTGAGGCCTATAGATACCCCTCTTATCCTTGGTTAACAAACACAAGCACAAAGAGCTTAAAAATAAAAAAAAGCTATAGCAATCACTTGAGAGATCCTCTCCTCTAGTTTTAAGTTTAGAATTTTGTTTAGGAAGGAGTGAGTGCTTGTAAAAGGTTGTCTCCTAAACCTATGAAAATGAGAAGAGGGGTGTAAAAGAGTAGTTAAATTTCATCCTTTGAAAGAATATCGTTAGTGGATGTTGATGGCCTCGACAGAATAGGAATCAGCGGAGTGGATGTAGGTCATGACGACTGAACCACTATAAAAATCTAGTTTGTGTTTACTTCTTGCTATTTACCTTTATTGCAAACTGAATTCTTACTTTTACTACGCTTCCACACACTTTCAAGTTAAGAATTTTTTATATCAGTTTTCATCGATTTTCGAATCGACGATGTTTTTATTCGTTGCACTAATTCACCCCCCCCCCCCCCCCCCCCCCTCTTAGTGTCGTTCTTAATCCTAACAAGGTGCTCATTAGATAATGAGTTCACCGATTGAATCATTTACGGAATACTAGATCGTTGATGATGCCTTATTATCAAACAATAATTTCGTTGTCCCAATGGTGTATCTGGTCTTTAGACTTGAGACATAAAGGATGTCCTGTATAAGTATTCAACTCTTTGATACTAGACTTATAGGCTTAGAAGTTCCAGATCTAGCACAACCGATCATCGAAAGTTGCAGCCACTCTTACAAGGGCTATTGAGTGTTGATAGAGGATCATATGCTCTTGGTGTCATGAGAGAAATATCATATATATTCTTGCTTAGATAAATCCTTAGCTAGGGTCATTCTGATTGAGAGAGAAAGAGTTTCTCCGGGAGAATCCGATTAGAGCGAGACTCGAGTAGAAACCGTATGGGCCTGAGAACACCATGCTCGATATATAATATTTGGGATATTAGATGGATGATGAATTATATGTACACGGTAACTAAGGACATATAGGTCCAAAGAATTGGATTCCCTTGTATTGTCTAGAGACTATGGCGTAGTGGCTTAGTACGTCCTTAGTCGATGAGTCGAGTGAATTATTATAAAAAAAATAATTCATTGAGTCAGAAAGAATTCTGATAGGTAAGACTCACAGCTAGCTCGATATTGGGTCTAAAAGGTCACATACATATGATATGTATTACAACGAATAGAGGTTCGAATATGAGATATCTACTAGAGCCCCTATCTTATTGGATATCCAATAAGCCCATGAATTATTGGATCATATGGATGAGAGACAATAAGAGATTATTGGGTAGAGACCCACTAATCTAAGAAGCTTGGGTAGTTGAATGGAGATCCAGTATCAAATAAGGCAGGATCCATTAGGGTTAAGTTAACAACGAACCTCTATAAATAGGAAGGAACCAAAGGGCCATAGGGTAGGCCTTTTTGGCTGTCACCTTCTATTCTTCTCTCCCCTTCTCCTCCTCAATGAGCAGCCCCTATTCGAGGCTTGTGAAGATTTGGATAGCGATTTGAGGAGCATCTTTGTAGCCCATGTCATGTGGATCACTACTAGAGAGGAGGACAGTTGACCTCCTTTATCACCTCCTATAGATCTGTAGGATTTCAGGGATATACGATCTCCCTAGATAAAACATATCTCTCTTATATGCGTGGTTTTTGATTTTATGGTTGTTGCACACAAATCTTCCACAACGATGAAACCTTTTGTGAAAATTTATGGTTTTTGTTTCTATTCTTCCGCTATGCATGTGATGTCGTCCCTAGATTTCCTAACAAAAATTAGTGCCCTCTCCTAAAGGCAAATGAAGAGAACTCGTGCACCTTCTCCCGAAGGTGAAGAAGGAGAGCCCATCTCCCGAAGGCGAAGGAGGAGAGCCTCTCTCCCGAAGGTAAAGTGGAGAGCTTATCTCCCGAAGGCAAAGGTGGAGGCGGAGCCCAAAACTCACTACGATGGATATTATATTGAAACTGACACCCTTATCCGAAGGTGAAGGAGGAGAGCTTATCTCTTGATGGCGAACGAGGAAGCAGAGCCTAAAATCCATAAAGTTGATCGAGGCAAAATCCATAATAGCAAACTCCTACTCTTACTCCCATAACAATGGTCGAGACAAAATCCGTAATGTTGGACCCCTACTCCTGTAATGGTGGTCGAAGCAAAATCTGCAACGGTGGACTCCCACTCTCACAATGATGGTTAATAGCAAAATCCACTATGGCAAATGAATGGAACTACTATGATAGTGAACGAGCAAAACCTGCTACGGTGAACGAATAGAACTGCTATGACAACAAACGAATAGGCTCACTACGACAAACGAACAGAAGCGCTACAATAGTGGACAAACAGACTCGCTACGACAGTGGATGAACAAGCCCGCTATGACGGATGAATAAACCCACTACGACAACAAACGAATAGGCTTGCTATGGCGGGCGAACGAACTACTACGATGAACAAACAAAAACTGTTACACAACCACAAAACTCAACCTTGACAAAGCCAAATGATGTGCCTCGAACCCTTTATCGGAGCCCCAAAACATGCCTTCTAAGTGGGACAAATGATAGGTAATCTATCAACAATTGGCACGTAGTCACCTTGTGTCATTCAAGTCATTTACCTACATATATAAAAGTAGAGAAACACAAATTTTCTTCTCATTCATTATGTCAATGAAGGTTTTCTCCCTTTATAATAAGGAAGACAATCCTAAACTTCATTCTCATCCTTTACGATAAGGAAGAGGATCACAAATTTTTTCCCTCCTTCAAGGTATAAAAACACATTCGAAATAGGAAAATAGAGGACTCACTCCTTTTCAACCACTTGAACATATATTTAGGGAGATCAGATACTAACTTGAAAATCAGAGAGGGCGGGGAAGGAAAGCCCCCTCGCCATTGATCACTTATGTATGACTTCAATGCATCTAAGGAGCATCTCGAGACGACATTGAGCTTCCTTCAACAAATAAGTCGCACCTAGAGATGACCCTGAGCTCCCTTCAATAAGCAAGCTGCACCTCGGGACCATCGTAGGACTATCACTGTGAGCCAGCAATATATCATGAGTCCACCTACCATCTCAGCTCCTTCGCTCGGGTCGCTTTGTCTCCCAACCTCATATATATATATATATATATATATATATATATATATATATATATATATATATATAAAATCAATTTTATATTTATATTAACCGTATCATTCGTATAATTGACCGTGAACTATAAATGAATCTAACGAGTTTTATATGAATCATATGAATCTTTTGTTCTCCTATGATATAGCACCGATAGTACCACTTAATCGAGTACAAATAAAGCTTGTACTCATGAACTTATGGTACGAAGAAGAAAGATAATTTAAACGTAAACTCGAGACACTCACGCGGTAAGAAAGAATCACACCACAGACTGGGTCCCGCACGCCAGAGCTTTAGGGTCAGGAAACGGGTTAGAGAATGTGGCGTACCGCTAACTTATCCTCTATAGGTGATTATAGTGGATGCGTCCACGCCGGGACGAGGCTGCCGAGACAACCTTCTGAGAAGATCCTCTCCATCGGTTTTACCAGTTGAGTTCCATCGAGACGTTCATTTTTGCCTATGGACGGTAAGGATGCTCCAATTGCAGCTTTCACTTGAAGTGTGACTACAGAGGATGCCCACTCCACGAACCGCAACGCGACGCCCGCATGTTTCTACCAATACCCCTATTTTCCTCGTTATTACGAATTTACCACGGCCCGATGAATTGATCGAAGCCAGCACCGACCAACTCGTGCTGTGTGCGGCCCGGTCGCTTTCGTCGGCATCGGCTAATCTCATCCGTTCGTTCCGTCTGTGATTCGGATCGAGCAGTTAAGATTGATTCTCGGAGCCCCAACAGCACGGTTTTTGATGCGTCTCGAAAGTGACGAACGGGCGACAGAGCGATCGAAGCTGCGGATGGCAGAATTGTGGTTTGGACCAATGGGATGGTCGGTTCTGAGAAGGTGCAAATTAATGGCAATGAGTTGGAACAGTTCATCGCCCGTCGGCGTTCGTATAAATACCTCCTCACCTTCTCATCGTCGGTGCTTCCGCAGCTCCTTCGGCAAGGGTTAGGGATTCGGCGTTCTTCTTTCTTGAGGCGATGGCTGAGGAGGCAGCGGAGCAGCAGAGCGGGGAGGCGGCCACGGCCGCGGTGGTGGGCCTGCTCGGGTTCAAGCCGCATCTGGCGGTGCCAGGGATGAAGGCGGACGCGGCGGTGCAGTTCTACAAGGCGGCGTTCGGTGCGGAGGAGCTCCGGCGGGTGGCGCATCCCAAGCGCAAGGCCGAGCAGGAGCTTCCTCTCATCCTCTTCGCCGAGCTCAAGATCGGCTCCTCCCTTCTCCTCGTCAGCGACTGTTTCGACGCAGCGTAAACCCTCCTCTCTCCGAACCCACCCCTCCTACTTCATCTTCGTTCATCTTGACATGTTCGGTGACTATGGCAGGGGGGAAGGGGGGACCGCGGCTGTGATCGGCGGAGGGATCTCATTTCGGCTCGAGGCGGAGGACGTGGACGCGGCCGTGAAGATGGCGGTGGCCGCTGACGCGGAGGTTGTGAGCGAGGTGGCGGAAGACGAGAGCGGCGACGTGGTGAAGCTGAAGGACCCCTTCGGCGTTGTGTGGGTCGTCTCTGCCGCCGTCGGAAACAAGACCCTCGACGCCGAGGCTGAGGCTTGATCTAAGCCGTCCACCTCTCTCTCTCTCTCTCTCTCTCTCTCCCTTCTTCTTTAGGTCAATTGCGTCATTAGCAGTAGCAAAGCTGGTACTCATGACAATTCCTCTCAGTTAGCTCTCTAATCTCATCGTTTTGATGCTACAGTCTAGTGCGCTACCTCTTCTTTCTTGCTTGCATTGTTCTGTAGCTGTTCTTCCACCCCCTGGTCGCCGTGCACGGATGGTGTTTGATCAATGTTCCACTAACCACAACACGTCTCATTTACCGTTCTTCAGCTTAACTCTACGCTTTACTTGTGCACTGCCGTGTTCTCCGTACTCGAGGAATGGTGACATGCCAAGAATAAGGCTGTTCTCTGTCTATTTTTGCTTTCTTTCCTCTGAAGCATGTCTGCTTCTGGTCATATTGCTTGCAGTAGTTTAGGGTTGATTTCTCGATGCAGTCAATGGTGGTTGTTGCCTGTTACATTTAAGGAAGAGGAGGAGGAGAGCACACCATTCTTTTGGCCAACAAGAATCTTTTTACGGGGAGAAGCAGTACTCAGTGCATTATAATAGGCTTTGCTTCAGCTTTTATTTTAGGAAATAAAAGCAGGAAGAAGAATATATATTTGCGGAAATTTAGGACTTTAAATTAGAATAGTAGTTTGAGTACATCTAAATTTAACTCCTTAAATTATTCCTTACTAATAATTAATTACTCCTTCCATATTCATATGGTGATTCAGAACAATCTTTGTTAAAACTCTGTAGATAACTCAGTATGTTGCTCGAACTGTTCAGATTTTATTAAGTTAAAAAAAAATAAAAATTTAAACACAAAAGTTACTCTTATTACATCTAAATAATATTTAGAAGGGATGTATGGAAATCACTGAATGATATCAGTTTAAGGTTTGATATCATTTTGCTACTGATCAACTATCAATTTTGAGTTACTAAGAATATATGCAAAACTTGAGTTTAGAGAGGAGCGCCCACAAAAATTACGAACTCTGGAGGGTTATGTATTTATATATCCCCCATTCTGTTGTTTCTTATTCTCTTATTATTATGTCTCCTTTGTTCAGTAGCTTTGTCATATGTTTCTCATATTGTTCATAAAATAAATACTTATAATGTTGCTTTACTCTTCCCTTCCCTCTTTCTTTACCAAGACTACCTGTATGCGTATTGTCTACGAGTTCACGAAATCGGGAGATGAAACTTTGTTGATCACCTTTCAATCCGCAGCCAAACAGTCTTCGTGTCCTGCGTTAACAGAGACTCAAATTGAAAGGTTAAAGGTCAGGAAGAGCCTAACTTGATGTAACGGGCCAGCCTCGAAGCCATGGCAGTTGTGGCCTTTTTTACGGCGACTTCCCCTTTTGTCAATGGGGTTCTTTTATCTCCATCGACTGGCTGACAACAACACCCCCTCTTGAGTTCTCCGGCAGGTACAAGCAGCAGATGAAACGAACAAGTATTTCTCAGCTCGTCTATAGGAAAGCAACCAAAGAGGATGTCGTCTCGACATCCACGATCATAGGAAACCCCGACAACATCCAGGAGTTTGCCAGTGACAAGTCTTCTCTCAACACCAAGAACAATCTGTCAACAGCAAGAACACAGCTGCATAAATAGCATGATCGAGATCATCACTCTTGCACTACTTCTCAGCCACACCCCAAATAGCCACGCTTGCCAATACATTCAAAAGTGTTTTAATCTTACCTCTATCTGCCTCTAAGAGCTTACGTAGTCGCACATACTAGCATGGGCACCGCGGCATTCATATAAACCAACCCAGTGTATAATTTTTTTCAAACTACCAATCACCATGCCATAGACCTATACGAGGATGCTGCTGGAATTCCGTCTCTTGCTCATGACGTCTCCTCTCCTCATACTATCTGTCGTATGGGAACTCATCACTGTTTTCCATTACTTTAAAGTGCTGTGGGTGCTGACCGGTGCAGTATAGGTTCCACATTTTGAAGTATGCCCTCTCCAGATTCCTAACCTGTAAAATTCGGAGGCTGTCACATTCTTCTTGTTTACCAGAGATTTGAGACATGGAAATCTAGACATTTACGGAGATTCACCCCCTACATGGGTTATATAGGCTCCGGATGAATGGAAGAGAAAACTTGCGTAAAAGAAATTTATCGATTCCTAGATGCCGTGATTGCTTACCCATCTAATGGTGTCGAATAGAGGACAAGTCATGCGGGCTTCCTTCAGACTATTTGTAAGTGCTTGGAGCTTCAAGGGATTCTGGGCTAGCGCAACTGCCTTCTCTTCATACTCTTTCATGCTAGAACATGGAATCCACGTTGAAGTTACATTAGTTGGTTTAAGGTTTTCGATGGTCAGTCTATAGGAGTTACGACAGGATGGCAGTCATTACCTGCTCACAATCATCTCCTCCCCAACTCCAGTAGCCAGACATAGTGAACCAGCCACTCTGGTAGCCATTTTCTCCAGTGGCAGCGTTATTATTGGCACGCCAGCCCACAACACATCCGTTCCTGTTGTGTGTGCATTACACAGTGGCCTGCAAATAGAATTTATAAGTAATCCATTTCAAATCCTAATCACCAAATGTCAGCAGTTCTGCCAAGAAGTAATTTATATATGGGAAAACTCACGTATCAAGAAAGAGATCTGCCAAAGCACTGCGTCTGATATGTTCGTTCTTCATAGCGATGTCTGTGAATATGATCTGATCAGGTCTCACTCCTTTTGACGCAGCATCTGCACAGGGCAGTTCTTATAGTAAGGTGAGAAAGACAAAAATTAGGCAGGAGAGAGACAGAATATAGCCGCATCTTTGCTCCATAATACAGTGGCAACCTAAAAATCTACTTACATGCCCGAAGTCTCATCTCTCCAGCTGCGGGAAATCTCAGTAACCATAGTGCACTATTTGGAACACGTTTCAGAATGTTGCACCTGAGATCCATTGAGATTATTAGTGGAGGATTGGGAGAACAATGTCATGTCTAAACATTGAAGCCATGAACTTCGAAACATATGCTTTCATTCCTCCTAGAAATTATATCAAAGTGTTACCATGCATTAAATAGTTCAGGGTCCATCTTGTAAAGCTGATTGAAGCATGCAAAAATAAATTTATCTTCTGGCAGGCCATAATCTGATCGCTTATGTCGACAGATAGGACTTAAGACATCACGATTTTTCTGATGTACATGAATACCAAAGCAAGGTTAGAATGAACATAATCAGGGAGGGATAATAATAAAATAAGTAGATTTAAGTACCTGCTTATAATCATTCACAAAGTAGCAATGAGGTAAATGGACAAGCTTCTCTGAGTAAATATGTGAGAACCGTGTAGGAGAAACAAACTGCAAACAAATATAATAAGCCATTAAGTAAGCATCAAAGTGGTAGGAGGAGAAAATGTAGAAGGTAAAGATTCCAGACCTCATCAGTAACCAAGTAGTCAATGTACGTTGCACCTGTTGTTCCAGGAAAACCCATGTATGAGACCTGGATTGGTGCCGGCTGCATAGCAAAAACTTCATTTCTTGCACCCTGTAATACAGTCAGATAGCAGAAATGGTTAATAATGTAATTGGATTTGACATCACTCTTGACAATTATTCATAGACATGGTGGCAATTACATCCTAGTCTTCGAAACCAAGGACGATGCTCTCACCAAGACACTGACAGAGTGAATGTCAAGCTCACACTAATGGAAAACAAGGCGGCAGAATCAACTCAACTAGATGCTCAACAGATGTGACATCATGATCAAAATCATCCACATAACTAAATCATGGATCCTAATGCTAACAGATTGAAATCACCCTGTGCAGCATTCACTAGTGCATATTCTTTTGCCACATCATTAGAATTGCACTTTGTTAGATACTAGATCCCAGATATGCTATCTTAATCAAATTGACAAAGCCTAAACATATATAGCAACATTTCACCTTGTGAGGGCCAACTTGAATAATTCACAGATTTCCACTAGATTCCCAAATATGGTTTCTTGAGAACCTATGACTTTAATATTATACTAAAACCTCTAGAATGCATTCTAGTAAGATTTGTAATTGGTCTTGTTCTTCTTGCTTTGTGATGTTAGTACCTAGCCCTCAGGGGGCATGATGAGTTAGATGCATCACTTTAATCCACTACTAGAAAACTCAAGAATGACTTATACTAAGATGTGTATTTGATATTGTTCATCCTAGTCTGTGGTGTTAGTACTTGGCCCTCAAAGAACACGATCACTGGCATGCATAATGAAGAAATCTATGCTCTTGGATTCTTTCTTAAGTTGATCCAATAATACAGGTTTAGAAACATATTCGATTAGAGGTCATGCCTTTTTTAATGAAAAGTATTTTCATATGATGCTCATTCATGTACTCAAACCTGAGATCTATCACTTGTGCAACAAAGCACAAACCAACCTGGATGTCTCAACAAAGACGATTAGAGGTCATGTTGCTTCCTTACTGATATTATATAAATGGAAACAAATTGCTGCTTAAGATTCAACAAACATTTATATAGTTATCAAATGAAATATATAAATAGCGACAAATACCTTGGTGTAGCCATTTAGGTTAATTAAGATCTGTATCTTGTCTTCATTGATCAACCTGCCAATCATATCAGATGACATCGAGGAGACATCAGTGAAGTGCTCAGCCTCAGATTGGATTCGTTGCCTCCATTCACTCCCATCATTTGGACTCAAGGCATAGCAGAACACCTGTGCCTAAATTATTAGTTCACACAGAAATTGTTTAAATATAATCATTAGCAAGACAAGATTTAGCCTGTAGAACCTCAATGTTCTCCTTATTGTGCATTCCAAATACTGAGCCCATAAGATGTGATAGAGGATGGTTACCAAAGTCACTACTCACATATCTGGAAAACCATTTGGCATTATGTTACATCAACATAAGCAGTTGACAGACAATGGAAAACAAAAAAAATTACTCACCCCACCCTGAGCCGCCCACTTCTGCCCTCACTCTTCACAGGCATACGAGGGGGGTGAGCAAATGCAGGAAGCCCATAGCGAGAGGCAATTAAGGAGCAATGAGCTGCATATTTTCGGCTGAAAGACCATTTACCATTACACAAAGTTCTCATATTTAAAAAAAAATGTGGGAAATGAGAAGAAAATTGTTTCACCTAATTTCCAATGCAAGCAAAGGATCAATAGGATATGCAATAGCATGAAATGGTTGCACACTTGGAAGAACTGACATCTGGTAGAACAAGCACAAGCAGTTAATAATGAACACAAAGTCACAAGTTACGACACTAGTATGACTCTTCATACTAAACTGCAAAGTAATAAGATAGTGAGTCAAAACCTTGATCTGCCTTTTAATGATCCCTTCGACTTCAACAAATTTGCTATCCCTACCATCCCAATCACAGACACACTGTTCAATCAATCCAGAAGGAAGATTAGAAAGCTGTATTTTTGGATCATTAATTGTCACCATAAATGTAAATAAATATCTTCAATAGTTCAATGATCCTAATTTTGCATCTGAGTTTGATGAATAAATTAAATAATAACGAAAGGATAGGATGCAGGAGATATTTGACACTGAGTTATGAACTTAATGCAATCTGCCCTGGTTCCTTCAGAGGTCACAATAACTAAAATCAATTATTGCCTGAAGCAGACAATTGCATTTACCAAACCTCAATAGCAAAACCTATAATACTTTCTTTCACAGACTGTCCAGAACAAACTATTGGCCCTAGAAAAAACCAGCTGGAATTAGAAAAGACCAGTGTCACAAACAAGAAGGCTTCTCATACTACCTGTAAGGTATGTAGAAGGTTGCAAGTTGCTTCTGGAAAATCTGGACGCAGAAGTAGGGCTTGTTTGTAACTTCTTAGAGCTTCTTTGACATGTCCACTGCAAAAATTTGTAACTGAAAAAGATAATGCACCATAAAAGAAAATATTTGAGAAGCACAGACCACCCAGAAGATATACCTATCTTTATAAGCAGAAGCTAAATTTGCATGAGCTTCAGCCATAGTGGGCCTAATCACCACAGCTTTAATATAATCCTGAATTGCCTCACTAACTCTGCCCATCTCTTTAAACGTGTTTCCCCTATTGACGAGCCCATCAGCTGCCATAGGATCTATGCGAAGAACCTCATTGTAACAAGCTATTGCATCAGCATAGTTGCCCTATGTGTGGTTTAAAGGAGATTAGAAATTTTAGTACAAATTTCAGCAAATGAAAGTAGCACAAGTTCACCTGAAGTTGAAGTGAAAGAGAAAAACATGGTGAACAACTGGAATCTGACTAGTTATGATTTAGCCAAACGCACATATTCTATAATGCTGAAGGAAGTAACGAAAAGTACCTGTTGTTTGTATATGACTGCTAAATTGTTGTAAGGAGCAGATAAACCAGTTGTTACTGACAATGTTGCTTTATAAAAGGAAGCAGCTGCAGTCATCATATTCCTGCATGAAAGATTTTTTCTCTCTGTAATTTCCCCGAGTTATTTCATGGCACAAAGTCCTTGCAACAAATAGTATTGCTCGAACATCCTCTAAAAAAATGTTCTGAAATCTCACCATTCCATATATATGTTTCCAAGGTTTGTAAGAGCCTGTGGGTGGTTGGATTGAAGAGCAAGACATGACTTCATGTAGAAAAAATGACTGTCAGATACTTAGCAAGATAAGAATAGACAAGACATGAGATGAAAAAGTCAACAAAGTTACCCGATAACAGTTAATGGCTTCTTCCACTCTGCCAGAATCTTTCAGAGCATTTCCCTATGAGAAAACTCAATCAGGCAAACACTCTTCCTTTTGTACAACTATACCAACACTTCATTTTATTTACAACCTACCAGATTATTGTATGCCTCCACGAACCGTGGATCACAAGTTATGGCTTGATTGTAGTGATGAATAGCTAAATCTAGCTGACCTTGCTCATAGAACGTACTAGCAAGATTTCCTGCATCGAGGGTGCAATCCTCTTTTGTATTATGATGTAAAGGTAGTTTCTACTTGTCATATATTCAGAGAACACACTGTTGCTGCCCTTTATAGTAATAAAGTGAAAAAGATAAACAGTAAGTCAGACAAGAACAAATGAAAAGTTCCCCCAGATGGTTAATGATCAACCACAGGAATGAACAAACAGCAAGAAAAGAAACAGCACAACAGAAATAAAATGTGACCAATGGTATAAATTCCAGCCACTATACCAGTGAATACTAACCATAAGCCATGGCATAGTTTGGACGTGCCTGAACAGCATGTCGATAGCACATGATAGCCTCCTGAAGCATTCCCATGGCCTGGAAAAGCCCAAAGGAAGAATGATTTTTCTCCATAAGCAAGACCTTTCCCATTTTTTCCCGCTAATGGAAATTACAATAACATGAAAGCTTACCTTGTAAACATTTCCTTGGTTCAAGTAAGCATCAGCAAATGATGGTTTCAATTTAATAGCTTCCTGAAATTAAAAAAAAATCAAAAACAGGATGTAGCAAGGAAATGTCTTCTAACTAAAACATTTTCGCTCAGTTCCAAAAAAAATTGACATCAGGTACTAGACAAGAATGTCTTAGAAATTATATATAAGAAACTAAGCAATTCCTTGCAGTAAGAAATATCTTTTGGAAAAGGGATCTCTAATATCTGCAGCACTGTTTAATGAAATTTTCCTGTCAAATTGATTACACATTACTTCCTACAGTTTAAATGTACAAAATCATGATCTTGAGATAATTACAATAGCTTGAAAAACTTGATGATACAAATCAGTCGCTCATGGGCTATTAAGTAGTATAAAAAAATTGATATGTGGAACAAGAAAAAAGCTTTCTCTGAGCTGCTCATTGACAAAAGAACTAATAGAGAATAATATAATGTTTACAAAGGAAATACAATGAAATAAACAGTTAATACAGAACCTTTTTCCCCCAAAAAAGGAGCTGCTGATACATTTTGGATTTGCAATTAGTGACAAAATTACCATTGAACAGACTAAACAGGAACAAGAGTATCCACTGAAGTGTCTCAAAAGTTACATGTACAAGTGCACATTCACTGGGTTTAATGTTAAAACTATTCTCTATCAGATTAAGATCCAACAGCATTCCACAAACTTTTTTCGAAAAAGAATCGAGTATTGGAGCACAAATACAAAAAAGATCAGGAAAAACTATGTTTTTTTCTGAGGTGATATGGCAAGAAAATTGGCTGCACAATCTACTTTTCTCCAAGTATGCATACACTTTCTAAAAGTCATTTTTACCCAAAAAAAGGTATCAGTATATTTTGAAATTTGAAACTTCCAAGCTATATTTCCATGTTTAAATTCTTAGTAGAACTCGTGCATCCAATTCCACCTGTAGATGCATTGTTCTGTCTTGGTGGCCTTCCACCAGGCCTGCTCTTAAAGCCTTCACTAAAATACCTATCATTTAGGTCAGACATCTCCCAAAGAATTACACGTTCAATAGACACACAGAATGTATCATACTGCTGCCAAACTGGCACTCAGCAGAGGTATATCCCACATAACATGCCAATGAAGACACAAAGACCACACAAACATATGAGATGTATCGGGAACAAGGCCCGTGGCACTCAATTCATGCTATGTACCACAACCATGGCTGGCACAGGCATGAAAGCAGCTACATTATCCTTGCAATAGTGTATTAATGATGACAGTCTGGGACAGTATGCCTCTAGAACTATATTGTCCGAGTTTGTGTCTGAAAAAGCTGGGTCAAGACTCCAGGTCCACTTGGGGGCTGACAGTACCAAAAATAACTGATAGAAAAACTCTTCAAATGAATTGCAAAATGCTTTTCCAAACAGCATACTATGAGGTGGATCAATCACCTACCTTATAATACATAAGGGCTTTGCTAAGGTCTCCTGCCTCCATGAAGAGCCCAGCAAGATTGGACCATGCAATGGCAAAAGTAGGTTGTATACGCAAGGCCTCAAGATAGCATTTATATGCCTGCACATGCCATCAAATTCTAGTATTAATCATCTGCCTTGTCGCTTAAGTTAAATGACATCACTTGTCTGCACTAAAGCTGAAGGATCCAAAATGATGAAAGAATATTATGTTCACTGAACTGATCAATAAATCCTTCTATAGTAAAATCATCCAATGGATGACTAAAGTAACACACGTAATAACAGTTATCGAAGTTTCCAGTAACTCATTAGGAATAAGAACATTCATTCATAAGCCAAAGATCAATGGTCAATGGGAGGAAAATATACCAAGAACTAATTAAGAGAAATGGAATTGAAAATGCATACCAGCAAAGTATGTCTAATTAAGCAATTATAATAAGTGCACCAACGGGGTAACACAAATTCAGCACCACTGACATAAATGGCGTGTACTTGCCTCGACCATCATGATGACAGAAAAACTTGGATTTTCATACCTCTTGAACAAAGCCTTGAGCTTTCATCAGATTGCCAAGATTACTATGAGCATCAACCTATTAAAAAAATGCAATAATCATCATTGGCTTTTTTTCATACTTAAGTGTGAGACAAAAATGCAACATTACAAAAATTCACCAAGAAAGGGTTTAGCGCAAGGGCCTGCCGACAGCATTGGGCTGCCTCATTGAGTCTTCCTTTCTGCATGTACGCACTTGCCAAGTTTGACCAGGCATCACAGAAGTTAGGCTGAATCTAGGGAAAAACAAAAGAAGACTGATGATATTAAAAAAGAAGAGATATCAATCCAGGTATTCCATTATTTCTTAGAAAAATCAATGATGAAGAACCTGCAAATTTTAAACCAAATACCAGGACTGAAATGTTAGGATCCATGTACAAGGAAGGTTCCTGCTAAGCATGCAATACAACATCCAAGAAGATGGGGAAGAAAAAGTTATAGCTAAAAAATTGTACAAGAAAGAGCAGCCAATGTACAAAAGACAAGTATAATGATTTTAACCTGTAGTCTATCTTATGATGCTCATCCATAAGTCAAATTTAGGCCCAGAGGATAGTCACATAATTTTGTTATCTTCTTAGACTGGTGGACAAGTAAAATTATTAAATTCAATTCTATGGCTTTACTATACATGATGGAATAGGGGAACCTAAAAGAATTTCACAGTTTCTTATGAACCTAAAACCAATGTGCTGCCTCAGTCACATGCACAGAAGTAAATTATTTATGAGATAATCTATACAATGCAATGCTCAGATGATAGAAAAATTAGGAAGAAGAAGAAACTTCCAAACAGATCCTTTGCCAAAGAGATATTTACAATTTGCCCTCAAGCGGGTGACCCTTCACTTCTCTCCTTACTTTTCCAAATTTTTTCTTTTTCTTTTTTTTGTGGTTTTGAGACAAACCTTCACATACAATTTTCCCAAATCTAGTCATTATTATAATAGTAAGTACAACATAAAATGAGAATTCTTCCATAGTAGATGCCTTAGTTTAATGCTACAAATAACATTGATCCCTGCTCTTAATACATCGTGTATACAATCAAATGCCTCGAAAACAAGAGACCCATTTTATGATGTTCTTGCATTCTCAAAGTTTATAAGCTACAATAAGGAGACACTCTCAACTCACTAGACAAACAACCTAATCTGATCACACAGAAAGAGAAAAGCAATGACTTTCAGTACCAATATCCTACAGCTCTAATAATAAGAAAACATAATTACAACATAATATCATTAATCACTCTCAATCTTTCCCCTAAACATGATCTTAACCTTTTGGAATTATAAAATAGCTATACATTAAACCATGACTAAGTCTTACATGGTACAATTCAGTTTATAATAGTATTGACATTTCTGCGATGACAAACTCTACAACCAATATTAGAAGATTGCATGCCAGAGATCCATTTGACAAACAGGCATCAGTAATTATAAATGTGAACACAAGCTTCTCTTTTAAAGTAAGATGATATCACAATATTGATTAATGACTTCATGACTAATAAAGGTGAACCAATTCATCATGCACTGTAACAGTAAAATATCAACATAAGAAGAAATGGTGAACTGAATTTCAAGAATACCTCAATGGCAGTCAGATAGTAACGAATAGCAAGGTCAACATTGCCTTTTTCCTAAGTAAAAGACAAACATATTCATCAGGTATCAGTGAAGGGCAGCTAAAAAATATTAAGACCAGTATATCAAATCTAAGATATATCCTGAGAATAGAGTTTTCTACTACCTTCAAGCATACATCTTATGAGTAGAGTGTCTTACATAATCCAATCCAAGCAACACAACCACTCGACCATAAACAAATAAAAGAAGGGAAATTTTAGTTCTTTTGTTACCTTCCATGCATTTGCCATATTTCCGTAACACTCTGAAAAATGAGGATCAATACCAAGAGCTTCCTCATTCCTCGCAATACACATGTCATAGTCATGGAGCTGAAATGAAAATAAATAAACAACAGTAGATAAGATTTTCGTTCAACAGAGACCAAATACCTATGAGTCCAGATATGTAATAAATTTAAAATAAATTTCCTCCTGAAGCACCTGGTAGTAGATTGCACCGAGGAGGAGGAGATTGTCCTTCCGCCGTGGATTCCTTTCGTAAACAGCATTGCCATATTCTAATGCCTGCTTGTATTTTGCAGCTTTATAATTCTGATGAGCTATAGCCAAATACATGTCCTCGTCAACTACATCATCCAAGCATCAAAGTCAGGTCACTCTTTGTAGGTCCAACAATTATTTTTCGGCATAAACAATAGATCCTCTCAAAAGATCATGCTTGTTGAATCAAATTACCATCCAAAATTCATATTCTATATCCAATACGAGTTTGAAGCACCCAAAGAAAGAGAATTTTACAACAACGTAAATAAAATCTCAAAATTTTCACTCGAGAGAGGACGTAGACCTTCATCCGACTTCGATCGAGGCAAGCATTTGACATCCACAGCCCCATCCACGGACTGCAGAAGATCCGACGCCTCCTCAAGCTCCCCCAGCGAACCCTTAAGGAACCCTAACCCTCCGCCACCACCCGATCCAAATGGCGGCGGATGCTGAGGCGGTGGCGGCGGCGGTGGCGCCGGATGCTGCTGCGGGTGCTGCCTCGCATCGCTCAGCAGCGACAACATCATCTTTCCCCGAAACGGACACCCCTGATGCGACTCCCAAGTCGGCTTCCTCCCGTCACCGAACCAGAGTGCGAGGACGTGAATCCCTCCGAATCCCCCGGACCCAAACAAAGACACGAAAGATTCTCGAGAGAATTCTACTCAAGTGTAGGAGTCGAGGACGAAAGCAACCCTAATTCGATTTGGGTCTGGAGGATCCAAGAACGAGACATCGCTCTCGACGTCTCCGCTTCAACTAAATAGGGACAGTCTCCGCCGCGGGCTGGCCGCCGAGAGATCTCGACCGTCCATTCTTCGACATCTATGATGCGTCGGCCGCGTTCGTGTCATCTGCCCGCGGGTCCACGGCGCCACGCGTCAACTAGGTTTAGTAGGCTAGTTGGACGAGATCTGGGGCCAGGATATTCGACCAATTGTCATCAAGCGCGATTCAGCTGACGGTGGATTCTGTGCAAATTGACCACGTGGCGTGCAACCAGTGGCGACGAAGTCGGATTCGTAGGATGAGTTTGTGGAGACATCCTATTAACAGATGAAGAAAGGTATCTTCGTTGTCCGTTACGTCAAATCTTTGTGTTTGTTTTAATTGCGATTCGAGAAAATGTTTCCACAAGTCAAATGGATCTTCTAATCTTTATCAAATATTACATTTCATTTCTATGTAATATATATACATATGTAATATATATATATATATATATATATATATATATATATACATATGTATATATATATATATATATATATATATATATATATATGTATATATATATATACATATGTATATATATATATACATATGTATATATATATTACATTTCATTTCTAAGCTTATAATTGGTATGAAAGTGAGATCAAATCACCTCAAAGATCAATAATGAAAACTAATGGTTTTTTTCTTTCATTTCTATTTCATATCACCAAAGGAACTAAAAATCTAACCCACATTTGCCTTCCAAGAACCGTGTGAGAAATCAAGAACTTACTTTACTGATTAGGGTAATTTGAAAGAACATTACTGGTTAGATCTCAAACTTGTTTCTTGCTACTCAAGTAAGCTCTATGTATAACCGAACAATGTCTTGCATCTCACCCAAAAATAATCCAAGGAATGATTCATGATTACTTAGCTTTGGTGGAAAGTTAGTCATAGTCAAACATCTTATGGATAGCTATGTGTAGGATTGAAGTAAAGCAGAAACAATCTTCATATGCACAACACTCTTGGATTTGTATTATGCTTACCATTCTTAAGAATCAAGAGGATTGATGAAGGATTTAAGAAGCAGACATGGAGAGAGGCTGCAACAGAGGTGATACTGAGTTATTCATAGACGCAGGTCCTTGTTTATGGTTCCTTGGTCATGATCAATGCAATATCTAAAAGCGACATGATATTTCTGCAATGTGTAGCACAGAAACAATCTTCATATGCACAACACTCTTGGATTTGTATTATGCTTACCATTCTTAAGAATCAAGAGGATTGATGGAGGAAAGATTTAAGAAGCAGACATGGAGAGAGGCTACAACAGAGGTGATACTGAGTTATTCATAGACACAGGTCCTTGTTTATGGCTCCTTGGTCATATGATCAATGCAATATCTAAAAGCTACATGATATTTCTGCAATGTGTATCACAGTATATGGAATGAATTGATTATATCTACAATTTTTTTGTTCTTACTGATTGTAAGAACAAATGTTCTGTGAACTGGTTATACTCAGGATTGGTGCAATTGATATTTTGCTCTGCCTACTAAAGAAACGGACAAGAGTGTAGTAATCTTAATCTTTTGCCCAGTAAATTTATTACTTTACTTCTTTTTTTTTCCTTCTAGAAAACCAGCTGCAAATCTGAGGCCAGAATTAGTCTTGCAGAAATGGATTATGTAAGATCATTTTATTAATGTAATGCTGTTTCATTTGTGGTTTCTTTTTTTGGGGGTCACAGTAGACAAATCTATCTTCAGTCTCTATCAGAAACATTAAATCTGTTTGATACTATGGTAATCTGAAATTAACTTGGTCATCGACTAGAACATGAACCATCTATAAACTCCGAAAAAACTTTAATTTTTCTAGCACTTAAATGTCCCCAGAAGATTATGTCCAGTTTAATTAACTGGGGGGAATTGAGAAGGTTTGCCAGTTGGTTGACAGGAATGTCTGAAAGATCCATGTATCTGAATTTTGCCAGCTTGGCTGTAATATAAACTAATATGTCTATATCTGATTTCATTTGGTATGGAGTTACATACATCAAGATCGATGACTTTCCCCCCTACTTCTCAGAGAAAATTGCTCCTAATGGCTTCCATCTGATTTGTGTTGAGATCCAACAAAATGAAATGGTAACTTGTTGATCTCCACTTGCATGATATAATTTCCTTGTTGCTTTGGATGCCAACCAAGCCATTGCGGAGTGGCCAAACCTTATGTTGATGAGAGGCAATGTCCATTTCTCCTATCAGGATGGATGCAGACAGACCACCAGAACATTTCATTAGGTCTCAGGATTTGATTGAGAAGAGTCTGTCATGTTGAAGAGACCACAAAGGTGAAGGCCTCATCACACTGGCTGACAATGAAGAACACAGATTCAATATTATCCAGCAGATTAAGTTCTTCCAGCAGGAAGAACACCATAAAACCATTTGATGCTTGTGCAAATAAGATGTCAGCAAGGATTAGTGACACATGAATTTCCAAGCTTTATCCTTGTTTGGGTACTTCAAACAAGAGGAGCATAAACTTCAATTAATTTTGCAGATATATCATACACTTCTTGATCCATAATTAATCTGACAGGACAAAAGAAGAGAGAATTCTAATGCACCATGACCTCCAGGTAAACTTTTCTTCTCTTCTATGAGCTGTAAGCCTTGTTGATCGATCCTTGTCAGATTCAGATGACAGCTTATGCAAGAACTGATAGCTTAAACAAATGGAGTTGCAGGTATGCCTGAAACCTGTGAAAGATGTTACGTAAACAGGGAAAATTAAAGGTTGCAGGTTCCTTTGAACTAATGGTTGACTCCATAAGCACCGTTCTTAAAGTGATTCAAATTGCTTCCTCATACATCACAAGAAGCACCAGAAAAAAAAAATCAGCAATAAAAAATTCAAGGCATCTTGATTAATTCATAATGAATAGTTGTATCATGGTAATACAAAATATGATCACCATGCTAAACCCTCCCTCTTACATCTTCACTCTTGTTCCGGCTCTCACCTTGTCACGATCTTACACCTGATGAAAGAATAAGTTTGTCGCCTGAAGTCTGCGGTCGGACCGAATGCTGTTAGTTGAAGGCTTCTTGTGCTGCTCAAATACAAGACTACTAACTTAGTATGAACTCATCCTGCATCAAACGTACACCATAAATTTTCCTATAATCTTCTGTGTTTATGGAGTGACCAAGTTGAACTTATTAGTCTTCCAACTCATTCAGCATTCAAGCTTCGCGAGAAGAACTCGGCTCCCTGGCTCTGCCCAAAGCCCAATTGAACAACATACTGGAGGTCACTTTCCCAAAAGTTCCCAAGCTGAAAAGGCCAGCATTGCTTCAGTCATAAACTTACTCTTCCAACAAACTTTAATCAAGTTATGCCTGTCTGTAGATGTTTAATGACAGCATCATTACCTGAGAGGTGGCATCGGCCAGTCCATCAATAGGACATAGTGGCTGTTGGCCGACGCCAAGACCATTGGTGATGGCACTCTGTAGAGGGCTCCCTTGAGGTCGCTGAGCATATGAGAAAGCTGTGCTTGTTCCTTCTAATGGATAGACTTGCTGTGGCAATGGCTCATGTTCTTGATGCATCTATATTGCAAAGGACAAACTAAGGCAAGCCCAACTCAAATTGGTGGACATCTCAGAGAAAGGATCCGAGAGAATGAATGCAAAGAGCTTACATTTTCTTGGAGGAGAGTCTCCAGGTCAAAATCTAGCTGGGGATTTATGGTAGCTAGCTTCATCGACAAGAACTGAAACCAGATAAATGTAGTTCAGATGGAAATCTAGTTTACTGAGGAAGATCATGTTTTGATCTTTCTTAATGTCTATAATTCTGTACCTCGACTTGCCGCTGCAACGACTGCACGTAATTGATGATCTCATCAAGCATCATAGCTTTGCCAGTTATCTAGTATTCGAAGGCATTGGGACTTCATTAAGATTTCTGTGCTTGGAAAACAAATGAAGCATCTTTGCAGCACAACTATCAGCAAGCTTACCTTATTGCAACCCGGTACGAGATCCTGCAGGAGCTTCATTCTCTTGCTGATCTTTTCTCTTCTGACCTGGTAATTCGAGAAAGAACGCAATGACAAACTTGAAACTAGGAAAAGAGAAAACCGAGAATGATCGAACAACATGAGAAGATCGTTCTTTGCTCACCCTCTCGGCGAGGCTGTGGCTGTCAGTGGCTTGCCCTCTTCTCGCCCTGACATGGATATAGTCCTTTGGGGGTTCCGGCGGCTTGGCATTGTTCTCTTTTCCCTTCTTCTGGCTGGCGCCGATGTTTTGCTCAGTCTCTTGCTTGACTACCGAATCCTTGTCAGCTCCATTATTTTTAGCTGATTTGCATCTCTTCGCATCAGGATGTTCGTCCTCAGCCGCCTGCAATCCAAGAATTCTCATGCTATAGTGTCGAGAAGAGAATTATGCATTAAATCGGAGAAAAAACCCAGTGCAAGTATCAATTTTGAGACGTACTGTGGGAGAATTCACGTTGGAGGATGATAAAGGCGCCTCCTTTCCTCTCCCCTTCGATGCTGCTTTCCGCTTACTAACGTTGTTCGCTGCACCACCTGCCATCGTCCTACCAGACGTCGACGATGGTGGCATACCACCACCAAGCTTGGATCTCATCTCCATCTCCATTCGCTCTGGGTTCGATTTCGATGCGTCCTTCCCATTGTCCGGAACTCCCATCTGCAGCGCACCGGCTGACTTCAGTGAGTGGCTGCTCGGAGCCCTTGACAGATTCCGGGCCACTGGGAGCCCGGATTGGTCCCCGAGGCCGCCGTAACTCCACGCTCCAAAGCAAGAGGACCTCGCGGCCCGCTCCGTGAACCCTGGGTTGGCGGCGAACGGCGTGAATTGCCCGTCCGCCATAGTCCCTGGCATCGGCAGGCCTCCCCCGCCCTGCTGCCGGTGACCCAACACGGGGAGGGTGAGCTTCGGAGGGGAATCCAGCGGCGTGCTGTAACACGAGGTCTGGGAGATCTCCCCGGAGTCGCAGATGCTGCCGAATCGCCCAATGAGCGCGCGGACAACGACGCTACCGTTGCCAGCCGACGGATTGGAGGACGGCGACGAGACGAAGGAGCTAATCGCCGACTCGAACTGGGCGTCGTGGTGCACCGGCTGCTCCCAGCCGAGGTCGAGGAAGGGCCGGGGCAATTGCTCGGCGACGGCGCCAGAGTTCATGTCAGGCGACTTGCAGTCGACAGATAAAAATCGCTCCTTTTCCATTCCTGCGGGGGGAAACTACGGCAAGGAGCGCGAAAAATGCGGAAAGGAGGTATTTTTACGAGAGGATGGCGGGGAAGAGGAGGAGAGCGAGAGACTTGATGGGCGGAAAGAAGGCGGTGTTGACCTTCGGGTATATATAGAGAGAGAAAGAGAGAGGTGGGGCCGGAAGGCGAGAATAGGGTCACCGCAATTGGCGGTGAGGGAATGCGGGGCTTTGGACGCCAGTGATGGAGGAGCCATGGAAACCAGCGATGGGGATTAGATTGCTTTTGGGGAAGAGAACAAAAAGGTAATAAAGCTTCAACAGAGCAGAGGGCTAATTGAGATTGACAAAAAAGATCAAACTCTTCAGATTTAGTAGTGTCGAACTTTTAAGAAAAATCTCAAGCTTTCTTTCTCCTACTTCAAAGTAGAGGATTCAGTGAGAGAAAGAAATCAATGTCTTCAATTATAAGAGTGCATAAATCAATAGGTCTCAACTTGTTTTTACAATAATAAAGCTTTATTTTTTCATTATTTCTTACTAGAAGAAGAGAAGGAAGTAAATGAGACTCTGATCAATGCAGGATTTATTAACATATTGTAAGGATATAATTTTATCTCAGTTAAAATAGAAGTCCTCAGAGAATATTAAGGCTTGTTATATGGAGAGAGAGAGAGAGAGAGAGAGAGAGAGAGAGAGAGAGAGAAGGCTCGAACCCATCAATATGATTAGAGAACTCGTTAGGGAGTTTAAGAAAAGCAATCCAAATTGGATATAATGCACGTTTGAAGAGCACATCCGAATTGTGCAAGTCTTTCTTCAGGTCTGACGAACATCTTCTTCCTGCGCAGGTGAAAAATTCCCAGCTGTAGATTATAAGAGCCATATGCCATGTTGTTTAAGTTGTGTTCCACATTGCTCATGCGGTGAATTCATGCATACAGAGATCTTTGACTCACCCTCTACTTTTATGGCCACTTTGAAGCTATGCCAATCTCACCCATGGCAGCAAGAAGGCTACCAGGAAGAACACCTGGTTTGACCAGGGGCAAAATGTGCCATGAAAACAGAATGGATGAACACCATCACCGTCACCTTCCCGGTGGCTGACTCTTTTAGCTTCTACTGTCCCTCAGGCTCTATGCAACACCGTCATGTACCTCTCTCCGTATCCTCTCTTCTAGTTCGTGTCCTGCACTGATGCTCATCTGATCCATCCAAGTGAAACCAGTTCAGAAATGTTGCTTCTGCTTTCTTCTTCTCTGTTTAATCTGCATATGTAGCTCTTGTGAAATGACAGCTGGTGAGGATAAGAAGAGAGCTCTTGGATGTTCAAAGTTTGCTTTGAATTGGCTTTACCAAAGCTTGTACATAAGATCTGGCGATGGGGGCATTCATGAGCTCATTATTTCATGGCTTGATGCATCGACACTCTTCCAGGAAGACTCATCAGCTGTACGATCAGTCTTCACAAGAAACCAAAAAGGATTGAAACTTATGACTCTGCTGTGACACACTTTGAGGCTCTGTCTAAAGCTGTGTTTGTCCCATACCATCTCCATCAAAGAATCCAAACCTTTAATGGAATCTAAATCAAAGACTCCAAACTCCCTGTTGTTAGTAGACAACAGTAGAAAAGAATTGTTCATGGCATGTGAAACTTTTGCAGAGAGGATGAGGAAGGATCGATCCAATAAATGTCAAGATCTGGCTGCCACTCTTCTCTTCTCAGCTTCCATTGCTGACCCAGCACCGACCTTGACCACCTTCACCTCAGCATGAGAAGAACTGCTTGCCCACTCCAACAATCCACTCTTTTCCCTTGCTCTTCTCCTCCTCATCAGTGCACCGATAACATCTGCAGAATTTGATGCATTCACTTGCATTCAAGCTTCATTCATGCTCATTTTCAGGTGCCTGCATGCTCAATAACTCCACCAGTATTGAAATGCTGTGAATTATGTGTTTGTGTTGGTATAGTAGCATTGGGAGATGGACAGAGAGGCTTAAAAGAGCTGATGAAAAATGCTGAGAAGAGTACTTAGTTCTGAGATCTGAATCAGAGGATTCACTGAAAACAATGAGACCTGTGTCCAAATAAAAACTGTGGCAGAAAGATTCATGGTTGGTGATGGCATCTTGTGTTCTCTGCTGCTGCATTATGTGTTCTTGCTGCTCTCTTGCTGAGTCTGATTTGGACTCTCCAATTGGTTGTTCTATGAAAGGGAAAAGTTTGATTACCATCAATTAACCACATTTCATTTAGCTCTTCATCCTGTAAAGGCAAATACATTATTTTTTGAATCTTGAAAGGATAGACAAATAAGAATCCTTTTCTTTTTTTTTTTTTTTGAACATCTCAACACTTCTTAAAAGTACCAAAATCTTTTATGTTTTCATGAGTCAACTGGATTTTTAAGAGGTGGTTGCCTACTTACTCACTGCAAGAATGTAAGAAATTCTAGTCTAGAATTCAATTTAATATGTGCTAAGAAGTGTCAGAGTCTCCCATGGCCTTCTGAATTAAAACATAAGACTTCAACACCAAATCTAGAATGGTATTTTAATCAGCAAGTGATAAGTGCAAATTAAGCAACTCACATTCCAAGTGAAGACCTCATACAAACCACTCTTCGAAGTGTCTTCTAAGTTCCTTTAACATGAAAAATATTTCTTTATTTTGACTGTCTTACAGTTACTTCATGTTAAAGTCATCTATCATGCATGCATTACTGTTATATCTCAATTTGATATGAGTTTCTGTAATATATCAGACTGATAGTAATACAAGCATATCCGATGGTATATCAACCAATACTGCTTGGTATCATCCAAAAAAATTAATAAAAGATTATCTGTAATCTTGGATCAGAATCGATATATATATATATATATATGATGGAACCGATAAATATTGAACTAATTGATATTTAAAACCATAGTCACTACTACATAGCAAATGAAAGAGAGACACTAAACCCATCAAGTTTATCAAATAATAATATTGTATTAATTGATGTCTTGATAGCTAGAGGTCAGTGCCAAAGCCATTTTTATCCTGTCTCTTCTTCTTCTTCTTTTTTTATAACCCTCTTAAGCTTTGGAATCCAATCCTACATTATAATAAAAATTTAGTTATACGTTCAGTAGCATTAGAACTATAGTATAGTCAATATAAGAAGACTTTTTGGATTAGATAATGCATTAGTACCTTGGAAGTAGAGTTTAAGAGGACATTGCCTGCTGCAATGTCTCTAACTCTTCTTCTTCTTTTCCTTCGTACGTAAATGTAAGTAAAAGAAAGAAGACGACGACAACAGAGACAACACAAGCAAACAACACAATTCATGTCTCCCGGGCTCCTTTCATTATGTGCTAACCCACCCCTGTTTCGGTGCCCAAGAAAGCTCCTGATCTTGAAGTCTACAGTACATATGTCAGCCACAACACTCTGTTCTGTTTGTGTTTGTGGCGAGGCCTCCAAGTACGTGTAGCTGGTAAACTGATGATGAAGATGAATGGTTACCACCACATCTACGAAACATTGGTGAATACGACATATTTTTAGGATGATGCTGACTAGCTTTTTAGGATGATGTTGACTAATCGGTTTGATAGTAAGGTTTACCGATCGAACACCATCTTCATCATTTACCCATTCGAAAACAACAAAAATTAGCACCAGTAAATGCAGTCTTTGCGAAGGAAACTGCAGCGTGTTTCACATGATGTGGTACGTGTACTCGCTCGCCCACCATCCTTGAACATTGTAGCTAATGTTCATGAAGATTCCGAGAAGAGTAGGAAGTATGACTTCTCGAGTGCCATCTGTCACCGACAAGGCAATGGGTTGTAGATTTCCTTTTACCGCCGTTACGGAAGACTAATGCTGTGTGATCGTCACTTGGTTGTCAAAAAGTGAAATGCTTGGGAATTGAGTGGAGAGGGAGAAGACTTGATTCATAAATGATCATCGTCCATCCTTGGATCGACATGATCGAACATAACCATGTTAATAGCATTCAATCGATGCATGCTCAGAATACCATTGAAAATAATTTTATGATCATGGATGACGGATGCACCTACATATAAAATACCTCACACCAACATATGATCAAACAAAACAAACGCTGTCCTGCACCATCTCCACTCTCTTGGGTGCCAAGTTCGACGCACTCATCAAGGCTCATCTCAATGGGCACAGAAATCCCATCAATACAGGATCCGGAAGGAACAATGTCTGCAGCCTTGTTTCAAGATTACCATGACATGAATCCAACATCCAAACTACAACTGAGCAATATTTACCATTACATCAGAGATCACCCTTAACCCTGAAATGTCAAGAAACCCTTCCATGTGCAACATATACGTCGTGTGTATACACATCCGCTTGTAACCATTCGCAGAAAGTCATTTGGTATTTATGTATAAAAACCCAATTAACTATAGAAGAAATCCTCGGGGACTATCTGCATTAAAGAGTTAGTGAACAGAAGCACTCCACTAATGAATGACAAGTGACTGGTTAAACTTGATTAAGGATACATACTTTTTAACGTAGCCAAGGATATTGGATGGAAGTTACTGCAGAAATTCCATCTTCTATAAAGCACCAATTCCAGTCTTTGATATCTTGCAAAATTATTTACATGTTGCTACAAAACAAACCAATGATGACCTATTTGATTGAGAGAGTCATGTACCATTATTATGGCTTTCTCTGGTGAAGCTCCGGGTGCGCATTCTAGTTCCTTCAGGGATCGTGACCTTACGCCGCTTGTGTGGCTGCCGCACTAGTATTCGCCCTATCACTTGAACATCATCCTTGTCCAAAGGCTTCACATCGTCAGTAACGATGATATCTTCAAATGAAGAAGGCAAATTCACTTTGCAGTTGCCATCGCCACTACTGATGTCCACGCTGTGGGTTTCCTGATGGTTATCATCCTGTCTGGCTTCAGAACGAGTTTCCTGGCAATCCTCACCATCTCCACTCTCTTGGGTGCCAAGTTCGATGCACTCATCATGCCCATCCACTGTTCCCCTACCATCCATTACCATACAATCTGTAACATCACTGACCCCATAAGCATGTGTGCCGATGTCCCCACCATCTATGATCTGACAATCTGTCTCCCCGGTGCAAATTCTCAGAGAACCTTCACAATCTGTGCCCTCTGCTTTAGATGCATCATTTTCTTGAGAATCTTTAACAAAACCATCCAGCTTTTCTCTAGGAGACGAAGTAGGGCTCTCTGGAACATAACCAAAATTCTCTGGTGAAGCCAACCTCATTTTTTCATCTTGCTCTCTTTGATCGATATTCATACTGTTGGAATTCATGCATTCAGATGCCAGATCTGTATCTGCATCCTTTTCATCTGCAGTGCTCCAGGGTGTTACATTGGCACTAGTTACATTCATAGAGTTCATACAAAACTGGGCATTAGGGCTTCCATCCTGTGGCTGACAATCTTCTTTCCCCAGGCAAGAGGAAGATAAATGTTCCCTTCCATCAGCATGCTCCTAAATGACAAATACAATATGACAATAAGATAAAAATAAAAAAGATGCAAAGCACTATATGTGCCAGCTCAAAAAATGAAATAACAAATTCCAAGGTACATTTAGGACCTCAGAAAAATCTGGTGAAAGTATTAAGTAGACAAAGAAGAAAACTATACCAATATTGGGCATGAAACAAATAACAGGTTTGATGAAGTTGCAGTATGCTGGTGAACATCAGCTCCATGCTTGGGTGAAGACATTGTATTTTCTCCTGGTTCAAGAAATTCTGGAATCATCAATCTTGTTTGTTCATCACATTTGGTACCAGAAGATGATGCCAGATGTCCAAATTCATTTCCAACTCCAGCATCAGGACATACTGCATCACCCACTAATCCTTTGGCTGGGCTGCAGTGTGCAGAAAGAAGTTCTACATGTTCTTGCTCAACGTTAATTTCAGGATACCCTGAGGATGAAGGATGCACTTTGCTGCATGTGCTAGTATTAATTTTCTGAGTAGGGTTGTTAAGTTCATATATCAGCTTCCAGATAAGAGAACGCTTTAGAGAAGCCTCAGCAGGTGGAAACCAATCAGCACTGAGCTGAAAATATCCGAGGCAGACAAGTGAGATGGAGAGAGATACATTCTATTTATTTAAATCTTGTAAAACTAGCATAGAATCCTAATGCCATATGGCACTTCAGATGAAAATGAGACATTTCAATCAGGCAGGTTATTATCTTGGGGCATCATGTCAAAACAAAGAAATATTGGAAGCTCCGACTCTTACCACGATAAATCCACAAAAGCATAGAAAGTTTGAAACTCATTCAGTACAGACTTGTGTTCCTACAATATGTGCTAGAAAGTCCTCATTTGGCGAGATTGCAGGCCCTCGGCCAGACAAGATTAGGGTCAGATGAACTCATTTTAGAGTATGTTCAACAATTGAATTAATTTCTCAAATGTGTTTCGTGTGAAAAGTCGAGACGGGCAAGAAATGCAAACCCTGACAACTATGGTAACTGTCAAGCCATTGATTGTCAGTGTCTTGTGAGTGGAACATCTGAAATTACTGGTTTTCAAACAAGAAAGGAGGCATATATTATGCTTTCTTGAAAAGTGACACATGGCCCATAAAACCATCCCAGGACAATATATCACTAACCATCAACATTAACCAAACTAAGAATTTGTTAACAATTCCACGATCCCAATGCTTGTCTACATCTCATTCAATATGCTGTTTTCCAAATCACAATCAATCTTAGCCCTTCCCTTTTCTTGCACGTTTCTTCCTAAAACACATCCTATTGCCTCACCTTCTCCCATATCTTTCATTTGCATAATATCCCTCCCCTTAAAACCACTCTATTTCTGTCTACCATTTATGTCATCTGTTTTCTTCAGCCTTATTCTCTTTTTATTTTCCCTTCTTCGTAACTTAACCTCCACTTTGCCAGGTACTGTAATGTGGTGCTTTTTTCCCTCCCAAAAGAGATGCTTAACAGGACACGGTGGCAGGTCCTGAATGCAACAAAGATGAAATATCAAGACATCAATGATAATAATTGGTCTGAGGACCAACTTGAACCGGACCTCATAGTTTAGAAACTCACCATGTAACTTGTTCAGAGAAAAATTTTATGATTTGTTCATCCAAAGTCCCATAAAATCAAGAAGTCAAGCATCCATATTTGTTATGGCAAGCATATTTTATATCTAAAATTCATATTTGAAGACTGGCAAGCATCCATCACACTTACTCAAGGATTCATGGTGGCATAGTTGCCAGAATACCAATGTTGTCAAAAGTTTTTTCATATACCGAGTAACTTGTACACTCAGTAATACAAACATTTTCTAAGACGACCAATGTATAAAAGCTTAACAATACAAGAGTATAAATATATATTTTAGAGTAATTACACTAATATGCAACTATATCTACAGGAATGCATCTTACAAACGGAAAAAATGTAGAAAAATCTTGAGAAGTTACAACAGCAACATATTTTGCATTGGCCTTGTCATTAGAATATATTAACAAAGCTTAAGGTATATATTATTTAGAAGAAGAACGAAAAGAACTCACAAAGCTGGAGAACTTGGTGACTTTGAATGGGTCAAAACTCACAGGAGCCTCTTCCAGAAACAACTCAACATAGTGGAGTAAAAAGAGACCACAATCAAATGAATTCTCCTGTTGTGGCAACTACAGCACCAAAAAAGAAAACATTAAAAAAATGAAAATTGATCTTCCAGAGAAAATTTAGAAAACAGTTAATACAAGCATGTAAATCAAGATCTATCATTCAATAGTTGTATCATAATGATTTACGACAATTAACACAGAATAATCAACTTAGATTTTATTGAATCATGTAGGTACTGCTTATGTGATCTTTCACTAATATGAGAGAGAGAGAGAGAGAGAGAGAGAGAGAGAGAGAGAGAGTTGTCTAAGATCAAAAAGTTCTCTTGAAGTTGTCTTATGTCATTAACTCATTTTGATTGCACATGATCATACATATATATACTATTTATATTATGGTAGACATATCATACTTATATACATGCTGTTATTTATTTCTAACATATGAAAAACAAGTAAACAAAATACAAAATAGAGAAAATAAGGATTGTTTTGCATCCAGATGTCTTTATAGCTTAAGAATGTACATCCAGCAGATGAGCTAGGTCATTTCTCCAATATAATAAACCTCCTCAAAAATAATGTTGGTAGTTAAGAAGTGAAAATTCTTGGAAAAGACTGAAATAAAAAAAACACAGGTAAAATATAGATTAATTACATCCAGCAGAAGAGCAAGAACTCATTTCTCCCATTTAAACCTCCTCAAAGATCATTTTAGCCTTTGAGAAGAGAAAATTCTTGTAATAGCTATGAGAATGCATTATTACCAAGGATAAACAAGAAGTTATTAGTTATGAAACTGTATACCATATTAAATAAAGAGTATGTCCAAGTTTTTCAACAGCATTTTCCTTGTCATAGGAAGTGGATCTAGAGAAAAAAAACTAACCTCAAGCGAGACAAATCTTAAATTTAAGTATTTCAAAGAATCATCTTCAGTTGTTTCTGGGTGTCTCTCCTTCCATTCTTCCCACATGTAACTGTCATTCACGAAACGATAGCTATTAGGCAATGACACAAATCAAAACAACCAATGAGTGCATCAAGTAAAGATTCTAGCCATAAATTAAGCACATATTGCCAAAAATAGAAAAATAATGCAGAGGATTTTAACCAAGGAAAGCAATTTCGACTGACTCTCGGTATGGTATTTACTGATCCAACCGTTGATCAATCGATCGTCGACCAATATGCAGACCATCCAACTTCAGGCGATTCGTATGCATGGCATATCGGGCAATAGGTCATGTGAACCGAGTGGTAAGGCTTGTGAACAAGGCTTATTGCCCCATTCAGGCCTAGAACTAGGCCTGGACTGGCCAATAAACCCAACCTATTTTTTTATTTTCATAATCCTAAAAATAAAAAACCCTAATACCTAATCTCTCTCATGTGTTCTCTCTCTTCCCTAGCGCCTACATCTACCGCCACTTGCATCCACCACTACTTACGTTTGTCGCCACCATGCCCTAGCAATCGATACTCTCCTCGCCCTCCTCCATTGCACTCTCTCCTCTCCTCCACTATGCCTCCTTATAACACCCCGATTAGTCTCATATCAGAAGTAGGCAAGACAAAAATTTATTTGATGGGTGTACTACTATCAACTTCAGCTTAAACTTTTTGATGGGTGTACTATTATCAACTTCAGCTTAAACTTTTTGAACTAGTGGTTCAAGCTTAACGAAGTTAACAAACCAGTTATTCCATCAAGCCAGGTCAACATTTGGTATCAGAGCAAACCTAGTTTTAAGGTATGATATAGAAACTCAAGTACGAAAGAATTCCCCATGAATGAAGTAAAGGGATTCGTCAAGGTGTGGAGCCTTCACTGAGCTATGCCTCGCATGCACCATGTTAAGGCCTGATATGGGCTATGCTAGGCCTTGACGAGAACATCAAACCCTTAAGCGGAGGAGTTTGTAACACCCTGATTAGTCTCACATCTAAAATACGCAAAACTAAGATTTACTTATAAGGATCTGATGAGTATACTACTATCAATTTCAACTTAAGCTTTTTGAGCCAATGGTTCAATCTCAATGAAGTTAATAGCCCAATTATCCCATCTGAGGTCATGACATCCTCTCCTACACTATTGCATCTCCTCCTTTACCTCCACCACCTCCTTTTATTCCTCCCCCCTTTTATGTACTAGATTCTAATGTGCCATGTATCAAAACCCCATAATAGATCGGACCTGTATCTAGCCAAGGACTGGCATGGGTTCGATACCCAAATTTGAAAACCTTGATCTCAATGGTAATTGCAGCACATTACACATCCGAAGTATCGACATTTGTAATATGTAGAAGCAAGGTTCGCAATACCGTACCGTACCGGTATTTCAACCTGGGCTCGGTACCGGTACAGTACGGTGTACCGAGCTGTCACGGACAAACTTCTAAACAAGGTGTTTGATGTAATGCTTATGTATGTCCGTGTCGTTTGGCATGTTCATGCCTTGTACAGAATGTAAAGGGGCAGCCGAAGGCTTATAAGTCCCATTTTAGTTGGGTTGGTGGCCTCTTTAGGCTTGTAAATAAAGGTTGTGTCATGTGGACACGTGCGAGAGCTTTTCGGTCTGTAATGGACCATTTTACCCTTTGTTGTGCCACTGTTCAGAGCTTGTAAAGTCTGTTTGTAATTTGCTTTGTCTATGAAGTGTTTTTCGGACATGTTTGCTTGTGGATCCCGTTTGAGGCGTTCTCTTTAACCCGTTCTCTCTTTTGTTGGTCCTAAGGGACAATGGGAGGCTTCGGGGAGGCTGACCTTTGCGGACGGACGCGCAAGGGTGCCGCACGACTTAGGCAAAACCAGCTAAGTCCGTGTCATATGGTATCAGAGCGGGACAAGCACTCATAGAAACACTTGACATGCAAACGTGGGGGACCTAACGGGGCTGCGTTGAGGGCAGTCAACACATGCGCGACCGTTTGAGGGAAAACGGGTATGGAGATGTAGGGAAAAGAGTCGCTCAGAGGAGCGGGCATCTGAGATTGGCATTCAGAGGAATGGCCAACCCTTCGCGCAAGAGGCACCACGAGAACAGGCAAGCTTGGAAGAATCTGGAGCGCACAAAGGTTGGGATGGCTGAGTTTGAGCTACGGCTCAACGTTGACAACTTTACTTGATGGTGCTCAAGGCAAGCGAGGCGCTTGGCAAAAGGACGAGACCATGCAAAGTGGAATGAGTTGCTCAGCGACCGAAAGAGTTGTGCAAAGCTCACAGAGGTGAGGGGAATTGCTAACTCGAAGAATTCGGTACTCATGCATGGGCTTGTATGCGGACGATGGATTGTTCGTGGCCATCCCAAGGCGACCGAGACTCGGCGCCATGGAGCATTGAAACTTTCTCTTCGGCATGCGAAGGATACGTCCGGAGGAGGCTGAAGTGTGCAACGAGTTCAGCATGTTGCTAGGCCTGGAGGGGTGCAGCGGTGGCTGTATTGACGTGGAGGCGCAATCTAGCAAGTGCGTTTGCAAGAGGCAGAACAATGCACAGTTTGTTCAGCAGATCAGAGTAGTCCAAGGGGATGGTGGTCTCCGAAATGAAGAGAGATGTTGCTCCAATGGGACAGTTATCCAGGAGGGATAAGTCTCGGCACTCCAGAGGGAGAATCATGTGAGACGGACTTCACATGTTGAGGAGGAGTACATCACAAACAACAACTCCACGAAGCTCAATGGACCGAGCAAGCAGCGAGGAGTTGTCGCATGATCTCGCTCGAGAGAATGCATTGGTGGATGCATTGCGAGATCAAGTGGGGGAGCAACCTAAAGCAACTTAAATGAAGGCACACTTGGAGTCGATCTGGAGATCGGACTCAAGGGAGGGCTGACTCGTGGAATGGTGGGCGCGAGGGCCACCATCGACTCAATGCAAAAACGAGAAGCGGAACAACTGGGGTGTAACTTGGCGAAGTACCCAAGCCGCATGAAGGGAGCCAGCATAGAAGTTGGAACATGGAGCAGAGGCACAGCGCTTTCCCTAGACAGAGGTCAAGGACATGAACTCTTGTAGAGGCAGGAGTAGAATCATGTTGTTCCATGGGTCCTTTATTCTGACAGAGCGGACTCATCTAGCATGGTGCCAAAGACGAAGGGAGCTTCGGGGCACATGCACCTTATCTCGGAGGAGCATTTGATGGAGGAACTAAGGCGACTCAATTTGCGGAGGCGAAGTTGAGTTCAGAAGGCCTTAGCACGGGGCAAGAGGACGCAGAGGCGGGTACTCTTGAAGAATATGCCATAGTGTTGTCATTCAAGTTGCCATGAGGGAAGCGGTGCGCAGCGGAGATTGTGCTGGTTGGGGCAGAGGCCCAGGATCCAGACAATGGTGCACAAATTACAGTGAAGTCGGTGGACTTCGGGTGCTACTAGGTGACGGACTGTCCTAGAGCGGTGCTTCATCTAGGTGTGACCCAAGAGTGGGTGGATGAAGGTCGATTGCCAAAGGAGCGAACAAAATCGAAGGTGGAGGAGACCCTGCGATGTATTGGCAGAGGCCACACATGGAGGGTTCACAATTCGAGTTTATTCCACAAGGATCAGAATGCAATGGAGATGTCACCAGGAGGCGACATGGTGCAGCGGATCGTGGTGGAACAGTTCGTGGCAATGCGACACACACGATCTAGTCCCGGGAGGGACTAGATCATATGGAGGTATGATCGGGAGCTACTGGGAGCTCCACTTCGGTGAACAACACGACGGCAAGAAGGGCTATGGATTCAAGGAGTGAAGGCCATGGTACCGCAGAGGCGGGTCTTCCGTGCGTGCATCGAATTTTGCATCGGACAAAAACCTTGGTCATCAGCATATGGGGGCTGTGTTCTACTAAGGGAAAAGTTCGAATGCAAGTACCAGTGAGTTCCATGGGAGGGACTTGATCATGCAGAGGTATGATCGAAGCAGCTGGAGAGTTGGACTGCTCCAGAGCTCATATTCGCTTAAGGGAGCCCGGCAAGTCAGAGGACAAGGCCGAGTAAGCGAACGTTGCTACCAAGGAAGCTAAGGAGAACAGAATCGGTGCAAACCCTACAACGTGATGGCAGAGGCCATGCATGGGAGTTGCAGTCTGTCTTTCCATCGACCAAACAGACTGCTTGGAGAACACAGAGGTGTTGAAGCAGGAGGTCGAAAGGGGCGAGGAAGCGACGACGAGTCCAGAGGGACTTAGCTACCTAAAATCAAGCAATCAGTTAGAATGGAGGTGGACTCGGAGGTGTGTCACGGAGGCATATCTACTGATTGTGAAGAAAAGGGATGGAGATGCGAGGCGACGGATAGTAGTGCCATGGGCATGACAGCGCCATGGTACCGCAGAGGCGGGACTTCCGTGAAGGTCATTGATCCCTTGCTCTCACGGAGGGAGAGCGCTTGGTCGTGAAAGGGGCCGAGGAGGTGGAGCATGCAGAGGCAATCTCCAAGTACCGAGACAAGGCTGAAGGGCAGAGGCCAAGAAACTTCGTAAGACCGGTGTCAACAAGTTTCTCATCAAGATAGCCGTAAGTGAAGGACTTCGGGTCATGCAAGAGTGCACGACCAAGGAACGAAGCAGGCAATACGTGGTGTTGTACCTTTGCTACTCAGTGGAGTAGGCGGCAGGGTTGATGGAGAAGACGGTACAATCCCAGAGGCGACCTCATCTATCAGAGAATTACTCCAAGTTGGGGTGAAAACTTCCTGCATTCCAGAAGTTCAATGGCATTGAGAAGGTGAATCACAGTAGCTAACTCAACGCAAGGAGTGCAAACACTTCAAGTGCTTCAGAAGTGTGAGCAAAGAGCAAGCGAAGGCCAGTAACCAGCTCGATGCATGAAGTACAACCTCGAGGAGGCGGGCGAAGTCAAGTAACCTTTGCCTTCTCAACTCTTAAGAGAATGGGCGAAACCGAGTACCCCAGTTCTCTTATCTATCCAGCAGAGGAGCTCTGCACAAGTTCAAAGACCCTTCGAAGATAATGGAAGACAATAGTTGTCAAATCCTCACCAACGGTGATCAGTGCTACTGAGAGTAGATTGTCCGCTTCATTTCCCAACGAAATGCCAATCGAAAGCGGAAGTGATGCGAACCTACTTGGATGTGACAACTAACTGAAAGAAGAGTCAATGAGCAGATTTTGTGGAGGAAGGACCCAAAACTTCAGAAGTTTGTGAGGCGATGCTCGTTAAAGCTCCAACAAGCATCCACCCAGTTCAAGCAGCATGTGGAAATTTTGAGAAACTGGCGCAGTAAGAATGGTCTTTTCCTTCATTTGGTGGATCCGCAGGAATCAACGAGGATCAATACAACTCAGCCAACCCCACACCAGAGTCAGAGTCATTGGCGAGTTGAAGCAGCATGGCGGATCAAAGGTTCGACTACTCAGAAACAACAGCGGAGAGCAGCTGGGAACCAGGAGGCGCATTGCAGCTGGAGTAGAAGATTGAAGACTCAGCAAAGGCGAAGAGTTGCAGTGTTCACAAAGGCTTCGACGAGGACGTCGAAGGGATAAGTGGGGGAGAATGTCACGGACAAACTTCTAAACAAGGTGTTTGATGTAATGCTTATGTATGTCCGTGTCGTTTGGCATGTTCATGCCTTGTACAGAATGTAAAGGGGCAGCCGAAGGCTTATAAGTCCCATTTTAGTTGGGTTGGTGGCCTCTTTAGGCTTGTAAATAAAGGTTGTGTCATGTGGACACGTGCGAGAGCTTTTCGATCTGTAATGGACCATTTTACCCTTTGTTGTGCCACTGTTCAGAGCTTGTAAAGTCTGTTTGTAATTTGCTTTGTCTATGAAGTGTTTTTCGGACATGTTTGCTTGTGGATCCCGTTTGAGGCGTTCTCTTTAACCCGTTCTCTCTTTTGTTGGTCCTAAGGGACAATGGGAGGCTTCGGGGAGGCTGACCTTTGCGGACGGACGCGCAAGGGTGCCGCACGACTTAGGCAAAACCAGCTAAGTCCGTGTCAGAGCGGTACACCCAGGTGTGTGAGCACTGTAGCACTGCTACAGTGCGGACCAGTACCGGGCGGTCCACGTACCGTTGGCCTGTCGGACCGGTACGTACCGCTCGTACCGGGCGGTACGATTCAGTATGGCAGACACTGTGTAGAAGTTTGTAATGAAAAACACAACCAAAAATAAGGTATTCTTATTACACATGAAAGACAAAAAGATTAAGCCGAAACTAAGCCTTGCAAATTACATAATTTAAATTACACATTACAAGGACTACTTGGACTGATGGGGGATGAAAAACCAACATCAAGGTTTTCTTTCCAAGGTCATGTGCTCGCAATCGTTCATGTTAAATTGGTCATTTCCCACAAACGATCCAATACAGCTAACAATATCTTTCGAGCACATGAAGATCATCAAGATGATGACAAGTTTCAAAAGTTCAGCTGTTCTCATTGGATCCTCTGACAATTGATTTAGGCTCCCAACACTGTCCATAGAGTACTATTGAACATGATGAGAGAGATTCTCCAATAGCAACAATAATTGAAAATCTTTTTTTTTCATGAAAAGCAAAAACAGGTCATTTAACACCAGTAAACATGCACTAAAGTCTCATTATAGGAGAAAAGAAAAAAGCTTCAAATGAACTATAAGGGATAAATGGAATGATGGAAACAAGGCAAAAGTTGGCTAGATAATAAAAAAATCATTCAAAGAAAATATCAAAATGTGCAAGAAAAACACAACAAGAATAACAATGACAATAGATGAAAAAAGGAGTGGTTTGAGAAGCCTGAGATGGTCCCTACCACGATCTATATCAATGCTATCTCTCAGTAGCTTCACCTATGACCCTTGGTTTCAACTTTTCCTCCTTGGACACATCTTTTCGGTGAAAGAAAAAGAGCTCCAAGAAATAAATATTAAAAAGGAAGAAGCACATGTCCTCCCACATTATGCAACATGCCTAACCTAACGAGACATCCCAACAAGAGTAATCTGATATCTTCACAGCTAACCATTATGTATAACTAAAAAAATGTATCATCATAAATATCAAAATTCGTTTAGTTATTATTTGAATCAATCTGCTCATAACAAACAAATTAATCTTCGTGGATCAGGTAATTTAAGGTACACATCACAAAGATTTGTGGGGAATGACAAACCAATATCAAGACTTGCTTTCCAAGGCATGAACACATGCTAATACCTGGTGGTCGCATGGCATGTGCATCCCTCAATTTGAAGTGTGGATCATGTATGAATGCATGTGCTCACAATTGTTCACGTATAAACTGGTCATCTGCCAGTTATTTCTCACAATCATTCATAATAGAGGTAACAAGTATCTTCCAGGCACACAAAGTTGATCATTTCATTACCTGAGCTTATTATTTTGCTTAATTGACAATATCAAATCCCACCTTCAGGTAAAGATCCAAGTATGATGTCTAATGACCATAAATAGTGCTTGCCACAAACACATTTATGTTACCATAAACAATTACAGATGTTAATAAACTGATAAACTATGTTGGGCCTTAAATGTGTATGTGCTTACCTTTGGATAATATTCTTAAGACCACTATGACTGCCCTTGATAGAATCCATGTGTAATATACAAGGCACTTTGTCAGAATCAATTTCATTATCTGCAATAACAAAATAAAGCACGAGTAAAGTTGTGCATATGACTGGACTGGAGTATGAAACTTCAAAACAGAAATTCTTGCCTTCCAAGTTTGCTACTTCTCCTGGATGACAAATAATGAGCAAACTCCAGTGCAGGCTGCCATTCAAGTAAAATTTAGATCAAGATGCAACGGTTTGCCTTCTAAACACAAATTGCAAAAATTTCTTACTTGAAGTTTACAGGTATGAATATGTAGTCCTTCTCAAATATATTTACTTTCCGAGTCCATTTACGGACACGCAGGAAAGCTGCTCTGCCTTCTGAGACACAACCCCGGTCCTTGTCAAGATCTGCTAGCTTACGGAAGAAAAAGCTGTTAAAGAAATGAAACCTATGCTTCTGATCAGGTTGAATCTTGTTCTTCAAGTACCTAAAATGCAGTAAACAACAAATGTTCAAATTCCACATAGACAGTATAAGCAAAATATATATCAAAAAGATATGCATTGACTTAAAGATAATACACAAATAAACAACACTAATAAAAGATTCACTGATCTGAAAACATTCATTCTTATCCAACCATCAATATAGAAATTCTACAAGAACAACAGAATGATGAATAACATATGTGAAACAGTGAAAGAACTAGGCCAAACATGATATCATTTAATTATATTAATGTAATAGGTGGCTGTTATATACATATATATATATACACACACACACACACAGAGAAAAGACTTCAAATTTATGCATCTCTAACCTTGAAGATAGCAATGCAGCCATTGCAGTCCTAATACTTCTCTGGTCACCAAAGTGAAGTGTTAGGTGATGCAAAGATAAAAAGAGCATACACAATATATGAGGCTCCCACCAATGCGAAGTCTGAGAGGATCAATCTATGCAACCTTACCTAGTTCTAAATTAGGTAATGCAAAGATAAATTTAAAAAAATAAAATAAGAATATGAAATTTGATATTAATCATAAATCTCAAGACACCTTAATTCTCTATTATGGCATATCTTCATCCTCAAACTTCCTTGTCCCCTTTTCTCTCGTTATATCTTTCCTCGAGTGTGAATATTACCCAAAACGTAGAAGATGAGCGAACTATGATGGCTGCAGCATACAGTAATCATAATTGTAGGAACATCTCTTCTGTTTTACAGTCATGGTTGTAATCATTTTTCTCTTTTTTGCCTCCATTTCCACCTTGGTTTTCCCCTTCTTCCCTTCATTTCTACTCATTTCTGTCTTTTTCTATTAATGATGCTGTCAACTACCTAGGATTTCCAATAATCAGCCAACTTCTGTAAAGTTTGTACATTCTGGCCTATTTGACCATTTTCTGGTTATAAGGCTGAGTTATTGAATGAAATTGAATCAATTTAATGATCAGCTATCTTGTAATAGAATTGGCCAATAATGCAAACCACCATTTTTTATTGTTCAAAGATTAAAGAAATAAAAGCATCTGAAAAGCAAATTAAAAGAAAAGCTAGGAGCAAAATTGAAAACCTGAATTATAATCAAGGCACCAAAGTTACAACAAGGAGAGGTGCTAAAGATAAGCAATGAAATGGTGATGCTGACTACAAATCCAGGTAGATGTTTCTCTACAATCATCCACATAATAGCATCACACTAATGGAAGATATTTGCGTGAGTAAGTTGCTTACATGGACATAATATTTACACATAAATCTGTCCTAATCCACAATGTTATGCATCAGAACAACTCATATATATTAAATTGATTAACTGCAAGAAGTCATCTGTACAGAACAGATATACCCCTCTAAGTTACATGTTACTTGACAATAAAGAGCATTTCCTGAGTAGAATTCTGTGCATGAATAGCAAAAGGGTCTATCAAGTGAATCAGCAGAAGTATTCAGTTGAACTTACTTGATATAGAAGTCGATAATGTTGTCATTGATGAATGTCTCAGGTTGTAATAGATCAACATCTCTTTTACTTATAGAAACAGCATCAGGATCGCCTTTAGGGTACACAACATCTACAACGGAATCTGCAATTCTGAAGCAAAGCAGACTGCACAAATCAGATGTCACAATGGAAGTATAATGAGTGAGACTAAAATCGTCCTTAATCCACAAAATAATATGCTGTTGTTGACAAAAAGGTACCACTCCGAAGATCTAGTAGACACCAGGATGAAAAGTAGTAGTTATAGCATCACACTAAGATCACTCTAACCAGTGATTTAAAAAGCGCTAGGCGCCAAGGTCCAAAAACGCCCGAGGCGCTAGGCGCTCGCCCGAGCGAAGCGAGACGCTAAAATATAAAAATATAAAATATAATTAATAAATATAATTATTTAAAATTTTAAATAAAAATATAAAAATATATAATATAATTAATAAATATAATCACATTAACAGTATAAACCTGTTGACGGAGAAACGAGGAAGCAGCGGCGAGCGGCGACAGCGGCAGCGGGAGCTGCGAGCAACGGGAGGGCTTGCGGGAGGCGCGAGCAGCGGGAGGCGCAAGCAGCGAGAGGCGCGAGCAACGATAGCGGCGAGCAGCGGCAACGGGAGCAGGAGCGACGAGCAGCGGGAGGCGCGAGCAGCGGGAGGGCTCGCGGGAGGCACAAGCAGCGACAGCGGCGAGCAACGGCAACGGGAGCAGGAGCGACGAGCAGCAGGAGGCGCGAGCGGCGATAGAGGCAGCGTTTGTGAGCAGCGACAGCGGCGAGTGGCGACAACGGCAGCGTTTGCGAGCAGCGACAGCGGCGAGCAGCGAGATCAGGATCGGTATCGGGAGCGGCAGCGGGTGAGGGTTGGGTAAGGGTTATATCGGTTTAGTTGGTTCGATCGAACCAACTAATAACCGAACCAGACCTAAAATCCTGGTTCGGTCGCCTTGGTTTACCCAGGCGCTCGCCCGAAGCACCCAGCGCCTGGGCTCGGGCGAGCGCCCAGGCGGCGCCTGTTTGAAGCGCGCCGCCTGGGAGATTAGCGAGGCACTTGGGCCTCGCCTCGCCTCGCCCGAGCGCCTAGGCGAGCGCCCGAGCGCCTTTTTCAATCACTGACCCTAACTGTCAAGCATACGCATAAGTTCTGTTCTTCACTTCTGAGAGAGCTTCTTCTGGTTTTTATTAAATTTTATGGACATTCAGAATGCTTCAGAGAATGTTGCCTTTAGTTGCATTAACAATAAAATGGCAACCATATGAGAAACATTAGAATGCTAAATCTTGTTCATCTATTATCTATTGAGCACATGAAAAGAATGTATATGCATAAATCTATGAAGAGAAGCCATGACTTCATACTTATATTACATGTTTAATCAGAGACACAGAGATAAATGCACCAAAGCGAAAAATCATTCAATTTGTTATGATAACAGTATCTAATACAACAATGTATAGAAGTAATGACAAACAAGATTAAGGATTCAACATGAGCATGTAGGTTGCTGAGATTTCTGGGTTTATTTCCAGATTCTGCTTCTACACAAAGATAACAAATAGGGCACCCAAATCAAAGAAGACAACAAATACCAATATAACTAGAACTCACTCTGTGAAGTAGTCCCTTGAAAATAATGCACTAGGATCCAGTGAGTCATCTTCCCACACCATATCTCTGAAATCAAAGAAAAAAATGTTTTCAACAAAAAGGCATTGAGAATTTGAGGCAAGCAGAAACAGATAGCATGAACATGAAAAATAAATGTTCAGAGACCAAATAGTAGTAAAAAATATTTGGTTAAGGGGTACAATACAATGGTCTATAACAAGATTTAACCATGTGAACTTTTAACTCTAGGAACAAAATGCACTAATGCATTTAGTGAATAAATCCCACCTTGGGTTAACTACCAACACTAAAGACCAAAAGTAACAATTGAAGCCACAGGAACATACAATGGAAGATATTTGGCAAAGTTGGGAATTATCTTCTACAACAAATATATATATATCTTATATGTAAAACTTGTGGTTGAAGTGTTTTGGACATCACCAGGCCCACTATAATCAGCAGCAACTACAATCAGACTAAAGAGAAAAACAACCACAATGGTAGTGTTGGCCTAAAGCATGACCACCAAATAAGCTGAGAACAAAAATTAGGTTCAAGAGAAAATGAGATATCCTGCAACAAAAATGGTGCAATAATGCTCCACAATGCAAAAGGATAATAAAAGAACAGTGAAGAACTAGGAAGTATAGAAAATCAGTGAGAATAGATAAGCAATTTCTCGAGATCCTGTAACAGGACATGATAATAATCTTGAAAAGGGGTGAGGTCCAAGGGTCAGAAGTTCATGATGATGTAATAAATGACTATTTCATATATGCACATATAAGGGTGAAACTATACCATGACACTCTTGACAATGTAGGATTTGGGGATTATCATTGGTATCTTACATGTGTATATGTAACAAAAAGTATTAGACTCATATATCACCAATCACAAATGGTTATGACAACCAAAGATCACAAATCACATGTAAAAAATCATAAATTCACAACATAATTATGTCACTTACTATTACTGCAATTAGCCAAAAAATACCAATGTTAGCCAACGCACAAATTCATAAATCATAACATATTCTCTGAGAACCTTGATAAGTAGTTAAAGGACTAATACATAACCAAAGTGAGAGCTTTTCTCCATTGAGGAAACAAATAGCTTCAGATATTTGAATTGTATGAATGGGAATTTAGAAATGTTAAACTCTAAGCTAAACTAAACCCTACAGAAACCCCAAAACAATGTCAACTAATCCTTTCCTGAAGCATTTATGTTTAGAGAACAAAAGCATTTATGATGTAGCAATGCGCTGAATCTTGATTCTTAAATTAATTATTGACAGAAGTAACATAGAAAATGTTACTTCTACAAAGGCTGAGAAGTTGATCTTTAAGGACAACTTAATTAAAAATTTACAACTAGGCTGACACAATGACCCTCAGAAAGATCTACATCTAACATCACTACTTGGTCAATTTCTCCATCTAAGAAACTGACAATCACATGTGATGTGGCATCCATAGTGGAGACAATACCTACCCATAATAAAAACTTATTAAACTATGGCAACAACTAAAGCACAAATCAAAGAAGAGTCTAACAAATTGATAGCATATTAACATGTATTCCAAGAATCAAATATTCTTTAGCTCATATACAAGTTTGATAGAAGGGCTGCCAGTAATTGTGTCTCCATAAAATTTCTTGTGAGCATTATAATACACATATCTCCAGTGAGATAACAATGCCACAGAGTAACATTTGTCTACGCTAGTAGTGGCTCAGGGTACTATTCCCAACCAGTGAAAAATAAATTAATTAACAATGATATTCTTAAAGCAACTGTGAAATCATACAATAGCTTAGTTGTATAATTGCATAACTTATGAGCTTAAAGAGCATACCCAGAATTTGCATTCCATATATCTCTATATCTTGCTGCCAGATTTCTAATCTTGTGTTCCTTCTCCAACCAACGCATGTCGTTCACAGAAAAAATTACCTTCAAAACATCTAGAAGCAAAATAAATAATTGAAATATCATCCTGAGCAAATTCATCAAGGGAGAGTGGAGAATATCACACTAGTGTAAGAGTTGCAGAATGTGCTTCTGTGCTCATCACAAAAGAGATCCTACAGTGACAAAAATTTGAAGGAAAGATAACGGAAAATGCAAACTGTATTATCTAAACCAGACGTACAAATTTCAAATTGTCTTAAGCAAGGTTCGCAATTTCGTACAGTACCGAGCTGAGCTATACTGAGCGGTATGCTCTGACGCCTCGTTTCTTCTCCCCGTGTGGGGAGAAGAAACCTTGTTTTCTTCTCGCGATGTCGCCTCGTTTCTTCTCCCCACGAAGCCTCGACGACATCGCTAAGGCTTCTTCTCCCTGCGCGGAAGAGGAGAAGTTGCCGACGATGACGAGACCTCATCACCTCAAACGAGGAGGAGGTGACATCTCATCTGCGGCGTCCTGTGAAGGAGGGCGACGACGGATCGGGATCGTCGAGGGAGAGCGGTGCTGGATCTCCAGGTTCTCCCTTTTCTTCTCACTCTTCTTCTCCCTCTTCTTCCTTCTCCCTCGGCTAATACCGTCCAATAACGGGCGGCGATGGTTGAATCGACTGTCACCGACCGATTTCGCGTGGTAACGGGACGGAAACAACCCCAATCGAGGGGTCCGCGTACCAGTTTGTAGCGGACTGGTACGTACCGCCCGCATCATTCGAAATTAAAAACCCAAGTCTTAAGTACCATGCATGTTAGAAATTAAGAGTTGTGAACTTTGAAGTGATCACATCCATGAAAAAGAAACTTCCTTCAATTGTTCAATTAGATTTTTGAACTAAAGAAAATTATACTAATTTTTTGTTGTTGTAAATTTCATATGTATACCAAGAACATTGTCCTTGATAATAGCCTGACCAATTCCTTTCTGTATATTTTGAACTGAAGCACCATACGTTTGCATCCCAATAACCTAGAATGGCCCTAAAATTGAAGATGAGGTAATAGTCGTCATCCTTTAAAATCTCCGATTCTCTCAAAATTAAAAATGAAGAGACTCCATATTTGATCATGGTAAGAATCAAAGTATCGACTGCAGTACACACCAGTTCAGCTGGCATGAACACTTTTATGCCATGACACCAGCACAGTCCAACAGCACTAGACATCCCCATAATACCATGTCATGTGCATTGATCTGGCATGCAGCACCACAATGTTTACACTTACGCAATGTCTAAGTCATGCACAGATGTATCCCGCAATTCTGATACATCATTTCACAAGTATGGTACATCCATTGTAGTGAACAGATCAACAGAGTACAAATGACTTCAATCCATATGCTAGTCCTATCAACATGGGCATCACTGTCACTGGAATTGCAGGAAGCCGAATGAATTACCATTATCTATGGACGAGTGCATTACTGTCACTTATTTCTTTCCTAGGCAGTGCGCATTAGATAAGTTTCATGAACCCTTCCAAGTTACATAGGACATCCCAAGACCTGCGTGTAAGTGTGAATCTTCGAGTCAAATCCATCTTAATCACAAATTCTAGGATCCAAGGATTCAGCAAACAAAGGACCGAATATCCAAATAATGGACTTATAATATTGAGCAGTTATGCTTATAACCAAGGACGATCTTTCACCAGGACCGAAACAAAACGGGTGATACATACTCATCCGTCTGTGAATCATTACATGGACTGTTCCCGTTTCAGGCAGTCTGGTCCGCCCATATAGAAAAGAAAGAATTTGTCTATGCCTTTGCCCTAATCACATCTTGCACGTGCACGCACGACCACACCGAACACTGTTGCTGCACATCACCTTTGCCCTAATTGTGTCTCATGCATGCAGGATATATCACGAATGTCTACCGAATATGCCTCTTCTGGTCTTCCTCCACCGCCTCCTCTCCTTCCTCTTCCTCTTCTTCTGTCTTCCTTCACCACCACCTCCTCTTCTTTTTTCTTTCTCCACTCCCTCCATCATCTCCGCTTCTTCCCTTCTCCTTTTTCTTCCTCCTTCCTCCTCTTCCACCACAGCGCCTTCCTCTTTGCATTCATGTTCGTCTTTGAAACACCGATACCAACCGATACGTACAGATTCGGCCAAGGACTAGAACAAGTCTGGTACGCAATATGACAATCCTTGCTTATAACTACATAAAAGCTTTTGGCACCTCCATTCCTAACCAAGTTCTATAGAGAAAAGAGCACACACTTTATGTCAATATAGAACCGGGCAGAGACAGCCAAGCTCACAATTGGAAGCTTTATAAATTGTTTATTGAAACAAAAAAATCAACAAATATATGTAAACAGACCACAGATATATGTCATTTTGTAAACATTTTCCACCTGACATAAATATCAGTACTAAAAAATCAACCTAACAACCCAATCTAATCCAAAAGAGTACACGGCTAACACAAAATCTAGTGGCGACTAGATTATACAAATCACAGAAAAAAAAATAATGCATCAAGGAGTTCAACTGCCAATCTCCCATTAACTGAATATAAGAAAGAGACAAAATTGATAGAAGAAGTATGTAAGAGACAAAGTCAAAGTAAATTGTAAAAAAACATTAATGAACGTACCAGAAACATTATGATGTTTCTCACTTTTAGTCACATCATTTGCTCTAAGGCAAAGTTTAACCAATGCAGTAGTTACCTGGAATAAGGAGACACAACTGATGCTATGGACAACAATGTAATACATAACACAACAATAACAACAAAGCTGTAACACTACAATGTAATACAAAAAAAAAAGATCTTCCATGGCTAAGAAAACTCACAGTTCCACTCCACCGACAATCAATATGAACTATATCAGAAACAGCCCATTCAGAAGCAAACTTTTCATCACTTCCACTTGCATCTGAACACTCAATCTTAATGCAATCTGAAGAGAAGACAAGCTGAGAATCTCCATACAAAGTGTTCCCATGTATGACATAGTCAGGGTAGATCATGACTGACATCTGATTGTTAAACTGCTAATCACAAAATAGAAGATAGCAAATCAGGTAAATTGCTTTTAATATGAGCAAAAAATAACACTTGAACTTGCAGGATTAAACTATTGTGTTGAAGTTCCAAGTATTTTGTTCATAAAAATATACTTATGCACTGCTGACAGCTTACAGGATCCAAGAAAAACCAACATCAAAATCTGATTAAAACATTCCAGAGTTGAACCTTAATTGCCGACATATTGTACACAACCATTGAATTCTACAGTGACAGGGAATTATAAGTGGAAGAGTTGCAGAATTTTATTGGGACCTAGATGAGATTACATATTTACTTAAAACAATGAAGTACTAGTTTTGGAGCTTTTGAATTCATATATTGACTCTTTCGAAGCTCACAATTTTTTGTAACAGTTCTGTTTCCTTCTGTCATTATATTGCTTAGCATTGCTTTCAGTACATTCTAAGCTCAAGTTCATCATTGCCAAGTCAATCTAGATTAGCTAGCATGAATTAACTGCATTAGGTTAGGTTGTATCTCATAGATCAATCTACATCACATGTATGACCAATTGTCTATGTTGTCATATTACACTCTATCTGATGCCCCCAAACCATCCACAACCATAGACATGGATGGGTTGGGTCACTACACTTGGGCTAACCAATTTTAAGCCACATGTTTGAGAATGTTGCCAAGTTATTAGATTGGTTGGCTACCAACTCATGAAGATTGTATCAGCTTTCTGCATGGGTTGGCACATGGCAATATGAAGATTTCATGATGCACATGAAGAAAAATGTTGCTTCACTTTCTCCCACATTGCAATCACCAAAAGTGGAATGGTACAATAGCAAATCAGCAAGTGCTATCTTTAAGTTAAAGAGGTCCTGACCATGGTTGTCAAAAAGACCTAGTAAACCCTGGTGACAGATCTATCCTACAGACTAGAGGTGCCTCAGGCTTCCTATGTGGAAGCCAAAACAACCAAATTAACAAAAGCCAATTCATTCATGCTAAATTCAACCAATACATAACAATCATGGAATTTCAATAACCTCTAAGAGTACAGTGTTTTTGTGTATTTGAATCCTGCAGCAGTAGTATTGACATTTGAAATGCATCATTATTATTTTACAATAAATAAGGCATGCATTGCATATACATTCATGCATGAATTTATCTACTAACAGAAAACAGTATGTATAAATTCTTAAATGTTTATATGGTAATCTAGCATAGACAAAGTATCCTAAGACCCGATATTTCAAACTTTAGTGAAAAGGTCTAATACCAAAGTCTCAGTGTGACCTATTCGAGCTTGCATTGGCATTATGAACAGCATATATAACCACGATTTTCAGTTTTGGGTACCAGACTCATGTTGTTCCGTGGCCAAGTTGTTTCAGATTTTGTCGGTATGAGGGAGGCAGTAACGTAGAAGCTGAAGAGTGGAGGCACCAAAGAAGAAGAGGAGGGGAGGAGGAATCATTACAGGAGGAGAAGGATGCAGCAGAAGCTGAGGAGGAGGTTGAGAAGAAGAGTACTGCTGGCAAATGGGAGTAAGGCAGTACCTCATATGGACCATCCGAAATTAGGCAGTTCACATGCGGTTTCATGTCCGGATTGGTAAATATCAGCCAATACATACTAGTTCAAACAAAATTATGCTCCTTGTGTATAACATAGCTAGTTGCCCTTGACATTGCAAATAGTCCATATAAAGAAACACAAAATAATAGAAGGCCAAGTGCCAATTTCAAGATGAAGAGATAAGAGAATGATATTCTTTCATTCATAAATTTCCTTACTTTTCTATCAAGTGATGCAAGCATGATGAGTTGTGGGCTTCAAGGGATATCTAATAGTTTTTAGACCTTATTTATGCAGGGCATCACTATACAAGATACAGCTAATCGGCCTCCAACATACATACATACATACAGCTAATCGGCCCAGTGATTTAAAAAGCGCTAGGCGCCAAAAGGCGCCAAGGTCCAAAAACGCCCGAGGCGCTAGGCGCTCACCCAGGCGCTCGCCCGAGCGAAGTGAGATGCTAAAATATAAAAATATATAATATAATTAATAAATATAATTATTTAAAATTTTAAATAAAAATATGTTATTAAATTAATCTAATAAATATAAATACTATTACTAGTATACAGTTAACAGTATACTGTATACTGTTAACAGTATACTATCGAAGAGTGTAAGGGAAGAGTCGGAAGACTGAGGATGTTGACTGAGAAGAGCGGGAGCAGGAGCGATAGCAGGAGCGACAGCTGCGAGCGACGACAGTGGTAGCAACAGCGAGCAGCAACAGCGGCAGCGACGACAGTCGCACCGGCAGCAGCGAGTAGCGGGAGCGGAAGCGGCGAGCGGAGACAGTGGCAACAGTAGCAACGACAACAATAGCGGGAGCGGGAGCAGAAGCAGCGAGCGGAGACAATGGCAACAGTAGCAGCGGCAGCGGCAGCGGGAGCGACGAGCGACGACAGTGGGAGCGGCAGCGGTAGCAGCGAGCAGCGGCAGCGAGAGCGGCGAGCGACGACAGCAGTAGCGGCAACGAGCAGCGGCAACAATAGCATGAACGACAAGCAGGGTTAGGGTTGGGGAAGTCACACTGATATCGATGCTTTAGTTGGTTCGATTGAACCAACTAAAGCACCAGAGACCGAACCAGACCTCAAACGCTGGTTCGGTAGCCTGGTTTAACCCAGGCGCTCGCCCGAAGCACCCGGTGCCTGGGCTTGGGCGAGCGCCCAAGTGGCGCCTCTTTGAAGCGCGCCGCCTGGAAATGAAGCGAGGCACTCGGGCCTCGCCTCGCCTCGCCCGAGCGCCTAGACAAGCGCCCGAGCACCTTTTTAAATCATTGAATCGACCTCCAACATACATATATATATATATATATCCATTGTATTTATCTTCTTTTCATCTGCAAGCTGATATATGTAGACGACTACCAAACAACTATTTCCTCTGAAAGTGTAAATAACACACTTAAGTAGAAATAAAATCAACCATAAAAAGCACAGGAGACAACAATCAATCAGACCTTTCCAAAAACAAATTAGTTAAATTAAGGCTCTTTAAAAAAGATTTACCAAGGTTATTAAGCATCTAATATAAAATACATCAAAACATCCAATAGTACACACAAGACTAGCCAGCAAATAACTATCAATATGATATACACAACGTGGACAAAATTACACCAGCAAGTAACGCTTGTGTCAGTATAAAAAGTGACACTTTATTCAAAATTGAACACAAGTTGGTTTCAACTCTACAACTTCTATGAGCATAGAGCTGAGGGATGTTTCCTATCAGATCTCCAATTCTAGTTGGCCTCTTCTACTTGTTCCGACTCGATCAGTCTTTCCGGTTTCCATTCCTTTTGTTATCATTTGGTTCCTCCTATGGTTTCCTCTTTTTTTTCAGTTTCAATTCTTGGAACTTTGGAGAAATAAGTTTATTTTTAATTATAGAGATTATCAACATGATGCATACCAAAGATCTACAAAAAAATCCCAAACTATTTATCACAAGCATCTAGATCATAACCAGAACCAAGGAATTGAATATCATGGGATAACACCTACACAAGGCACGATGTACTAGGCCACGTTTAGACTGGGTTGTGGATGACCTGGTTTGATATTTAATCGCATTAAAGTTACATTCCAATTCTAATTAGATTTTGGTCTACAGATTGTTGGTATGGAACTTTATGATTTGCGGCTTGCAACCCTGTCTCCCAATAGAAACCATACGGCAATGTGCAATACTCAGTGGCATTGTTGGAGGAAAGGGGCAGAAATTTCTTATTTATTCTTATTCTGTTTTTTTTCTTACCCAATTGGTATAGGTCAAAACTGACCTGCGACTGTCTCCCAATAGAAACCATAGGGCAAAGCCCAATGCTCTTGTGGCACTGTTGCAGGAGACGAGCAGAAGATTTTTATTTACTCTTCTCTTTTTTCATATCTAACCAGTATAGGTCAGAACTAGCATGTATGCCTCTCACGGCATACTAAATCGGCTCAACCAATGTCTGGTCAGAAGTACAAGTTAAACCTTGTTTAGGACCTTGTTTTATTAGCTTTTACCACAAACACAAGGGCATTGATATCTTTCTCATTCCCTTCTCTCTTTATATCCTATTGGTATCCTACACGTTGGTAAATCACATCTATTAAAAATCAAATGCAGGGATTCTGATAACACACTCCATAGAATAGTCTGCACACCCTTAATACATTGTAAAAGACATGGCATATCAGGGAAAAAAAACTCTCTTAAGTTTCCTAAACTTCAAAACCATGCCTAAAGTTATATCAGCCATCATATTGCTTTCAATGATTAATAGGTAACAACATTGTCATTCATTTGGTCTGGTAACAATGTGAAAAATTAACTCTGGCCAGAAGGAAATCCATAAATCAGAAAAACAAATGAAATTTGACATTAATGAACATCATCAGATACAACCATACATTAGAAAATGGAACAAACAAATTGACATTTATCAAAGTTAATAAAGTCATATCCACCCTACCCAGTTCCAACCGATTAGGATGTAGTCCTACCAATCAGGAACTAGTATATCGGTATATCCTATATAGAGAAAGCGATCAACAGTAGGATATGTTTCTAAATGAAGAAGGATATTGAATTGACTAATGGTTAAACGAGAGCGTGAAACACTAACATCCACACGAAAATATATATGATTGTTTGACAAAGAAAGAATAAGTAAAGGATTGATTAGAGAAAGTCATGTCTTGTATAAATAAACAAATTCTCTCTGTGTTCCAAAAGGATAGCAATTGGTTATTATTACCACATCTCCCATTGCAGCATAACAATTTTCCAACTCTGGGCACTCCATCTGGCCTGAAATTAAAAAGTAAGATGCTGTAAATAAGGTATCATGCAAAAAGAACAAAACTCACTAGCAATAGTTGACCTTCATCCTCTGGAGTATCAGAAGCAGTACTTGATTCAGATCCAGACATCAAGGACCAGCTTTCTTCATCTTCAGAAACCACATCAACTGCCATCCCCTGACAAAATTCCAAATTCTCAGGATAAATAACTAAATGGAATTAATACAGTACAGAAATTTTCTCTGAGAGATGCTACAAGAGAATACATCAGCAGGAAAGTCCAAGAAATGTTTGTTGCCTATAGGGTTCTGAAGAACAGAATCTCCAACAGCCTTAGTATCCTTCCTCGTTAGATTTTCATCTTCAAAATTATCTGGAAAAATCTGATCATGCTCATCATATTTTGTAGAGGAAGACATGATTTCATCCAACTCTGCTTTCTCATCACCCAAAGCAAGGCCCTGCTCTGGTCCATCGATAGCATAGGAACCTGTGTCATTGTCTCTTTCGTGCATATCTACACATATGATGTTGGTCACATCACCCTTGAAAGTCAAGCCTGACGTGTCTGCATCAGAAGAGAACACAAATATTTCATTAGAATTGCACAAATTTGTAAAACAGACAATGGCCACAAATTTGTCAAAAAATGGAGTTAACCACATAAATATGAAAGAATTATCTGGTGCTTATTTTAAAATATTTACTAATTTCATGCAACGAGAGGCAAGAGCAACTGCAGATGCTACTCTAATGCAGATGAAAAGTTCTGCCAAGGATCTCCTGAAACTTGCCATTCATTTGCATTATAAAATTTTTGGTGACACAAACATGTGACCACCCCTTTTCAAGCCAACCGGCCACCCAAGCCGGTTCATACCAATCCGTGATTCATACCAGCCCATGGTTCTTACCAATCCATGAGCCGAGATATGGTCCCCCCTCTGTTCAAGCAATTTGATCTGGGTGTTTAAAATAGAAATCAATTGAAATCTTTCTCATGCATCGTGACTCCTAGAATCCGCTGATCACACCACCCCTTGTCGCCACCTGCTCGACACCACCCATTGCAGATCATTACCTGGTACAGCTTGTTCTCCTCCTCCTTTTTCTTCCTCCTTCCTCCTCCCCCTGCTCCTGCTCCTCCTCCCACAAACCAGCAAATGGTACATAACAATGTACCATGGGTCAGTACGCTGGCATGGACCAGACCTGTAATAATTCAGCAATGGACCAGTATGGGTCCGGTAACCGAAATGGAATTCCTGGGATTGAACATCAAAGTTTGTTCATCTTTTGCGATAAATTAGTAAGGTAAGATAGGCAAAAGAAATAGCAATAAAAATTACAGCTGCTTTGCATCACATCTTTATACTGTACTCAGATCCATCAACACATCCTAATTCTAAAAGTTCTATTCAATTAAATGATTATGCACTCATCAATGGACAACTCACAAACGATACAAATGACATCCTTTTCGTAAGTGTAGGGCATTTCAAAAATGAAGACAAGCCAAAGCAGGTGTCATATGTAAAGCTCATCTCCCCCTTCGGATGGATTCTACTGATGAAGTCTTCGAAACCTATCTATTACCCAAAAACTGCATTAGTAAATGAAACACCAATTCCATAAGGGCAATTTTGGTCAACATCCTTGTTCAAGATATCAGCCATTGCACCATAAGCCCATAAACACACCTCTTCCTCTGACCTCCTTTGCAGGATTACAGGGTGGCAATTAGTCAGGTATTTTGTTCACTGCATTGATGGAGTGGAAATTAGTCAGGTATTTTTTTCACTGCATTGATGGAAAAACCATTGAAATCAAACCATGAAGCCTCACTTTCTCGATGTGTTTTACCCCTACCAAACCAACAACTGAAATATAAAATTCTCAAGGAAGCTCCCAAAAGTACTTGTAGCCTTCAAAACATGCTCAAATATTTAAAAACCAAATGTAGAAAGCACAATAGTTCAGAAGCTAATAGATCTATTCCAAAAGTCAATGATATTCAGGAACCAATGCAAATGCTCAAAGACTAAAATTATATATTGCTCCTCTTCAAGCTCAATGGTAAAAACATTACACTTCAATAAGGATAAATTTTAGAAGCCACAATATGGATACTTCAAGATGCTTAATACTTCAATATGTAAAGCTAAGCTGAACCCTTCTATCGAATTCTACTTTTGTAAGTCTTGGAAATGTATCTATCACCCAATAACTACATTACTAACTGCAACACCAATATTAGAAATGCAATTTTGTTTAACTTCCTTGTTCAAGAATTAATATATTGGAAATTTGCACAATAAGTCCATAAATGCACCTCTTGCTCTGACGTTCTTTGCAGGATTACAGAGTGGCAATTGGTCAGGTTTTTTGGTCACTGCATTGGTAAAAAAAACCTTTGAAACAAATGAGAAAGCCTGGTTTTTCTCTACTGTCACGCCAATACCCAAGATATTTCAAGATGCTTATGTACCCACTACACAGTACGTCATATACTTCCTTAAAGTATCTGATTTATAAATAATAACTAGCAAACAACTACACATCAATATTTGGGGATACTTCATGGATAGTCTGGTCACTGGTGAATGCTTCATGGTGATAATTCTTGGAGGACTTTGTTCTCAGGCAATTTCTTAGATGACTTTGTTATTATGAATGTTAATCTTGATTCCTTGAAATAAGAACAAGATGTCAGATATGTTGTTTAATCAGTCTAAGCATCATAAATTATCTAAGTCAGCAATGATTTGTCCATCTTATTTCCTTTCATTATAACTTTACTTTTCTTCTCCACAACCTAGAAGTATAATGTTATGAAAAAAGGAGTTCCTACAAACCAAGGTTTTCAGTTTTGAATTCTGGACCCATGTTGGTTGCTAGCAAACCGGTACAGGTCTGGTATGCACCAGTACACCAACACTCGGTATGTCGATGCATACTATAGGACGAACCCACTAATTGTTCCCAGAATTCTCTGCTTCTTAAAGTGAATTTAAGGGAAAATTTATCATTTGTTACACATAAGAAAAGGACAGGAAAAAAAAACTAAATAAACACAGTATACTAGTCATCCAAATTGAAACATAACAAGATGCATGTAAGATGACCTGCAGATGGTTCCAATCCACAACGCATTTGATTCTGAATGACCAAAAAATAACCGAATTATTGGAATAAACTTCGATCCATATTAATCCTAGGTCATATTAGATTGGCAAGCGTAATACAATGTGCACAAATATTGTACAAGAATGTAAATGGTCCTCATTACAAGCATAGCACAGAATTTTCTCAATGATTCTAATAGATATTCATATTAATAAGATATACCCTTATCATCGGAGTCAAATTTCCATTGTAAAATGGTTGAGCCATGATTAAAATTTCTAGTGAAACCAATCAAATTAGTTCAGTGTTGGTCAATTTTGGATGGAAGTGTTGAGTTCAAGAAACTTTATTGACTAAATTTAATCTAACCTAGTTTCTCTAAAGGGTTGCCAAAGAATTTTCATTGTTTGTAGCTCAAAGACTAAGAAAATTTTGGATTATGTAAGCCAAAAGTTTAAGAAAACTTCATCTTCTCACTGCATGGTGCTGCCATTAAATTATTTCCTCCTATTTAGTCTACACTATGATCTTCCTATGAAATTAACACACTGACTTATTATGTCACGAATGACCCATTATTTGCTCATCAAAGTTTGTAGAATCTACCAACATCATTCCGAGGCTAAAACGTCGATCGGCAGCTGACTGGTAAACCAACTTAGGGAACAATTAGGCAGGTTACATAACACTTCCACCAGTTAACGTACCCATCATCAATCACACTGGTAACCCGTAATTCACCACAAATACTTGTACGTTGAATACAGCATGTCGAGAACATTTCGCCGCAAGGCAAACGAAAACCTCAAAAAGAAAAAGAAAGGGTTTTGGTCGGGGAAGAGCTTACAGGCCTCGAGGAACTGGTTCTTGTTGACCGTGTCGTCCATCCTAGGCCTCAATCTGGACTGCAACTTCGCCGTGAATCTCCCAGCCGCCGCCTCCACGGCTGCCTCCTCTTCGCTGAAATCGAAGACGGCGAGATCCTTCTGCGACGAGCCTCTCATCACGGGACCCAGATGTACGCCGACGGATCGCCCCTCAGAAGCCCGAAAACCTCAGAAGCTGTCATCGCTGGTCGATCTCTCGGGGGCTGAATCTGAACAGAAATCGTCGGCAGAGGACCAGAGGAACTGCTTGACGAACGGGCCGTCGCGCTTTAATGAGCCCTAAATTCACAGGGCCCAAAATGTGTTGTGTCTGAGAGAGAGAGAGAGAGAGAGAGAGACCGAAAGCTCGATTTAATATTGCATATAATAAACTTCGTGTCGATTTTGCCGCCGTTTCAATCGACTGACTATGCCGTTACGACCATTATACCGTTCTTAATGGACTAACGGTACCGTTATAAACTATATAGTGTTACTATATGTGACGTGAACAAATATTTATCCAATAAAATAATATGTCGGTTCTTGAATCATAATAATAGGAGCTGAAGCTGAGGAATACTACTAACTTAATGCGAGACTCGGATTACCAGCATGTAGATCAATTCAGTCATGTAAAGGTGGATATATATATATACATACTTTAAATCCTAAACCCCTGTAAATATTAGCTTTAAATCATTTAACTATTGTTTAGTAAACTTCACTGATGATTTAATCAGGATATATTTGTTAGTATTTAGATTTTGAATGGATTTGTATGCAATTAAGTAAAATTTTTATTTTTTATTTTTATGTAACTTTGCCTGAAGAAATATGCATTAGACTTTTTGAATTTTGCCAGTAATAATTTCAAATATGTTTTTTTTAATGTACTGACAAAACTTTTTAATTTTGACCTGTACAAATATCTGACACCCGATCAATTTTATATATCTCTTATTTAAATAAAATTAATTAATTTAAGAGTTACTTTATCTATGGTAAGTTATCTGAATAATTTTGATTTAATTTTCTTGTTTACTCAAGGAAAAAATATTTTAAAAATAAAAAAAATTAAATTATAATTATGATTGAAGATTTCAAATCCTTATCGAAGTTTTTGTGAAGATCGATCTTTAGGAGAATGAAAGCATATATCTACCCATCGAATCATATATTTGATTTGATGTAATTATAAATTTTGTACTTTTATTTTGTTTTCTTTTACTTAACCTATGAAAAGGGATGAGAAATCAGTCAATAAATCATGTTTTTCTGTGTGAGTAGTGCGAGATCAAAAGTATGTTTTTGAGTTTACTCATGGAGCTAGAGTGAGTTTGATAGTTATCATTTTTTTATTATTATAATTTTTTTTTCTCTCTACCTCTCTATTATAAAAAAAAAATCTATTGTTACTCATCCTAAATCAAATTAGTATTAAAGCTTTTGGTTTAGCCAATATATTCTATCATGAATATTGATCTATATATATATCTATTATTTAAATAAATTTGATTAATTTAGATGTTATTTTGCATATCATTAGAGGATTGTTATCTTCTTTTTACTATTATTATTATTATTTTCTTTTCTCTCTCTACCTCTCTATCATAAAAAAAATTTTTGCTTTTAGTCGTCCTTATATCATGTCTTTGCTGTTAATGTCCATTAAGTGCAAATAATTCATAACAAGATTCGGTGCCAAGCTATATAAACTAGAGTTTGCATTGAAAACGTAACATTAAGAAAGAGGTGGATATCTAAATCATATACTAGAAGTGTCTGCCATAAGAAACATGCATACAAATCCATAGATACAGATAAAATTAACTGACTTGACAAATTAGCAAAGTTGAAGTATCTGAGAGCATAGCTGCAGGATTAAACTGAAGATTTGTGGCAATAAAAACGTAAAAGATGTAGATTATACAGATATTAAAGTTGCAGTCCATAAAATTATGCAATTTATTCCTCAGCCTTTCTTCATTGCAACATAGAGAACTTGCATGTTCTTCAACTTTAGACCTTTTCCCAATCCAGAATTTAAAAAAGTATACGTATATATAGATAAAACTTGTACTACATAACTGGATGTCATCAATCCTGAGGATTACAAAACAACTCTAAAGTCTTTGAAAACTCACTGGTTTCTACTTAAAAGACGAAGAAAGAAAGAAAGAAAAAAAAAAAAAAAACTTGAAGACTTCAAAAGAATTCTCAAGACACATCTCTGCAGAGGATTTGACTGTAACTATGGTTTCTCCAACAGATGGGTAAACTATGCATTACAATATGTTCGAAGAGATCATTATACTTGCAGAAGGAAGAGATGAATCAACGGCACATAGAAATTGCGTTAGATTTGTCTTTCCCTAATTTTTTATTCTTGCTGATCTCCTGGACTTGTCCTTTCTTCAACACTTCCAGCAAATGTCACTCTTGGACCCTAAAGGCAGAGTTTAGGAATCAGATCAATCCATTTGATGAATTTATTTGTGAAAGATATCAGTTTTATCTCTTATGCCAAAGAAAGAGCTCTTACAGGAATCCTGCAGTGAACGTGTAGATCATTAAACATTTGCTTGCTACGGCTGTTTGCTATCTTTTCTGCCCTTGAGGCTCTCTGACATGCTTGTTTCAACAGTTCCTGATTTAAATATCAAGTAGTAATTATACATGAAACAAATAGCAAGCATATGACAAATGGACAGTCCCAGGAAAATGCATTGGAAGAATGCATGGATATAAAAAGATTCAATACACAAGTGTTCCAAAAACAATGCTTAAATAATAGAGCAATGAAGAGTCCATTTGTGAAATGCAAACAAACAAAAGATAACCATTACACATATAGTAATGAATATTACCTAATTATTATCGATCACAGCACATTTATCAAATGAAAAAAATATGTGACATCCACAAATTGATCAAGAAGCCAAGCGCCATATAAATGCAATAACTCAACAGGCTCCTTTATATATCAGATATGCCTCATTATTCATCGGACCAGATCAGAGCGAGAGAATTCAGGTATAATTGTAATCTCAGCTGGATCCACATATAAACAAAGTCCCACATTGGGCATCTAATTCTTTCTTAAAGAGAGAAAAAGTCTGGTTAATTTTATGGAGTAACCCATACTAACTAATCTACAGTGAGCAGTAAAGTAGCAATCACAACATTCTGTTGTATAACAAGCCCATATCACAGAAATAAATTTCTTATAGAGACGACCCTTGCCTCTTGCAAATAAAGTTATCATATCTGTGTATTACTAGTCATGGAATTATCCTAACAAAATATTGCAATGTTAAATCCTTTTTGTTTTCTTAATGATCCAAATTACTTCCATCTCACTGATAATTTTATCTTTCTGTGAAGTCACTCCTGGAAACACAATTATCTCAATTTGGCCATGCTACATTAATGTTTGATGAGAATCATTTCCAGAATCTTGTGAAGGTTACATTAGCTAAGACTGCTCACTCTCTTTTTTGAACAAAAACAAAAGATTGTGCTGCCCATTCATTTCATGATAATGAAATGCTAGTATTTAGAAATTTTCGTAATATTCTTACTCCTACAACATTTCACACAATCCCAACTTTCAGATGTAACTAAAAGTAAAAGAATATTGCATGATAGTCCTGGGATCAAATTTAATTCATGCTTGACGACATTGGAAGACTGTGCTGGTATTACAAAACACAGGAGATGATGTTACCTGATTGAGTTGAAGAAGCGCACAGGTCCTGGTGCCTTCATAGGTAGGTATGATAGACTTCTCAACTAGATTTCTAAGCCCTGCCAGCTCCTTCACCAGACCCAAAATTATTTCATCTGCATCTTTCATCTGCTTTCTCGAGAAGTCAAATGCATAATTCGCATGAATTCGAAATGTAACACAATCCAAACACATGCAAATCCCTTTGCAGCTTCTGGTGTGTTTCTTCAGAATCCCCTTTCTAGGAGCAAGGGCATGCCTTTCCAAGGAATGAATGGATCCCAACAGAGATGTCCTTGGAAGAGACTTCCCCCTGACGTCTGACACAGGACCTGTCATGTTGCAGCTGAATTCAGCTTTGCTTGGCAGGAATGGTCGAGCTAGCACATTACCAGCCAATTCTTCCTCTGACAAAGATTCATGAACAGCAGGGGAAGAAATAGATGGATTGCACAGAAGCTTAGATTCAAGAATGGGATCATGAAGACAATCTTCAGATTTAATCTCCTCAACCAGTCCGCTTTGATTGCATAAATTGGACGTTGTCACCTCCAAATCATGAAGATCCCCATTTGAAGAACTCTTGTTGGGGCTCATGTTAATTGGGCTTTCAACAAAACCCAAAGTTTCACATGATTCGACAATCACAGAACATCTTGAGCTTTCAACCGAATGTTGGTCTACGGACAATTTCCCCTTAGTAGGTAATGAAGTTGTTTCTTCCACAACCTTTTCCACTTTAACTGGGTAATCCTTGCAAGAAACTACTCGTGTGCCACCTATTCCAATAAACTTTATTATATTTCAAGGAAACAACCATACACATTACAAAATTACAAACTGATTGGCAAGAAAAACCATACGACATTACCTGAATCAACTTTTGTGATATTCATAAGATATGGCAGCAGCCTTCTGTAGCTAAAAGAACTTGAATTTCGATATAGCTTTGAGCGAGAACATCGAATCAGTGCCTAAAGAACATCACTGTCAGCTAACTTCTTTTTCTCACTAAAAAAGTTAGATTACATAGATTGAGCAGCCAAATGTAGCCAGATAAAAACCTAATTATGCCAAATTAACATATATGTAAGTGAAAATGGTAAAACTCGAAATTAAGTCCCAAATTTTACTCAAGAAATAAAAGACAATAAATGTAGACAAATGAATACTAGGAAATTGTATCAATCGTGAATACTAAATGCGACTCACCGGGCTGCTCTTGCGAGGATCAGCCAACTCCATCTTTACATCAACAGCGATGACCTCCGGAACACTCAGTACCGTTTGATCCTGGCTCATGTTTTCAACTTCCATGGCATTTTCATCATCAGGTGGTGTGCAGTGGATCAACTCCTCGGATCCATCAGATGGCTTCATGACTTCCTCTAATAATGGTTCCCGAATGGCAGGGGAAGAACAAGATGGACTGGGCATAAGCTTAGATTCAAGAAGGGGATCATGAAGGCAAGTTTCAAACTTAACCTCATCAAATTCCAGTCCTCTTTGGTTGCATAAGTTGGTTGTTGTCACCTCCAAATCATGAAGATCCCCATTTGAAGGACTCTTGTCGGGGCTTATATCAATTGGGCTTGCAACAAAACCAAAAGTTTCACTAGATTCCATAACTACAGAACATTTTGAGCCTCCAACCAAAAGCTGGTCATTGGAAAATTTCCCCTCTGTAGGTACTGAAGTCATTTCTTCAGCAACTTTTCCCACTTTAACTGGATAATCCTTGCAACAAACTACATGTGCACCACCTATTTGAAGAAGCTTTACTAGACTTCCAAGTAAGATTATTACCTATTATAATACTACAAATTGACATGCAAGAAAAAACCATGTGAGACTACCTGAATTATCATTTGCAAGACCAGTAAGATATGGCGGCAGCCCTCTATAGCCAATAGAATTTGGATTTACGTATAGCTTTGAGTGAGAACAACAAATCGGTGCCTGAAGTACATCACTGTCAGCTAACTCCTTTTTTTCTCACTGAGAATGTTAGTTACGTAGATTTAGCAGTAGAAATGTATCCGAATAATTTCCTAATCATACCAAGTTAGTATATATATGAATCAAAATGACAAACTCGAAATTAAGCCCCAAATTTTAGTTGAGAAATAAGAGATAATAAATGCGGAGAAATGGATACTAGGAAATTGCATCAATCGTGACTGTTAAATGAGACTCACCAGCCTGCTCTTGGGCGGATAAGTCGAGTCCGCCGTTACGTCAGCGACGGCCTCCGGACCACTCGCTGTTGTTAGATCCTGGCTCACGCTCTCAACTTCCATGGCATTTTGGTAAACAGGTGGTGTACAGTGGATCAACTCCACCTCAGGACCACCAGATGGCTCCACGACCTCATCAGCTCCTCCGCCCGCCAGCTCGATCCTCTCCGCCTCTTCCTCCGCAGGATCGATCGATTTCTTCCCACCCTCAACAAACCTAATCGCGTCCCTCTTCACGGGAGAGGCCTCCGGGGAGATGACTCTCTTAACAGTGGCAGCGGAGAGGCGTTCGGATGAGGGCGGTGGGGAGATCGAGTCGAGGCGGGGGCGAGGGCCGCGGCTGGGGTCGGGGCGGACGCGGCCGGACCGGTTGCGGTGGACGAAGAGCTCGGATCGGCTTCGGGTGAAGACGCCGGGCGTCGGGGAAGAGCCTCGGGTTTGCCTCTTCGCCATGGCTTCGGCTTCAAGGACTAGAGAGAGAGGGGTCTGGAGGGAGAGGAGGGAGGAAGCGAGAGGAAAAGGTTGGACGGAGGGAAAAAAAAAGGCTATGGCGGGAAGCGGAGTCGCGATTGGCTCAATATTTAGTTAGTATGTCATTATGATTATGTTTGAGCTAAATGGGCTTTACGTAAGTGTTGATTGGCTATATATAATTGTCATCGCGTTTGTCCTTCAGTTGCTCTTCGAGATAAGGGCTAGTTTACATCGAAGTATAACGTGCGTCTCGGAAACTTAATGGTCGTCATATTGTTGAAAATGGCGGAAGGGTGATTCGTCCGAAATGGATGCAGTAGGTATAAGGATTATTTGCTCCATTGTGGTGCAATCAATCATCACGATATATTAGGAGTTTTGATGCATTTGTTATGGGTGAATGTACCAAGATGAATTATCCCATTATGATGTGTTTAATACTTTAAATATTTTTATCTAAAATAGACACATTGAACATAAAAAGATGTCTTACTGGATCGATAATCATCGATTGCTTTAATTGCTTATGTATTGGATGAACGCATCATATATATATATAAAAGAAAATCATTCATCCAATTGAAAGCTTTTCTAATGTTATGCCACTTAGGACAGTGACATTTACATAAGAAGATTGCAATCAACATTATATTTTCCACCTTTCAAAATTTGGAAATATCTTAAATAGTGTTTTACCTTATTTAATTTGATTCATTTCATAGTATTTTATTCAAAGTAAGGGAATGGCTTAGATCCGCTTCCATTTTTGTGTGGATGTGTTAGGTAAGAGATTAAGAAAATTCTAGTTATAGCTTTTTGCCTTATTTGGATTAATATATTTCTTTATTTATAATATAAATTAGAAAAAAATTAAAATATGCTTCTTTAATTATACGAGCTTGTTGAATCTCGGATTTTGATGATGAAACCAATTGATAGTGTTTATCTGATCTGCGTTTTGAGTGACGCAGGAAGCTTCGATCAGGGAGAGACAAATAAGATAGGAATAATCATGTTCGGTTGGAATGGAACATGTTAGAAAATTGGACGTCGAGCTGAAAGATTGATCGAAGTATCGACAGAAGGCCTCGAGCCATGGGATCGGGCTAAGCGAAAATTGTGTTAAGGAAATCGAAATTGTGGAGGTCAATTGACTGATTGGGTAATAGGCCGCAAGAAAGGATAATGCGGTGAAGATTCAGACGAGGCGTTGATGAACCAATGATATGCCGGATAATATTTGATTTATCTTTGTAATAATTATCTAGATCGAAGTAGGTTTTAGGCGTAATTAGGTTAGAATTGAGCCAACTCAATTATGGGCCAATTTGGCCCAAGTTTGGGTTGTGTTGAGTCAAGTGAAAGGCCCAAACAGTGATCCAACATATGGAACCATCAATGGCACAATCTCTGAGACTATGTCAAGTGGTGGTACCGCTCAGACTCAATCTCCAAGACTATCAGGCGATGGTACTGCCCAGACACAATTTCTTAAGCGATGGCATGTTAGGACCCTTTTTCTGAGCTTTTGAATAATGTTTATTAAGTCTGTTTAGTCTAGTTGTTTATTGAGTCGGTTTGGTTCAGTTAGAGTCAAGTAGAGGTTTATTTAATATTTATTTATTATTAGAGTTCAAGTCATGATGGACTCTGGGTGGAACTCTATAAATAGGGATGTAACTACTTCGTTTTAGTTATCTATGAAAAATACTATTCTGTCTTTTGACAAACCCTAGGAGGTCGATCCCCTCGAAGCGATCCCCTCGAAGTGATCATCCCCTTTCTCTTCTTCTTTTTTACGATAAAACTTTAGGGTCTTACCATTTGGTATCAGAGCGACGATAAGACTTTAGGGTCTTATCATTTGGTATCAAAGCGACGATAAGACTTTAGGGTCTTATCATTTAGTATCAGAGTAGCGATCCTCGGCATTCTCGATGTAGTTCGTCATCTCAAAAAAAAAAAAATTTGTGAGGGCGAAGCCGGCAGCCACGCACGCTGTTCCTTCTCAACCAAGAAGGAACATTTGCTTCCCGACGCCGACCACCCTTGCTTTCCTTCTCCTCCACCACTGGCGCTGCATCCTGGTCGGCAACCACCGCCGCCGCTGCTCCCCAGCCAGCGCCCACTGCTACCGCTGTGCCCCGGCTAGCAACCTTCTCTCGTCGCTTCCCTATCTCGCTCGAGCAAGAAGGCTGCGATCGTTGTTTCGCAGCTAACGGATCACCCCATCATTGCTTCTACCGTCGATGATGTTGCCCTAATCCGCCATCGTGCTGCCCCCCCTTGGGTCGCAGCCGCAGTCGCCGGTTGCCGCAGCCCCTCCTTGTAGCAGTTGTAGAAACAGAACTTCCTTTATTGCCACAGCCCCTCGTCGATCCCAGCCAGCAGACCGCCCCATCACCGCTTCTACCGTCGATGACGCTGCCTAGTCTGCCATCGTGCTGCCCCCCCTTGGGTCGCAGCCGCAGCCGCTGGGTGTTGCAGCCCGTCGCAGCCCCTCCTTGCAGCGGTTGCAGAAATAGAGTTCCTCTGTTGCCGTAGCCCCTCGTCGATCGTAGTCGCGCCTCCACCAGCCGCACCACCTCCAGTACTCCTCTTTCCCTCTAGCGTCGTCGCTGCCCAGTCGACCCATCACCACTGCGGGCCACCGTGCGACGACCGCCGCTCGCCTCCCAGCCATCGCTCCACCTTGCTCTGCATCCTTTGTAACCGAAATAGAGCATAGGCAGCTCACCTTGCTGCCCTTGTTTCCAGCTGCACCATAGTCGCGGGTCCCCTTGTTGCTGCGAACGTCGGCTGCCATCACCATCACTGCTACTGCCCAGCCAATGACAACGCTGCTCGCCGCCCAGCCGTGATCCTCGTAGCCTCTCCCTTACTCTAGTAACAGAAACAAGGTAAATCATCGATTGCCTTTGTTCCCGTAGGGCCACCGTCGATTCCTATTCTTCACTACAACCTCAACCCCGACCACTTCAACGCTGCCTCGCCCTTGCTCTGCCTCCGCTGCTGCAGCCGCTGGATGCCATCATCGCAGTCTCAACCTGACTATTTAGCGATCACTTTCGTGAGTCACAACAGTTGCAGTCGTCGCCTTCCAGCCCCCGCCGCTCTCATCTCACGCAGCGATTGAAACACAAGGCAGCAACTCTTCCTCCGTTGCAGCCACCGCATCGGCGAGCCCTTGCTGACGCTGCCCCCAACCGCACCACCATCGCTACCTCTTAGCCCTCAGCAACAGCAATCCCTCCACGCAGCGAATGCAACAAGCATCATTGTCTCTCACTAGTGCCTCCTTCCGTAGTGTGACAGAGACATAGCAATGCTGCCTTCCATCTGCGCTGTCGCAGCCATCGCAGCGGCGAACCCTTGGCGGTGCTGCCCCAACCATGCCACCATCGCTGCCTCCCGGCTCTCAGCAGTAGCGATCCCTCCACGCAGCGACCACAGTAAGCATCGTTGCCTCCCATGCAGCGAACGCAGCTACATCCCCACATCCTCGCAGTAACCCTTCATTCCAATAGTGCTACCACCGATTGCATCACAACAACATCACTAAGTAGGGCAGTGATTTATGCCCTAGTCTTGACACCAGAAATAGGAGTTGCGATTACAGATTTGCAGTCTTACAAAATGGCCACCGATAACTCAATGAAAGCACAAATGGAAGCATTGGAAATCAGAATTGAGAACCGGCTGCAAGAAACACTTAATGATTTAAAAAAAACCTACTGGAGAGCCTCAGCAAATTTCAACAAAGTGGGGGCTTAAGTTCTACGTTGCATAGATATGAAAATATAGGAAAAGGGCCCCAAGATTGTGACACAAATTACTCACACATGAAGATAAAATTTCCGAGATGGAAAGATGGAGATCTGACCAATTGGATCTCTAAGGCAGAAATTTTTTTCCATTTTCACAGAACCCCAGAAGAATCCAAGGTAGAAGTAGCCTCAATCCAGCTTGAGGGAGATGTACTCTAGTGGTACGATTGATATGAAACTTTCCACGGAGTTCCTTCGTGGGAGCAGTTTAAAAAAGGGCTTCTTGTTCGCTTTGGCCCATCCGAATATGAGAATATTGATTGTCATCTCGCTAAAATTCGTCAGACTTCTACAGTGTTAGAATATCAGAATAGTTTTGAAAGATTGTCAAATTAAGCTAGAGATTGGTCGGACCGATAACTTCTGGATATATTTATTGAAGGGCTTATTCCAGAAATCCGGTATGAAGTTAAGGCTCGTCAACCCCGCACTATGATAGCTGCGATCTCATTTGCAAATCTACATAAGAAAAAAATTAGCAAGGAAAGATCAACAAGAGGTTTGTACTATGATGAAAAATGGAGTGTGGAGCACCGATGTAAACAAGGGCAACTTCTGATGATTGAACCAATTGGAGAGGAGCCGAAAGCTAAGAATGTGGACTCCGATCATGAAGGTATAAATTCTAATGAAGACGTTGAATCTACAGTACATAAAATCCATACATTAGCTGACTACTCTAACCCACAAACTATTGAAGTTGCTGGAACTCTAGAGCACTAGCCTATTATAGTTTTGATTGATACTGGTAGCACTAACAATTTTATGGACAGTGAGACTATTGACCGATTGGCCCACCAAATTGAAGACTATGACAGATTCAAGTAAAGATCGTTGATGGACGGATTTTCACTTGTGATAGCAAAGGTTCAAAGATAAAATTGATTATACAAGGTCAGAAGTTTCATGCAATGATTACTACACTGAAAGACCGACCTGTTTCTTACACTATCAAAAAGTGGAGACCATACTTACTTGATCAACGGGTTGTGATGCGTTGCAGATAGTCTATGGCTAAAGTGCTGGTAGAGAAGCTCCCCGAGATTAATGCTGCTCAGCCTTGAGGACATGGTTGATTTGAAGAGGGAGGAACTGTTATGACCTTTTTTCTGAGCTTTTGAATAATGTTTATTGAGTCTGTTTAGACCAGTTGTTTATTGAGTCGGTTTGGTTCAGTTAGAGTCAAGTAGAGATTTATTTAATATTTATTTATTATTAGAGTTTAAGTCATGATGGACTCTGGGTGGAACTCTATAAATAGGGATGTAACTGCTTCTTTTCAATTATCTATGAAAAATACTATTCTGTCTTTTGACAAACCCTAGGAGGCTGATCCTCTCGAAGCGATCAAAGAGGGTCGATCCCCTTGAAGCGATCAAGGAGGCCGATCCCCTCGAAGTGATCATCCCCTTTCTCTTCTTCTTTTTTACGATAAGACTTTAGGGTCTTACCATTTGGTATCAGAGCGACGATAAGACTTTAGGGTCTTATCATTTGGTATCAGAGCGATGATAAGACTTTAGGGTCTTATCATGGCACCGCCAGACTGGGCGATGATACCGCTCAATGTTAGTGCAACACTAGCGGTGGTACCGCCCAACACTAACGATGGTACCGCCAGTACCCGGAAGACCTAGGATGAGACTAGTTTTAACTCTAAGTTTGAACTCATTTGAAGTCTATAAATACCCCTCTCATCCTTGGTTAACATAGATAAGCACAAAGAGCTTAAAAGTGGAAAAACGCTGTAACAATCACTTGAGAGATCCCCTCCTCTAGCTCTAAGTTTAGAATTCTGTTTAGGGAGGAATGAGTACTTGTAAAGGTTCTCTCTTAAATTTGTCAAAAGGAGAATTGAGTGTAAAATAGTAGTTAATCTTTGCCCATTGAAAGAAGATCGGTAGTGGAACCCAATGGCCTCGACGAAAAAGGAATCGGGAGTGGATATAGGTCACAATGACCGAACCACTATAAAAATCTAGTTTGCATTTACTTCTTACTATTTACCTTTATTACAAACTGAATTCTTACTTATACTACTTTTTCATACTCTTTCAAAGTTAAGCATTTCTGATATCGGTTTTCATCAAACGAGAAGAATTTTTGAACCGACGTCCATTTTATCTGTTGCATTAATTCACCCCCCCCACCCCCCTCTTAGTATCATTCTTGATCTTAACAGTCGGTATCAGAGCCATGTTTTTCTCATTTGGTTTAACACCCAAGAGAAGTAGCTCTTTTCAACTTTTAAGAGGGTCACTCTATCATTCGTCCTCCTATGTTCAATGGGATGGACTACACTTATTGGAAAACTTAGATGAGAGTTTTCTTGCTTTTGTTAAATCTCGATTTATAGAATATTATCAAAAATAGATTTAAAAAATCTTCTCTTCTAATGAACGATTGAAATAATTTCAAAAAGAAGACTTTCTCTTTGAATAAAACTGAAATAATTTTGAAAAGAAGACTTTCAAAAGTCTTATTTTGTGCTTTGGATAAAACTGAATTTAATCAAGTTTCTATTTATGAAATAATTTTTAATATTTAGCATATACTTGAAATCACACACAAAAGTACTAGTACAGTTAAATATTCGAAAATCAATTTTTTGATGCATGATTTTGAATTATTTCATATGGAACCAAGTGAGTATTAGGATCAAGAGCAGCACTAAGAGCGGGGGCGGGGGGGGGGGGCGTGGGGGTGAATTAATATAGTGAAAAATTCTTTGATTTTCATATAAAATATTTTGTACGTTCGATGAAAACCAAATCAAAAGATGGCAACTTAAAACATATGAGGGCATAAGCAAGAGGAGGAGAACCAGTTTACTATAAAATGATTTGCAGTTAAAGTAAATTGCACTTATGAAAAGCAAACCAGAATTTAGAGTAGTTCGGTCAACGTAACCTACATCCACTTTCGGATTCCTCCTCCGATGAGGTCTTCGGCATCCACTAAATGCATTCCTTTAATAGGTGAAGACCGAACACCTCTTTACAACACTTTCTCCTTTTCCCAAATTTAGGAAATGAACCCTTACAAGTCTCACTCCTCTTTCTTAGATGGTTACAAGGCTAAGAGCTGAAGGAGGATAACTCTAATTTTTACAACACTTTAAGACTTAAGAACTCAAGATTATGCCAATAGGTTTCGTGCCCTTTCATGCAGAAAAGGGTGGGGTTTTTATAGGCCCCAATGACTTAAAAAATGGAGCCAAAAAGTGTCTAATCCCCGATTCTGGGGTCTAGCGGTACCACCGCCATTACTGGGCGGTATCACCACCTGACACCTGACAATGGGCAATACTACCGCTTAGTCTAGGCGGTACCATCGCTTGACAGAGCTCAGAGACCGAGCTCTGACGGTATCACCGTTGGCAGCAACAACTACTAGCGGTACCATCGCCTAGATTTCCCGGGGCGTTGCTTTCCAGGTGGTGCCACTGTCGGCCAAGAATTTAGGGGCTAAATTGGGTGCTCAATTTGGCCCAATTTAGCCTTATTAAGGGCCCAATTGGCCCCTAGTTAAGTTCGTGGGATTACCTCCCAATCTTAATTTAATTTACGTTCTAACTACGATAATTAAGACATGTTTACTGCACTTCTTGTTCTGGTGCATCAATTGCTCTTCTGGCAAGCTTCCGGCGTACTTTCGATGAACATTCGATGAACTCTCAGCAATGCTCCAACGGACTCCTGGCAAGCTCTTGGACTTTGCGACGATCTTCTTGGGAGTTCCGACGAGCTTCTATGGCAAGCTCATGGACTTCTCGGTTGGTTCCCGCAGAACTTCCGACGAACGTCCGGACTTCCGTCGAACTCTCGAACTCCCAATGAGATCTCGATCTTGACTGTGGCATAACACCGGTTTTGTGTCTTACTGCCATCGTATTTAATCCTGCATACTTTTCTCAACATATAGATTAGATCAAACAAATTACAATTGACTTCATCATCAAAATCTGAGATTCAACAATCTCCCCATTTTTTATGATGACAATCAATTAATTACGGAGTTAACCTTAACTCCCCCTATCTATATACTATACTTAAGAAAAGACATTCTTGAATTCAAGGCCTTTGAATTCAAGAGATATATTGATAAGTTAAGTTCATTTAAACTTATCAATACACACATCATGATTCATATCATGATCTAACATTCTTAAAATGATGTCAAGGCATAACATCCATTTTCAAGTATGATATTTCAAATATGAAAGATGACAAAGATAGCAATTCATCATTCTATGATAAGATATCAATTTGTAAAATTACAAGTTAAGCTCTAGATATCTTATCATAATGAAAAAAATTTATCAAGCAAACATTTCAAGTATATATGATGAAATACATTGCATACATTTGTCATCAATTTACCATATTTTGGTATTATTTCTCCCCCTTTGTCATCAACAAAAAGGAGAATGATTCAATAATGCAAGTGTGGTAAAAATTCATGTCACATTTCAATTTGTATACCAATCATATTTCAAGCATTCATGACATGGTATCATTCAAAAGTTCTCACATTAAAAGTTATAAATATTTAAAGAGATGGCTTCCATCAACTTCTCTCTTTTTATTTTTCATCAAAACTTCGCATGAAGAAGGAGAGTAAGGAGGAAAATCCATTGAGAACCAACTTTGTGAAATGATTTGAATGAAGTTAAAAATGATAAAAGAGTTTTATTAAATCATGCTTCAATTTTCACAAGGATCAAGATATTCATGTGAAATCAAATCCTCATTCTTGCAAGTGTTCATCTCATAAAAAATAAAGAATCTTCTTTCATTAAGAAAGAATTCATATGAAAGAATCATCATATGAAGGATAAAAGAAATTCCATGAATAAACCTTCGTAAGGAGAGCATCATATCAAATCAATTTCTCATTAAAAATTCATAAGAGTGAAATCCGAAAGATGCATTTGTCAATAAAATCCATGAAGTGATTGAGTGTATCAAAAACCATTAAGTGATTGAGCAAGGGTATGAAGTGAACTTGATATAGCATAAACTCATGAAAGCTCAATTCAAGGAATACATTAAGTGAAAGATAGTCCAGAAAAGATATACATTAAATTCATACATTCGGACAAATTAACATTCCTAATTCTACAAATCATCATAATACATCAAGTTATAGATACCAACAGTTAAATGTATTAAGGAATTTATACATTCAAAAGATATATCAAGTCATGATATATTCATTAAAGTAAGCTTAGAATTTAACCATCAAGGTAGTTAGCGCAAAATTTTACTATCAAAGTAAGTAGCATTTTAGGCATCAAAGCATTGCATTACGATCATTAAGGTAAGTAGCATTTTAAGCACAACATTGCGATCATCAAAGTAAGTAGCATTTTAAGTTTACAACATTAAGGTAAATAACATAACAAAGAGGAATTGTGTCGACTTCTTCTCAAATATATACACAGCTTATTCTGGAAAGTTAAAATATCTAAACAAAGTATTAAACTGTTGATAAATTTGTTGTAACTCAATTAAGATTTGCTCCTGGCATTATTCAAGTCGATCTTGTCATTATTCAAAATGATCCATCCGAGTCCTTATGTTGTCGATAGATGAGGGAGGTGCTTGCTTTGCTGGAGGTAATTCCTCAAAGGGACCAATTGGAGGAAATAAATTACCCCTAAAAATTGGGGTTTCAGGTTCTGGTTCAGGTTGGAGGGGATCAATCCTTTTAGGCAGTCTAGTCCATATACCATTTCTAAATATACATCTTATCTGTCGAAGTAGATTTCTATTTATGATACTAAATCTGTCTAGTTTTATAACTTCTTCTTCGGGTGGAATGACAATATCATAGTCATGGAGTAGTCTTGTGATTAAGCCACCATATGGAAGCATTATGTTCTTTTTTGATATTTCAATTATGTTTTGTTGGATTAGGTAATCAAAACAATTGTTATGTCCTTTTATAATCCAATACATGGTACCTAGTTCCATTTGGCTTACTTCATCATGATGATATTGCTTTGGGAGAATGATACTTATCAGGATATGATGAAGTATTTTGGTGCTTAAAGGTAGTAAATGTCCACAGCTTTTTGGAAGAATCGTTAAGTTAGGATTGCCAAAAATTGTTCCTAAGGCATCAATGTAAGTAGTCCCAACTATTTCATCATCCTATGGTCCTCTAAAATAACACCCTCTTTCTTTTACCGGAATTCCTATGATGTTAAAAATAGTTCTATCTATAATGGGTATATGATGTCATAATAGATAGGTGGATACCCTTTCATCTTCATCTACATGTAAATTGTTGTAAAATAGCCTAACAAGTCTAGGGTAGATAGGTTTACTCATTTGAAGGATTGGGAGAATGTCTAGATTAGCAAACTATTGAATAAGTTCTAAATCACTTAATTCGTCTAAATCAACATATATACCCTTATAAACATGTCTAGACTCTATTGAAGGAAATTTTAGGGCATGTCGATTAGAATCAAAAAGTAGGGAGTCATAATTTTCATCTAATCTCCTCTTCCCTTTGTCTCTAGAGGATCTTCTAGAAGCCATGAGTCTAAACACATAAATGATAAGATAGCTACACATAAGAGGCAAGATATATTAATAAATTGAGAGAAGAGGTTTGAGAATTACCCTTGCAGTAATCTTCTTGAAAGGTTGAAGTTGATCCTTGAATTTGAAGGAGAGGAGGGTTTCCTTGAGTTTCTAGAGTAGGATCAAGAAGAATAAGGGGTGGAAAGGTGTTTAGAGGTATGAGGAAGGAGTTTAGGAGGGCTTGGGGTCAGTTCTACTGCCAACCCTAAGTTGCTTTTTATAGGGCAGAGGTTGCGGGCGGTGGCACCACTAGCTGGGCGGTGCTACCGCCTGCCACCCGAGACAACTGGCGGTGCTACCGCCAGCTGGGTGGTGCCACCACCTAGGGCAGTGAGCACTGCTCACATTGGTGTGTGGTACTATCACAAGTGATTCTAATTTTATAAGATTTTTATTGTTGTGAAGCACACAACCTTATTTACTTCATCATGTAAAAATTCGCATCATAAGAGAAGAAAATTCGTATTGAAGACTCTACGTTCATGATTCATCATATGAAATGTACACCATACTCAAACATTATATTGAACTCGTATTGTAAAATGCCTACCATAAGTTCATGATTCATCATTTGTATGCAAACATCGTAAAAACTCATATGGAAAAATGCATATGGCTCATTGCGCACACTATAAGATCATGATCTAGGTGAGTGATCAAGAAAGTCCGAAAATGAAAATTTAACAAATTCATGATCTTGTTAGATAGAATTCAATCCGAAAAAAAATTTGGGAGGGAATGTATTCTAGAAATTTAGAACTTCGGAAGAAGTTAGAAAGGGAACTCATGCATAAGAATTTTCAGGTTTGAGAGATCAAGATCAAGTGTTTATCACTTAAGATTTCAAATAATGATTGCATCATCAAGTTATCAAACATGATCTTATTTTAATTCTAATGATCTTCTCTTTGTGTTTCCTGTTTTTGGCTAGAGAGCTTTATGAGTTATTTTGGATCTCTGGTCTTAAGCATCCACTATCAATGTACCCTCTCTTGCTCCTAGTTTATGATGATACATTTTTCTACAAAAAGAGATTATTTTTAGGTACCCATTTAACTTTGGGTGCCTTAAAAATCGATCTACATAGCTTATCATTTTACATTGAGTCATTTGAGGTTCTTTTAGGAATCCAAATTAATTTACGTAGACTGCATTTCTTAAATGGACAATGATAAGCTACATGCCCAAATTTACAACAAAAGTTGCATTTCTTTCGGGGTGAAACATGCAAAGTATGACCTTTAACAAAAGTGGTTGGATTTTGGTGAGAGCTACTAACAAATCCGATTCCGCCTTTTCTATGAACATGATCCTCGTTGGCAAGAATTATGTTCAAAGAATTACTACCAACCTCAAACTTTTTTAAGGTTTTCTTAAGTAGCAAGTTTTCTTTTTGAAGTAATTATAGTTCATCACATTTTGTACATGAGGCTAGACTATCATTGTGCTCAACTTTTAATCTATCAAAATTGCTAATAAGAGAAACATGTTCCTTTTTTAAAGACTTATATTTTTACTCAAGATTTTACATTCATCGAACAATTCATAAAAAGTACTTGAAAGTTCATTAAAAGTTAAATTTGCATCTAATGAACTTGCTACCTCATCTCCAATAGCCATTAGCGCATAGTGAGCAACTTGCTCGGTGTTGGTTGGCTCCTCTTCTTCGAAAGCACTTGAGTTGTCCCATGTAGCTTTGAGAGCCTTCTTCTTTGGTTATCTCCTTTTTGCTTGAAGACATTCACTCTTGAAGTGTCCCGGCTTCTTGCATTCATAACATATCACTTGTTTTTTCTTAGGTTCAAATTTATTTTTAGTATCATTTTTAAATTTATTTCTTTTTATGAATCTTTGAACTTCTTTGTTAAGAGTGCTACGTCATCATCAAAGTTCTAATCACTTAAGTTTTCTTTAAAGTGGTCTTCTTGTGTTCTCAGTGCTATGTCCTTCCTATTCTTTGGAAGGGTGTCCTCAAGCTCTTCATGAGCTTTATATGTCATTTCATAGGTCATTAGTGATCCAATTAGTTCTTCAAGAGGAAAATTATTTATATCTTTGGCCTCTTGAATGATCATTTCTTTAGGATCCCAACTTTTTAGAAAGGATCTTAAAATCTTATTAACTAGTTCAAAATCTGAGAAACTTTTATCAAGTCCTTTTAGACCATTGATGACATCCATAAATCGAGTGTACATATCTCCAATGGTTTCATTCGGTTTCATTCGAAACAACTTATAAGAATGTACTAAAAGATTAATTTTTGACTCCATCACTCTACTAGTGCCTTCATGAGTCACTTCGAGTGTGTGTCAAATGTCAAAAGTCGTTTCACAAATTGATACTTGATTAAACTCATTTTTATCTAATGCACAAAATAAGACATTCATAACCTTGACATTTAAAGTAAAAGTTTTCTTCTCCAACTCATTCCAATCGTTCATTGGAAGAGAAAACTTTTGAAAACCGTTTTCGACAATGTTCCAAAGCTCAAAATCCATTGAAATAAGGAAGATCCTCATTCTAGTCTTCCAATATATATAATCCGTCCCATTGAATATGGGCAGACGTGTAATTGAATGGCCCTCTAGGTTGCCGGCAAATGTTATATCTCTTGGGTTTTAAAACCAAATAAGAGTGAACCTTGCTCTGATACCAATTGTTAGGATCAAGAGCGACACTAAGAGAGGAGGTAAATTAGTGTAGCGAAAAATTCTTCGATTTTCGTATAAAATATTTCGTATGTTCGATGAAAACTAAATCGGAAGATGGCAACTTAAAACGTATAAGAGCGTAAGTAAGAGGAGGAGGAGAAGCAGTTTGCTATGAAATGATTTGCAGTTATAGTAAATTGCACTTATGAAAAGCAAACCAGAATTTAAAGTGATTTGGTCAACGTGACCTACATCCACTATCGGATTCCTTCTCCGATGAGGTCTTCGGCATCCACTAAAGGCCTTCCTTCAATAGGTGAAGACCGAACACCTCTTTACAACACTTTTTCCTTTTCCTGAGTTTAGGAGATGAACCCTTATAAGTCTCACTCCTCTTTCTTGGATAGTTACAAGACTAAGAGGTGAAGGAAGAGAACTCTATCTTTTACAACACTTTAAAACTCAAGAACTCAAGATTATGCCAATAGGTTTCATGCTCTTTCATATATAAAAGGATAGAGTTTTTAAGGCCCCAATGGCTTCAAAAATGGAGCCAAAAAGTGTCTAATCCCGGATTTTCGGGGTCCTGGTGGTACCACCGCCTAACACATGACACTGGGTGGTACTACCGCTCAGTTTGGGTGGTACTGCCGCCTAACAAAGCTCGGAGATCGAGCTCTGGCGGTACCACCGCTAGCAGCAATAACTGTCGGCGGTACCACCGTCCAGTCTGGGTGGTTCCACTGCCCAGATTTGTTGGGGCATTGCTTTCTAGGCGATGCCACCGTTGGCCAAGAATTCAGAGACTGAATTAGGTGCTCAATTCGGCCCAATTCAGCCATGTTAAGGGTCCAATTGGCCCCTAATTAAGTTAGTGGGATTACCTCCTAATCCTAACTTAATTTACGCTCTAACTACGATAATTAAGATATGTTTACTGCACTTTTTGTTCCGGTGTGTCAATTGCTCTTCCAGCGAGCTTCCGGCGTACTTCCAACGAACTCTCGGCAATGCTCCGGTGGACTCCCGGCAAGCTCCTAGACTTTGCGACGATCTTCTTAGTGAGTTCCGATGAGCTTCTATGGTAAGCTCATGGACTTCTCGGTTGGTTCCCATAGAACTTCCGACAAACTGTCACGGACAAACTTCTAAACAGGATGTTTGATGTAATGTGTATGTATGTCCGTGTCTTTTGGTATGTTCATGCTTTGTACAGCATGTAGAGGGACGGCCGAAGGCTTAATAGTCCCATTTTAGTTAGGTTGGTGGCCGTTTTAGGCTTGTAAATAAAGGTTGTGTCATGTGGACACGTGTGAGAGATTTTCGGTCTATAATAGACCATTTTACCCTTTATTGTGCAACTGTTCAGAGCTTGTAAAGTCTGTTTGTAATTTTCATTATCTATGAAGTGTTTTCGGAGATGTTTGCTTATGGATCTCGAATGAGGCGTTTTTCTCTAACCCGTTTCTCTCTTTTGGGAGTCTTAAGGGACATGGGAGGCTTCGGGGAGGCTGACCTTTGCGGACGGACACGCAAGGGTGCCGCACGACTTAGGCAAAACCAGCTAAGTCTGTGACAGATGGTATCCGAGCGGGACAAGCACTCATAGAAACACTTAGCATGCAAACGTGGGGGACCTAGCGGGGCTGCGTTGAGGGCAGTCAGCACACGCGTGACCGTTTGGGGGAAAACAGGCATGGAGATGTAGGGAAAAGGAGTCGCTCGGAGGAGCGGGCATCTGACATTAGCATTTAGAGGAATGGCCAACCCTTCGCGCAAGAGGCACCATGAGAACAGGCAAGCTTGGAAGAATGCAGAGTGCACAAAGGTTGGGATGGTTGAGTTTGAGCTACGGCTCAAAGTTGACAACCATACTTGATGGTGCTCAAGGCAAGCGAGGCGCTTGGTAAAGGATGAGACCATGCAAGGTGGAATGAGTTGCTCAGCGATCGAAAGAGTTGTGCAAAGCTCATAGAGGTGAGGGGAATTGCTAACTCAAAGAATTCGGTACTCATGCATGGGCTTGTATGCAGACAATGGAATGTTCATGGCCATCCCAAGGCGACCGAAACTCGGCGCCATGGAGCATTGAAACTTTCTCTTCGGCATGTGAAGGATATGTCCGTAGGAGGCTGAAGTGTGCAACGAGTTCAGCATGTTGCTAGGCCTTGAGTGGTGCAGCAGGGGCTGTATTGACGTGGAGTCCGCAATCTAGCAAGTGCGTTTACAGGAGGCAGAACAATGCACAGTTTGTTCAGCAGATCGGAGTAGTCCAAGGGGATGGTGGTCTCCGAAACGAAGAGAGATGTTGCTCCAATAGGACAGTTATCCAGGAGGGATAAGTTTTGGCTCTCTAGAGGGAGGAATATATGGGACGGACCTCACAAGTTGAGGAGGAGTACCTCAACAAACAACTCCACGAAGCTCAATAGACTGAGCAAGCGGCGAGGAGTTGTTGCATGATCTCACTCGAGAGAATGCATTGGTGGATGCATTACGAGATCAAGTGGGGGAGAGACCCAAAGCAACTCAAAGGATGGCACACTTAGAGTCGATATGGAGATCGGACTCAAGGGAGGGTTGACCCGTGGAATGGTGGGCGCGAGGGCCACCATCGACTCAATGCAAAAATGAGGAGCAGAGCAACTTGGGTGTAACTTGGCGAAGTACCCAAGCCGCATAAAGGGAGCCAGCATAGAAGTTGGAACATGGAGCAGAGGCACAGTGCTTTCCTTAGACAGAGGTCAAGGACATGAACTCTTGCGGAGGCAAGAGTAGGATCATGTTGTTCCATGGGTCCTTCATTCTGACGTCGCAGACTTATCTTGCATGGTGCCAAAGATGAAGGGAGCTTCTAGGCACATGCACCTTATCTCGGAAAAGCATTTGATAGAGGAACTAAGGCGACTCAATTTACGGAGGCGAAGTTGGGTTCAAAATGCCTTAGCACGGGGCAAGAGGACGCGGAGGCGGGTACTTTTGAAGAATATGCCATATTGTTGCCGTTCAAGTTGCCAGGCAGGAAGCGCTGCACAGCGGAGATTATGCTGGTAGGGGCAGAGGCCCAGGATCCAGACATTGGTGCACTAATTGCAGCGAAGTCGAGGGACTTTAGGAACTACTAGGCGACGGACTGTCCTAGAGTGGTGCTTCATCTAGGTGTGACCCAAGAGTGGGTGGATGAAGGTCGATTGCCAAAGGAGCGAACAAAATCGAAGGTGGAAGAGACCCTACGATGTATTGGCAGAGGCCACATATGGAGGGTTCACAATTCGAGTTCATCCCACAAGGATCAGAATGCAATAGAGATGTCACCAAGAGGCGACATGGTGCAGCGGATCGTGGTGGAATAGTTCGTGGCAAATGCGATACACACGATCTAGTCCTGTGAGGGACTAGATCATATGGAGGTATGATCGGGAGCTACTGGAAGCTCCACTTCGGTGAACAACACGACGACAAGAAGGGCTATGGATTCAAGAAGTGAAGGCCATGGTACCGTAGAGGCGGGTCTTCCGTGCGTGCATCAAATTTTACATCGGATGAAAACCTTGGTCATCAGCATATGGGGGCTGGGTTCTACCAAGGGAAAAGTTCGAATGCAAGTACCAGTGAGTCTCATGGGAGGGACTTGATCATACAGAGGTATGATCAAAGTAGCTGGAGAGTTGGACTGCTCCAGAGCTCATATTCGCTTAAGGGAGCCCGACAAGTCAGAGGACAAGATTGAGTAAGCGAACGTTGCTACCAAGGAAGCTAAGGAGAACAGAATCGGTGCAAACCCTATAATGCGATGGCAGAGACCATGCATGGGAGTTGCAGTCTGTCTTTCCATCGACCAAAGGGAGCTGCTTGGAGAACACAGAGGTGTTGAAGCAGGGGGTTGAAAGGGGCGAGGAAGCGACGACGAGTCCAGAGGGACTTAGCTACCTAAAATTAAGCATCAGTTAGAATGTAGGTGGACGCAGAGGAGTGCCATGGAGACATATCTACTGATCGTGAAGAAAAGAGATGCATATGCGAGGCGACGGATAGTAGGGCCATGGGCATGGCAGCACCATAGTACCGTAGAGGCGGGACTTCCGTGAAAGTCATTGATCCCTTGCTCTCATGGAGGGAGAGCGCTTGGTCGTATAAGGTACCGAGGAGGTGGAGCATGCAGAGGCAATCTCCGAGTACCGAGACAAGGCTGAAGGGCAGAGGCTGAGGTACTTCGTAAGACCGGTGTTAATGAGCTTCTCATCAAGATAGCCGAAAGTGAAGGACTTCGGGTCATGCAAGAGTGCATAACCAAGGAACGAAGCAAGCAGTATGTGGTGCTATACCTTTGCTACTCAAGGGAGTAGGCGGTAGGGTTGATGGAGAAGACGATACAATCCCAAAGGCGACCAAATCTATTAGAGAATTACTCCAAGTTGGGGTGAAAACTTCCTACATTCCATAAGTTCGATGGCATTGAGAAGGTGAATCACAGTAGCTAACTCAACACAAGGAGTGCAAACACTTCAAGTGCTTCAGAAGTGTGAGCAAAGAGCAAGCGAAGGCCAGTAACCAGCTCGATGCATGGAGTACAACCTCGAGGAGGCGGGCGAAGTCAAGTAACTTTTGCCTTCTCAACTCTTAAGAGAATGGGCGAAACCGAGTACCCCAATTCTCTTATCTATCCAGTAGAGGAGCTATGCACAAGTTCAAAGACCATTCGAAGATAATAGAAGACAATAGTTGTCAAATCTTTACCAACGGTGATCAGTGCTACTGAGAGTAGATTATCCGCTTCATTTCCCAACGAAATGCCAATCGAAAGCGAAAGTGATGTGATCCTACTTGGATGTGACAACTAAGTGAAAGAAGAGTCAATGAGCAAATTTTATGGAGGAAGGACCCAAAACTTCATAAGTTTGCGAGACGATGCTCGTTAAAGCTCCAACAAGCATCCACCCAGTTCAAGCAGCATGAGGCATTTGAGAGACTGGCGCAGTAAGGATGGTCTTTTCCTTCATTTGGAGGATCTACAGGAATCAACAAGGATCAACACAACTCAGCCAACCCCACACCAAAGTCAGAGTCATTGGTGAGTTGAAGCAGCATGGCGGATCAAAGGTTCGACTACTTAAAAACAGTAGTGAAGAGCAACTGGGAGCCAAGAGGCGCATTACAGCTGAAGCAGAAGATTGAAGACTCAGCAAAGGCGAGGAGTTGCAGTGTCGATAAAGGCTTCGACGAGGACGTCAAAGGAATAAGTGGGGGAGAATGTCAAGGATAAACTTCTAAATAGGATGTTTGATATAATGTGTATGTATATCCGTATCTTTTAGTATGTTCATGCTTTGTACATCATATAGAGGGACGATCGAAGGCTTAATAGTCTCATTTTAGTTAGGTTGGTGGCCGTTTTAGGCTTGTAAATAAAGGTTGTGTCATACGGACACGTATGAGAGATTTTCAGTCTATAATAGACCATTTTACCCTTTATTGTGCAACTGTTCAGAGCTTGTAAAGTCTGTTTGTAATTTGCATTGTCTATGAAGTGTTTTCGGAGATGTTTGCTTATGGATCTCGAATGAGGTATTTTTCTCTAACTCGTTTCTCTCTTTTGGGAGTCCTAAGGGACATGGGAGGCTTCGGGGAGGCTGACCTTTGCGGACGGACACGCAAGGGTGCCGCACGACTTAGGCAAAACCAGCTAAGTCCATGACAGAACGTTCGGACTTCTATCGAACTCTCAAACTCCCAATGAGATCTCGATCTTGACTTCGGCACAACACCTGTTTTATATCTTACTGCCATCGTAGTTAATCCTACACACTTTTCTCAATATATAGATTAGATCAAACAAATTACATTTGACTTCATCATTAAAATCCGAGATTCAACAGTGAGACCATTGGAGACATGTATACCCAATTTACGGATATGGTCTAAAAGCACTTGGTAAAAGTATTTCTAACTTTGAACTCGTTAACAAAATATTGAGATCTCTTCCAAAGAGTTGGGACCCTAAAGCAATGGCCATTCAAAAGGCCAAGAATTTGAACTATTTTTTACTTGAAGAACTTATTGGGTCTTTAATGACCTATGAAATGAGTTGTATGGTACAAAACAAATATGAGAACAACTTTCCAAAGAGCAGAAAGAATTTAATACTTCGAACAATAGAATACCACTTGAGTGATAACAAGTGATGATGATGATGATGATTTTGAACTTCTCACTGTAAAATTTAAAAAGTTCATGAAACAAAAATTATAGAATAAAAATAAAGTTAAAAAGAAGTTACTAAAAGAAGAAGAAAGTATTCAAGGCGGCTTTGGGACGAATCGAGCTCATCCGATGACGAGAAACAAACCAACAAAGACAAAGACAATGTGGCGAACTACACCTTAATGGTTTTCGATGATGAGGTAATCAAAACCCCTTTACTTTATTTTGAAATTACTTAATATATTTTCATAAGTTATTTTTAAATTATTTAGTAAAAATAAAAAATAAAATATAAAAAATAAATAAAAGGGGATCATGCTTTTCTTTCTAATGATTTTGAAAAATTAAAAAAATGATCATGACAATTGCATCTCTTTATGATAAAGGAATAAAATATTAGATTTAAATCTAATGCTTGTACACCTATCTAATATATGTTATAAGAAATACTTATGTGTATCTGGATGATTTTGTATTGCTTTTTGGTTTTAAACATGATAGATAGTTTTCATATGAAAAAGTTGAGCATATTTATATTAAATCAATCACATAAAATGAAACATATAAAAAGAAAAATGTATTATTATTAGAATTAAAATGATAAATCAAATCTCTTGTTTAAAGAAGCCTTTGTTTAATGTGTTATATTTTTTGTCATGATGATTTTTGTGATGAATCTTATCTTTCTCTTTTGTTTTTAAATGATGATGCATGTTTTGATTTGGCGTAAAAACTTGGGCATACTTGTAAGAAATCAAATCACTTAAATTGAAACAACTAAAAAGAGGAAAATATTTTCTTGAAATTTTTTTTTCTCTATCTTATTGATTTAAAAAAAAAAGAGATTAATGAAAAATTTGATATTAATGAAAATGATCATGCATGGTAGGATGTAATGCAATTTGATATTTTTGATACCATCATGATTTGAAAAATTTATGATTTGAAATGATGCATGTAATACTTATGATTTCTTGATGAAATGATGTGAAAGTCAACAACTATCATTTTATGAAATGATACCTTATCTCAATATACTATATCGAAATAAGATTGATACTTTATCCTTGTCATGATTTGAAAATTGATGTAAAGGGAAAAAATTATAATATTATATTCTTCCCTTCTTTTTGATAATGACAAAGGGGGAGATAAAATTGCTAGCTTGATGTTCTAAAATATTATAAAATTTGCTAGCTTGTATATTCGAAAATGATGTAAAACTTACTAAATTTGTTAGCTTGCATATTGCAAAAGGAAAAGGAAGAAAAACTTGCTAAGAAACAAAATTGCTAGCTTACAATTCTCAAAAGAGAAGAAAGAACTTGCTATCTTGAACATTACAAAAAATTGCTAGTTTGCAATATCAAGAGAAGCAAAAATTCTATCTTGCCTATCCCAAGAAGCAAAATTTGTAAACTTGCACAACTCAAAATTATTACTAGCTTGTATGTTATAAAACTTGTATATTTCTAAAACTTGATAGTTGTAGTTCTCCTTTTTGTTGATGACAAAGGGGGAGAAGATATGATGATATAAGAGTCATACATAGTAGGATGTAATATACTTTGATATTTTGATACCATGATGATTTAAAATATTTATGATGATGCATGCAAAACTTATGATAATGATGCATGCAATGCAATGATATGCATATAATGTGTTGCTTGGATTCATGATTAAAATTGCTTTGACTTGAATTCAATTTGAATTCAAGGTTCTATCAATATGACATATTGACGGGGGAGTTAAGGTTAACTCCGTCATTAATTGGTTGTCATCATTAAAAAAGGAGAGATTGTTGAATCTTAGATTTTGATGATGAAACCAATTGATAGTATTTATCTGATCTACGTTTTGAGTGACGTAGGAAGCTTCGATCAGGGAGAGACAATTAAGGAAGAAAGAATCATGTTTGGTTAGAGTGGAGCATGTTAGAAGATTGGACGTCGAGCTGGAGGATCAGTTGACATATCCACAGAAGGCCTCGGGCTATGGGATCCGGCATCGAGTCAGGAAGAGCAAAAATTATGCTAAGGAAATCGGAGTTGTTGAGTCAATTGGCCGATTGGGCAATAGGCCGCAAGAAAGGTCGATGCGCCGAAGAATCAGACAAGGCATTGATGAACCAATGACATGCTGGATAACATTTGATTTAGCTTTATAATAATTATCTAAATTGAAGTAGGTTTTAGGTGTAATTGGGTTGAAATTGGGCCAACTCAATTAGGAGCCAATTAAGCCCAAATTTAGGTTGTGTTGGGCCAAGTGAAAGGCTCAAACAGTGACCTAATAGGCTGAACCATCGATGGCACAATCTCTGAGACTATGTCAAGCAGTGGTACTACTAGTCTGGATAGTGGTACCGCTAGTCTAGGTGGTGGTACCACCCATACTCGGCCTCCGAAACTAACAGGTGGTAGTATCGTAAGTCTGGGCTATGGTACTGCCCAGACACAGTCTCCCAAGTGGTGGTATTACCAGACTGGATGGTAGTACCGCTTAGTGCCAATGTTGCAAGCGGTGGTACCGCCCAATACTAGTGATGGTATCGCTAGTACCCGGAAGACCCGAGATAAGACTAGTTTTGGCTCCAAGTTTGAATCTATTTGGAGTCTATAAATACCCCTCTCATTCCTGGTTAACATAGACAAGCACAGAGAGCTTAAAAGTGGAAAAACGCTATAACAATCACTTGAGAGATTCCCTCCTTAAGCTCTAAGTTTAGAATTATATTTAGGGAGGAGTGAGTGTTTGTAAAGGTTCTTTCCTGAACCTGTCAAAAGAAGAATTAAGTGTAAAAGGATAGTTGATCTTTGCCCGTTGAAAGAAGATCGATAGTGAAAGCTGGTGGCCTCAACAGAAGAGAAATTGGGAGTGGATGTAGGTTACAACGACTGAACCACTATAAAAATCTAGTTTGCATTTACTTCTTGCTATTTATCTTTATTACAATATGAATTCTTACTTACACTATGCTTCCGTACATAAGTTAAGCATTTTCGATATCGGTTTTCATCGAACGAAAATATTTTTCAAACCGACGTCATTTTTATCCACTGCACTAATTCACCCACCCCTCTTAGTGTCGTTCTTAACCCTAAGAGAGCTAAGTTAGGAACCTAATTAATTTATTAATCGATTAATTCAAACCTTCCATGTATAATGAAGTTTTTCAAAATTTCTTTATTATAAACCATACGATCATTCTATCAATTGAACATAACCAAGTCTAATATGATAAAACAAAAGAAAATTTATTAAATATAATTTCTTCGTCTTCATTATCTAATAACTTTAAACTCAGGCCATATGAAAGCAATACTCTAACCCTTGAGTTAAGATCATTTATCACCACAAGTTAAGATCATTTATCACCACAAAAAAAATCCGTCACTCCAGGAATTATAGGTGAAATACTATTTATAAGTAATACTAATTTATTTAATTAAGAGTAAATAAAATAAATAGAGTGGAGAGCTAGTCAAACCTCTATTATATTCATCAATGGGCCAAAAGGAGCCTGATAGTTGGGATTAAAGATAGGTTTGTGACCTCCATCATAAAGAACGATAGGACCTCTGCCTTTTCTTAACTGAAAATAATGATTTATATTTTCAACAAGTTTTAGGATTTAAAATTGATATGTTTTCATGATGCATGATAATATTTTCAACAGCCCACACGAGCTTAGTGCTCGAAGCCTGTAGCCCAGCCTGTGATCAAGTTAGTTGCTCTTAAATGAGGCCAAACTGGATCAATTTGACTGGTTCAAAACTAATTTAGAAAAATTCGAACCTATCTTGTTCGATTCAACCTACCTTAACCGAAATCGAATGTTATTAAACTTAATTATACCAGTTTAAGATGGTTTTCGACTAGTTTTAAGTGAACTTAATATTGATTCAGTTGAAATCCAATTGAGAACCTATTTGATTTCAGTTAAATTTTGGTCATTTAGGGGCTATAGAGAAAAGGACACCTTATGATTTTATGATTTAATAAATTTAAAAGTTTTATTTGAAGTTATATCATAAAACTTGAAAATGATTTATGGTTTTTAAGTTTAAATATTATTTGACACTAAGGTTGATAATATTAATATAAATATTGTCATGAGATATATGTGACTACGGGTCCATGTTGAAAGTTTAAATATTATTTGATAATAAGATTAATAACATTAATATAATTATTGTCATGTGATATATGTTACTATGATGAGTAATCTATATTAATAGCATCATATATAAAAGGAGCTACAGTCTTATCATTATAAGAAGCCAACAATAAACTAAGTTTCTCATGTCATATATTAAGAATAATCTGCTATGATATTTTGTCATATGATCTTGTTGGATACATGCATGAGTTAATAAAATTAACTAAAAATGAACTATTATGATATATAATGATATATGAGGACTTTATTTTCCTACCAAAGGTAGAAAATCCAGTACTCATAGGGTATTTTGTTTAGGGATTAGTAAATTATTAGACGGTGGCTAAACAATTTTTTCACTCGGATAGATATCCACTATAGGTGAGAGACATCACTCTATCGATTATGTAAAAAATATAAAACCCATCATGTGAAACAATATCTTTTCATCCAATGTTATCAGAGTGCACAATTAGATGACTTGGGTATGCTTACATTATATGTGGATGTCACTTATCAATTATTAAGATATGTTTTATAAAATTAATTCATGATTTTATTACTATATAAAAATCATTAATGTTCATAAGTTCTTGTTTGATACCTAAGGTTTATGAATAATAGATTTTTTTTATTTAAATAAATTTAATATAAAATGCTAATATATAATGCTTGAAAATATTTCATAAGTATTGGAACTATCTTTTATAATTTTTTAAAATTTCTTACTCAATGTGGTTATTGATATGTATTTGTTTTATATTTATTTTCAATCTCCTCCGGACTTGTGTAGCATTGAGACTTTGAGTAGAGGATGTTAGTTTTTTGTGGCCCTTTTATAATTAGATAAGATATATAATATAACTAATTGAGTTTCGTTGAAATATTTTAGCTAATAGAATAGAAGTCCACTTACGAAACGATTTCTCGGGAGATAACCTTGATGGGAGAAAATCTCCTGAGATCTTATCGTAGACCCTTGCTCTCGCCTATAAAAGGACAGGACCTCTAGTGGGTTGAGTGAACATTGACGTTAGCACGTATACACGTACAGATGCACCTCTCCGTTGAGGGATTTCAGTTTTTCTCCTCAACTCTCTCTCTAAAACCCTCTCCCCCTCAAAAGGTACGCATCGTTAAATTAGATCTATGCACTTGATTTCAATCCTGGTATATAAGTTATTTTCGCATTTCAGATATAACATAATTATATATTTTTTTATGCTTATAATTGGTATCAGAGCCTAGGTTTTGAGATCAAAAGCATTAGATCTGTTAATTTATTTACGATGCATACATTACCTTTATTCTCCAAGAATTATTTAGCAGCAATGGTCACCGTCGACCTCGCTGCGAATCTGCGGCCACACTGGGCAGCGTGCGCACCACAACGCATGCAGCCACTGTATGCGGGCATCATAGTGCCCATGCAACGACCGGCCTCATGCAGGTGGAACTCGTCCATGCGACGGCCGCACGCAGGCAGAGAGCCCCAGCGGCGACCATGCGCGCGGGTAGGTTGCGCCCATGAGGCGGCCGCGCACGAGCGGTGGCAACCCTGCGGCGGCGACGGTAGTGCCGTGGTGGCGGCGAAGGCAAATTAGGGTTTTTTGGCATAATTATGGTTTTACCCTCGAGGCTAGGGTTTTATAAAATTATAGTTTTGCCCTTTGCAAATTTCATAATTTCAATTTATGTTCTGTCAATATATTTATGGTTTTACCCTTGGGTCTAATTTCTGCCAAATTATAGTTCTGCCATTCATAAATCGCATATTTTCGATTTATATCCTTTCAAATATTTACGGTTATATCAAAAATTGAGAAATTTAGTTTATATTTTTAATTATAAAATTGATAAATATGATTTATTATAATTATTATTAATTTTAATCATGATTATATTTTTGATTATTTGATTGGATTTAATTTTAATTAAAAAAAATAAATTATGGTTTACTTTATAGTTTTCTCATATGAATTATTGATTATATATGTGGTAAATAAAATTAAAATTCAATTATTATTTTTAGAATTTTATTTACTTATTCACATGTATATATATGAAATTATGAAATAATGTTTACCTTTCACATGAAGGCACGATTTATATGTTATCATGATTATCATATGAGTTTTCTTACTGATTAATATTCAATAATTATTATTGTTATTTATTATTGAATTGCTTATCATTAATATTTAATAATAATTATTTTTATTTTATTATTGAACTACTTAGCATTAATGTTCAATAATAATAATAATTATTTATTATTAAATTGCTTAGCATTAATGTTCAATAATAATAATTATTATTTATTATTGAACTACTTAGCATTAATGTTCAATAATAATAATAATAATTTATTATTAAATTACTTAGCATTAATGTTCAATAATTATTATTGTTATTTATTATTGAATTGCTTAGCATTAATGTTCAATAATTATTATTGTTATTTATTATTGAATTACTTAGCATTAATATTCAATAATTATTATGATTATTTTATTATTGAACTGCTTAGCAAAAATAAAGAAATTGATGAATATTATTTGTAATTCATCTTCCTAAGTTTTATCTGACTAGTAGCTGCTAAAGAGGCTGGGATGATAGAACTTTTGTGATATGAATTACAATAAAAGTTTTATCATTTATAGGATATTTTATATTTTATTTTATATTATTGCATTAGTCTTGTAGCCACCAAAGTGACCTGGACTAATGACTTATAAAATAATATTAAGGAATTAGTCCTAAATAATATTAAGAAAATAATATTCATAATGACACATATAATTAGGTGATTTAGATAATCTCAAAGGAGAATCTAATTCAAATAATTATGTGATGGGGTAGGATGATACTGTTTTTGGATATCTTTGCAGTTTAATGTTGTATACCCAAAGGTAACAACACTATTCCATAAGGATGGTATCAGTTCTCCATAAATATTCTTGAGTGAACACTAGATATGTTAATATTTCATCTAAAGGTATAATATAGATGATATCAATAATTCATCAATTTTTGACAAACTTAAAGCATTAATATTATTCTTTATTTTTGCAGTGGTACTTCCGCATATACATTCATATGCTTTTAGTGTCCCTATACACTCTGGATCAAATTATTCAGAATGGTTAGAGCATGTGCAATTCACACTGGGTGTATTAGATCTTGATTTAGCATTACTTGTTGAAAAGCTTGCAGACTTGACTGATGAAAGTACTGTAGAACAAGTTAATGAAATAAATACTTGGGAAAGATATGATAGACTTAGTTTAATGTTCATAAGAATGACAATTGCAAATAACATAAAGACTTCATTACTGATTGCAACTAGCGCAAAAGAATATTTAAAGGTTATTGAAGATATATTTAAATCTACTGATAAGTCATTGGCTGGCATATTAATGAAAGAACTGACTACGGCTCAGTATGATGGTACTTGAGGAATTCAGGATCACATCCTCAATATGGTTGACAAAGCTGCAAAACTTAAAACATTAGGCATGAATGTTGATGAGTCTTTTCTCATTCAATTTATTCTCAATTCTCTTCCTTCGCCCATTCAAGATTCACTATAATACAAATAAGGATAAGTGGGACTTGAATGAGTTGACTAGCATGTATGTTCAGGAAGAATTGAGATTAAGGTAGGAAAGTTCATATAATGTCATGGCTACTACTCAAGGAGCTGGTAATAAGAAAATAAAGTTGAAGCATTATTAATTAAAGAAATTTACCGGATTTGAAAATATTAAACAAACTAATGAAAAGAAAGTCTTTATTGTAAAGTACTTCTTTTGTGACAAGAAAGGACACGTGAAGAAGGACTGCATTAAACACAAGACTTGGTTTGAAAAGAAAGGTAATAACTCGACCTTTGTATGTTTCGAATCAAACATTATAAAAATTCTTTCTAACACTTGGTGGATTGATTCTGGTACTTCAACTCATGTTACAAATAATATGCAGAGATTTTTTTTAATTCAGAAACCAAAAGAACATGACAGATTCATCATTATGGAAAATTGTCTTAAAGCGAAAGTGATATCAATGAGAATTTATCGTTTACGCTTAGAGATAGGTTACTTGATGGATGTTGTTGACATATGTTATGTCCCTACAATTTCTAGAAATTTAGTTTCTCTTTCTAGAATTGATGAGTTAAGATATTGTCTTTCTTTTGGTAGTGGCAAACTTAGCATGTTTTATGATTCAATAAAAGTTAGTCCCGGAATTCTGTGTGATGGTTTGTATAGAATTAATTTGGATCTTGAGTTTGCAAAGACATTAATGACCCTATAATCAAGTGTTGGATTGAAACGTAGTTTCAATAATGAAAGATCTTCTATATTGTGGCATAGATGATTGGGGCATATCTCCAAGGAAAGAATTAAAAGATTAGTGAAGGATAATATTTTAGAACATTTAGACTTCACTAATTTTGATGTTTGTATAGATTACATTAAGGGAAAACAAACTAAATATATAAAGAAAAATGCCACAAGAAGTAAAGAACTCCTTGAGATTATTCATATTGATATCTGCAGACCACTCCATATTCCTTGTTTTAGTGGAGAAAAATATTTTATCACATTTATAGATAATCTGTCCAGATATGACTATGTTTATCTAATACATGAAAAGTCTCAAGCCATTGATACTCTTGAAGTATACATAAATGAGGTTGAGAGATAATTAGATAGAAAAAATAAAATTGTCAGATCTGACAGAGGTGGTAAATTTTATGGCAGATATGATGGATCTGGTCAGAATATTGGCCCTTTTGCTAGATTCCTAGAATAACGGTATATTTGTGCTCAATATGTATTACCAGGTGTGCCACAGCGGAACGGTATTTTTAAAAGGCGAAATCGTACTCTAATGGATATGGTTAGAAGCATGATGAGTTATTCCTTTGTACCTGAGTCGATGTGGGGTGAAACTCTTAGGACAACTATGTACATCTTGAACAGGGTTCCTAGTAAGTTAGTTTCATTGACTCTATTTGAATTATGGACTAGTAGGAAGCTCGGTTTAAGACATTTACATATTTGGGGTGTCCTACAGAGATTAGAGTATTCAATCAACACGAAAAGAAATTGGATCTAAGAATAATTTCAGGATATTTTATTGGTTATCCAAAAAAATCTAAGGGATACAGATTTTATTACCCTAATCATAGTATGAGAATAGTAGAATCTGGTAATGCAAAATTCCTAGAAAATGATAAAATTAGTGGGAGTGAAAAATCTCGAAGAATTAATTTTGATATCGAGGATATTCAGGTTAATTCTCTCATATCATCCTCTATTCGAGAAATTATTATTCCTCAAATCAATGAGAGTATTGATGAGGGTGAACAATAAAATAACATCAAAGAACTCTCACATGATGTTGATGTCGCCACTGATGATCTTGTAGAACAATCACAATTGGCAGATTTGAGAAGATCTCAAAGGAAAAGGAAACATACCATTTTTGATGATTATGTGGTATATCTACAAGAATCAGATTATGATATAGGAATAAAAAGACACCCCTTATTATTTTCACAAGCTATAGAAAGTAACGATTCTGAAAATTGGTATGATGCAATGAAAGAAGAGTTAAAATTAATGGTCTAGAATGGTGTCTAGGATCTCGTTAAATTGCCCAATGATTGTAAAAGTGTTGATTGTAAATGGGTCTTTAAGACAAAACACGATTCAACGGGCAATATCGAACGATATAAAGCCAGACTTGTGGCTAAAGGTTTTTCTCATAAGGAAGGCATTGACTATAATGAGATTTTTTCTCCAGTTTCTAGAAAGGACTCATTAAGAATCGTCATGGCATTGATAGCTCATTATGATCTTGAGTTGCATTAGATGGACGTGAAAACAATATTTTTGAATGGGGATCTGGATGAGGAAATCTATATGGAACAATCTGAAGGATTCATTGAAAAGGAAAAAGAAAATTGGGCTTGTAAACTTAAGAAATCCATTTATGGCCTTAAACAAGCTTCCAAACAATGGTATATAAAATTTTATAATACCATTACTTCCTTCAGATTTAAGGAAAATACTGTTGATCAGTGTATATATCTGAAGATAAGTTGGAGCAAGTTTATTATATTAGTCTTATATGTGGATGATATTTTACTTGCCAGTAATGATCTTGGTTTATTGCATGAAACCAAGATATTTCTCAACAACAACTTTAAGATGGTTGATATGAATGAGGCAGCCTATGTTATTGGCATTGAGATATTTAGGGATAGATCTCAAGGATTATTAGGATTGTCTAAAAAAGGATATATTGATCGTATGTTGGAAAGATTTAATATGCAACTTTGCTTAGCCAATGATGTACCTATTACTAAAGGTGAAAAATTCAGTCACAACTAGTGCCTAAGATATGACTTAGAAAAGAATCAAATGAAAAATATTCCTTATGGGTGCACAATTGGAAGTATATTATATGCTCAAACCTGTACAAGACCAGATATCAATTTTATAGTTGCAATGTTGGGATGATACCAAAGCAACCTAGGAATGGAACATTAAAAAGCTACAAAGAAAGTAATAAGATATCTGCAAGGGACGAAAGATTATATACTCACATACAGAAGATCAGATCAACTTGAAGTGATAGGATATTCAGATGCTAATTTTGTAAATTGCCTCGACAATAGGAAGTCCACTTCAGGATTTGTATATATGTTAGCTGGTGGGGCAATTTCTTGGAAAAGTACAAAGCAATCGCTTATTGCATCATCAATAATGGAAGTTGAATTTGCGGCATGCTTTGAGGCCATAAATCAAGCTTTATGGTTGTAAAATTTTATCTCGGGACTTGGTGTGGTCGACTCAATTGCTAGGCTGTTGAAGATATTTTATGATAACACTATAGCAGTTTTCTTCTCTAAGAATGACAAGTACTCTAATGGTTCCAAGCACATTGAGATAAAGTACTTGGTGGTTAGAGAAAGAGTCAATTGAGAATTTGAGTACCACTATGATGATTGCTGATCCATTGACAAAAGTCTTATAGTGTAAAATATTCAAAGAACATATTCTTAGAATGGGGCTTGTGAGTAAGTCATAAAGGATATGGTGATGCATGTTTATGTGGATGCTATTATTGACATTCTTTTTGCTTAATTAAAGTTGTCTATTTTTGCTATCTTGTTTACATTTATGTTTATGCATATTATGGTTAAATGTAATAATAGGATTGTCTTGATAAGACAAATTATAGGGGTCACTATGGACTATATTAGGAAAGACTAACAATGTTGTGGTACATAGAAGGGAGTATGACATTGATGAAATACAACCGTTATGACTCGCATTGATAGTTGGACTTAATATAGTATTATTATGTTTATTAGACTTATTGGCTTATTTTAAAACATGGCCATGTATAAAATGCTTTTTAAAATTCTTTGGAATCCAATTAGGTAAAATTGTTTTTCAAACAAATTTTGTTTTGTTTATTTTGATTTTGAATATCTATTTTATATCTTATCAATTAATGAGCCAAGTAGGAGAATGTTAGGTTTTTGTGGCCCTTTTATAATTGGATAATATATATATAATATAACTAATTGGGTTCCGTTGAAATATTTTAGCCAATAGAATAGAAGTCTCACCTATAAAAGGACAGGACCTCTAGGGGGTTGAGTGAACGTTGACGTTAGCACGTTTACACGTACAGACGCACCTCTCCATTGAGGGATTTCAGTTTTTCTCCTAACTCTATCCCTAAAACCCTCTCCCCTAAAATCCATCAATCTTAGTGGGTCTTGTGAAAGGATAGGAAGAGAGGAGAAAGGATCTACTCCTTGCACCCCTTGCAGACGGTGCTTGCAGCAATCTTGGATCGATGCCTGCAGCAATCTTAGATCAAAGATGGTGCTTAGTAGATCAAACGAGATCTCTGAACAGATGGCATCAAAAGGTACGCATCGTTAAATTAGATCTATGCACTTGATTTCAATCCTGACATATAAGTTATTTCTGTATTTTAGATATAGCATAATTACATATTTTTTTATGCTTATAGAGGAGACATTTCTTTGTGGTTTTGTAACATTATCAAGAACTTTCATACTTTCTCTCTATTTAATAAAGCTTACTATTGTAAATAAAATGAATATCAGGCAAAAAGAATTACTTAATATAATTAAGAATCTTTTAAGTGATGGTTTATGTCCATTTTTTTTTTTTGAAGTTTGAAGGTAAAGTATAGTATAGAGATACTTTATTCGAATAGGGCACAGAGATATTTTATCATGTTATCATACAATGCACACTACAAACCATTTATCTGATATGGATATGATGGATGTAAGGAGATTCTTTACTTCATTAGGGTGAATCAGGTGCTTTTGATACTTGTGTTTTAAGCAAATATGATTGTAAGCATAAAATCTATAATTATGCCATATCAAAAATACGAAAATAACTTTTATGCTAGGATTAGAATCAAATGCATAGATCTAATTATTATGATGCATGCCTTTCAATGCCATCAGTTCAGAGATCCCGTTTGATCTACTAAGCACCATCTTTGATGCAAACAACGTCTTTAATCCAAGATTGCTGCAAGCACCGTCTTTAATCCAAGATCGCTGCGGAATATGCAAGGAATAGATCCTTTCTCCTCTCTTCCTATCCTTTCACAAGACCTATTAAGATTGATGGATTTTGGGGGAGAGGGTTTTGGGGAGAGAGTTGAGGAGAAAAACTGAAATCCCTCAATGGAGAGGTGCGTTTGTACGTGTATACGTGCTAACGTGCCAACACTCTCTCAATCTCCTAGAGGTTCTGTCCTTTTATAGGCGAGAGCAGAGGGTCTACGATAAGATCTCAGGATATTTCCTCCCATCAAGGTTATCTCCCGAGGAATCATTCCGTAAGTGAAATTCTATTCTATTGGCTAAAATATTTCAACGGAACCCAATTAGTTACATTATACATCTTATCCAATTATAAAAGGGTCATAAAATCTAATATTCTCCCACTTGGCCCATTAATTGATAAGATATAAAAGAGATATTCAAAATCGAAATAAACAAAATAAACTTTGTTTGAAAATTAATTTTACCTAATTGGATTCCAAAGAATTTTGCAAAGCATTTTATACGTGACCATGTTTTAAAATAAGCCAATAAGTCCAATAAACATAATAATACTATATTAAGTCCAACTATCAATGCGAGTAATAACGGTTGTATTTCATCAATGTCATACTCCCTTCTATGTACCACAACATTGTTAGTCATTCCTAATATAGTCTATAGTGACCCCTATAATTTGTCTTGTCAAGACAATCCTATTATTACATTCAACCATAATATGTATAAACATAAATGTAAATAGGATAGCAAAAATAGACAACTTTAATTAAGCAAAAAAAATGTCAATAATAGCATCCACATAAACATGCATCACCATATCCTTTATGACTTACTCACAAGCCCCATTCTAAGAACATATTCTCTGAATATTTTACACTATAAGGCTTTTGTCAATGGATCAGCAATCATCATAGTGGTGCTCAAGTTCTCAATTGACACTTGTTGTTTCTAGACTCTTTCTCTAACCACCAAGTACTTTATCTCAATGTGCTTGGAACCACTAGAGTACTTGCCATTCTTAGAGAAGAAAACTACTGCAGTGTTATCACAAAATATCTTCAGTGGCCTAGCAATTGAGTTGACCACACCAAGTCTTGAGATGAAATTTTACAGCCATAAAGCTTGTTTTGTGGCCTCAAAGCATGCTACAAATTCAGCTTCCATTGTTGATGATGCAATAAACAATTGCTTTGCACTTTTCCAAGAAATTGCCCCACTAGCTAACATAAATACAAATCCTAAAGTGGACTTCCTACTATCGAGGCTATTTGTAAAATCAGCATCTGAATATCCTATCACTTTAAGCTGATCTGATCTCCTGTATGTGAGCATATAATCTTTCATCCTTTGCAGGTATCTCATTACTTTCTTTGCAGCTTTCCAATGTTCCATTCCTGGGTTGCTTTGGTATCTTCCCAACATTGCAACTGCAAAACTGATATCTGGTCTTGTACAGGTTTGAACATATAATATACTTCCAACTGCTCACACAGAAGGAATATTCTTCATTTGATTCTTTTCTAAGTCATTTCTTGGGCACTGGTTTTGACTGAATTTTTTACCTTTAGTAATAGGTACATCATTGGCTGAGCAAAGCTGCATATTAAATCTTTCCAAGATATGATCACTATATCATTTTTAAGACAATCCTATTAATCCTTGAGATCTATCCCTGAATATCTCAATGCCAATAACATAGGCTGCCTCATTCATATCAACCATCTTAAAGTTGTTGTTGAGAAATATCTTGGTTTCATGCAATAAACCAAGATCATTACTGGCAAGTAAAATATCATCCATATATAAGACTAATATAATAAACTTGCTCCAACTTATCTTCAGATATATACACTGATCAACAGTGTTTTCCTTAAATCTGAAGGAAGTAATGGTATTATAAAATTTTATATACCATTGTTTGGAAGCTTGTTTAAGGCCATAAATGGATTTCTTAAGTTTACAAGCCCAATTTTCTTTTCCCTTTTCAATGAATCCTTCAGGTTGTTCCATATAGATTTTCTCATCCAGATCCTCATTCAAAAATGCTGTTTTCATGTCCATCTAATGCAACTCAAGATCATAATGAGCTACCAATGTCATGACGATTCTTAATGAGTCCTTTCTAGAAACTGGAGTCTCATTATAGTCGATACCTTCCTTTTGAGAAAAACCTTTGGCCGCAAGTCTAGCTTTATATCGTTCGATATTGCCCGTTGAGTCACGTTTTATCTTAAAGACCCATTTACAACCGACTCTTTTACAATCATTGGGCAATTCTACGAGATCCCATACACCATTTTAGACCATTGATTTTAACTCTTCTTTCGTTGCATTATATTATTTTTTAGAATTATTACTTTTTATGGCTTGTGAAAATAATAAGGGATATCTTTTTATTCCTATATCATAATCTAATTCTTGTAGATATACCACATAATCATCAGAAATGACATGTTTCCTTTTCCTTTGAGATCTTCTCAAATCCGCCAATTATAATTGTTCTACAAGATCATCAACGACGACATCAATATCATGTGAGAGTTCTTCGATTTTATTTTGTTATTCACCCTCATCAATACTCTTATTGATTTGAGAAACAATAATTTCTCGAATAGGGGATGATATGGGAGAATTAACCTGAATCTCCTCGATTTCAAAATTAATCGAGATTTTTCACTCCTATTAATTTTACCATTTTCTAGGGATTTTGTATTACCAGATTCTACTATTCTCATACTATGATTAGGGCAATAAAATCTGTATTCCTTGGATTTTTCTGGATAACCAATAAAATATCTTGAAATAGTTTTTGGATCCAATTTCTTTTCATATGGATTGAATACTCTTATCTCTACAGGACACCCCCAAATATATAAATGTCTCAGACTATGCTTCCTACTAGTCCATAACTCAAATGGAGTCGATGAAACTGATTTACTAGGAACCCTGTTCAAGATGTACATAGCTATCCTAAGAGCCTCACCCCACATCAACTCAGGTACAAAACAATAACTTATCATGCTCCTAACCATGTCCATCAGAGTATGATTTTGCTTTTCAACAATACCTTTTTGTTGTGGCACACCTAGTAATGCATATTGAGCACAAATACCCCATTGTTCTAGGAATCTAGAAAAAGGACCAATATTCTGACAAGATCCATCATATGTGTCATAAAATTCACCACCTCTGTCAGATCTGATAATTTTAACTTTTCTATCTAATTATCTCTCAACCTCATTTATGTATACTTCAAGAGTATCACCGGCTTGAGACTTTTCATGTATTAGATAAACATAGCCATATCTAGACAGATCATTTATAAATGTGATAAAATATTTTTCTCCACTAAAACAAGGAATATGGAATGGTCCGCAAATATTAGTATGAATAATCTCAAGGAGTTCTTTACTTCTTGTAATATTTTTCTTTATATATTTAGTTTGCTTTCCCTTATTGCAATCTATACAAACATCAAAATCAGTGAAGTCTAAATGTTCCAAAATATTATCCTTCACTAATCTTTCAATTCTTTTCTTGGAGATATGCCCTAATCATCTATGCCACAATATAGAAGATCTTTTATTATTGAAACTATGTTTCAATCCAACACTTGATTGTAGGGTCGTTAATGTCTTTACAAACTAATGATCTAAATTAATTCTGTATAAACCATCACACAGAATTCCAGAACTAACTTTTACTGAATCATAAAACATGTTGAGTTTGCCATTACCAAAAGAAAGACAATATCCTAACTCATCAATTCTAAAAAGAGAAACTAAATTTCTAAAAATTGTAGGGACATAACATGTGTCAACAAGATCCATCAAGTGACTCGTCTCTAAGCGTAGATGATAAGTTCCCATTGATATCACTTTCACTCTAAGACGATTTTCCATAATGATGAATCTTTCATGTTCTTTTGGTTTCCGAATTGAAAGAAATCTCTGTATGTTATTTGTAACATGAGTTGAAGCACCATAATCAATCCACTAAGTGTTAGAAGGAACTTCTATCATTTTTGATTCGAAACATACAAAGGTCAAGTTAATACCTTTCTTTTCGAACCAAGTCTTGCGTTTAATGCAGTCCTTCACGTGTTCTTTCTTGCCACAAAAGAAGCACTTTATAGTAAAGACTTTCTTTTCATTAGTCCGTTTAATATTTTCAGATCCGACAAATTTCTTTGATTGATAATGCTTCAACTTTCTTTTCTTATTACCAGCTCCTTGAGTAGTAGCCATGACATTATATGAACTTTCCTACCTTAATCTTAATTCTTCCTGAACACACATGCTAGTCAACTCATTCAAGTCCCACTTATCCTTATTTGTATTGTAATGAATTTTGAATAGGCCAAACTGAGAAAGAAGAGAATTAAGAATAAATTGCACGAGGAAAGACTCATCAACATTCATGCTATATTAAGGATATAATCTTGAATTCCTCGAGTACCATCATACTGAGCTATAGTCAGTTCTTTCATTAATGTGCCAGCCAATGACTTGTTAGCAGATTTAAATATGTCTTCAATAACCTTTAAATATTCCTTTGCGCTAGTTGCAATCGGTAATGAAGTCTTTATATTATTTGCAATTGTCATTCTTATAAACATTAAACTAAGCCTATCAGATCTTTCCCAGGCCTTCATTTCATTAACTATTGATATCATCTATATTACACATTTGGGTGAAATATTGACATATCTAGTGTTCACTCAAGAATATTTATGGAGGACTAATTTCATTCCATCCTTGTGGAATAGTGTTGTTACCTTTAGGTATACAACTCTAAACTACAATGATATCCAAAAACAATATCATCCTACCCCATCACATAATTATTTGAATTAGATTCTCCTTTGGGATTATCTAAATCTCCTAATTATATGTGCCATTATGAATATTATTTTCTTAATATCATTTAGGACTAATTTCTTAATATTATTTTATAAGTCATTAGTTTAGGTCATTTTGGTGGCTATAAGGCTAATACAATAATATAAAATAAAATATAAAATATCCTATAAATGATAAAACTTTTATTGTAATTCATATCACAAAAGTCTATCATCCCAAGTAACTTTGGTAGCTACTAATCAGATAAAACTTAGAAAGATGAATTACAAATAATATTCATCAATTTCTTTAATTTTTTTGCTAAGCAGTTCAATAATAAAATAATCATAATAATTATTGAACATTAATGCTAAGCAGTTCAATAATAAATAACAATAATTATTATTGAATATTAATCATAAGTAGTTCAATAATAAATAATAATAATTATTATTAAACATTAATGCTAAGTAGTTCAATAATAAATAATAACTATAATAATTATTAAACATTAATACTAAGTAATTTAATAATAAAATATTAATAATAATTATTGAATATTAATACTAAGTAGTTTAATAATAAATAACAATAATAATTATTGAATATTAATAAGTAAGAAAACTCGAGAATCATGACAACATATAAATCATACCTTCATATGAAAGGTAAACATTATTTCATAATTTCATATATATACATGTGAATAAGTAAATAAAATTCTAAAAATAATAATTATATTTTTTTAATTTTATTTACCACATGTATAATCAATAATTCATATAAATCATGCATTCATGTGAAAAGTATATATTATTTCACAATTTCATATATATACATATGAATAAGTAAATAAAATTCTAAAAATAATAATTGAATTTTAATTTTATTTACCACATGTATAATCAATAATTCATATAAGAAAACTATAAAGTAAACCATAATTTATATTTTTTTTAATTAAAATTAAATCCAATCAAATAATAAAAAATATATAATCATGATTAAAATTAATCATAATTATAATAAATTATATTTATCAATTTTATAATTGAGAATATAAACTAAATTTCTCAATTTTGATAAAATCATAAATATTTGAAAGGATATAAATCAGAAATATACGATTTATGAATGGCAAAACTATAATTTGGTAGAAATTTAACCCAAGGGTAAAACCATAAATATGTTGACAAAACATAAATTAAAATTATGAAATTTGCAAAGGATAAAACTGTAATTTTACAAAACCTAGCCTTGAGGGCAAACTTATAATTATGCCAAAAACCCCTAATCTGCCTTCGTCGCCACCGCCGCCACCGTGTGTGGCGCTGCCGTTGCTGCCTACGGCACGACTACCTATGCATGCAGCTGCCGCCTGTGCGCGGTTGCCTGCAACAATTCTAGCCTGCGCGCGGCCGTTGCCGCCACGGTGCTGCCTCCGCGGGGCTGCCACTACTCACGCGCGGTTGCCGCATGGGCACGGCCTACCCACGTGCATGGCCGCCGTCGGGGCTCTCTACCTGCGTGTGACCGCCGCATGGACAGGTTCCACCCGCGTGCGGCCGGCCGTCGCATGGGCACTGTGATGCCCGCGTACGGTGGCTGCATGCGCTGCGGTGCGCATGCTGCCCAGTGTGGCCGCAGATTCGCAGCGAGGTCAACGGTGACCGCTTAATAATTCCTAGAGAATAAAGGTAATCTATGCATCATAAATAAATTAGAAGATCTAATGCATTTGATCTCAAAACCTAGGCTCTGATACCGATTGTAAGCATAAAAATCTATAATTATGTTATATCTGAAATGCGAAAATAATTTTATGTTAGGATTGGAATAAAATGCATAGATCTAATTATTACGATGCGTACCTTTCGATGCCATCTTTTCAGAGATCCCGTTTGATCTGCTAAGCATAGTCTTTGATCCAAACACCGTCTTTAATCCAAGATCGCTGCAAGCACCGTCTTTAATCCAAGATCCTCCTCTCTTCCTATCCTTTCATAGAACCCGAGGTGCGTATATCCGTGTATATGTGCTAACGTAATAACACTCTCTCAACCCCCTAGAGGTCCTGTCCTTTTATAGGCTTTATAGGCGAGAATAAAGGGTCTATGATAAGATCTCAGGAGATTTTCTCCCATCAAAGTTATCTCCTGAGAAATCAGATTTTTATTCTATTAATTAAAATATTTCAACGGAACCCAATTAGTTACATTATACATCTTATCTAATTATAAAATGATCACAAAATCTAATAATGATGACATGTTCAAAAAGATGTTTTGCCCATTTAGAGTACTATCAGGTGTTTTTATTCTTATATGTGAACGTATTGCACGTAAGAAGATAGTTTATTGGTTAGGACCTATTTGTGTTATTTATGTTTGCTCGGTTAGAACACATAAGGAGATGGTTTGATTCTTATATTAGTGTAGTGCTATATTGTTCCTGGTCACAGAAATCGCACGAGGATATACTTTGCTCGATTAGATAATATAAAGCATTTTGGTATTTATGTCTTAGACATACCTATCATATACTTTGCCTAGTTGTGTATCGAACACACTAGTCTTTTAGTATCATTCCTTCTTTCTCCCAACATGCAAAATTTCTATTGTTAGTTTTCATTCATAAGTTATATAAGGTTGTTGAGTGTTTCTTAATAATTAACTAAATAAACCAAGATGCTCTTAGGCTTGTATGAATAGTATGAAGGGATGAGTCTTGATGGTATCATGAGTATCATCGATTGATGAGTCGGCATGATTGGTCTACTGTCGAAAATGTAGGCTCATCTAGGTATCTTTTTCTAGCTGACATGAAAGACTTAGAAAGGTGAGACTGCATGGTTGTTTGGTCGGGATGACCGATTAGGCGGACTAGGATCTTCCTGGTTGCAATGTTCCTCCTTGGGGGATGGGTCGTCCGGGTGTCTGCGAGCAATCGACGATCATACATGATAAGCCAACGTCAGGGGCTACCTAGTGCGGCCCCTCTGATGCTTAAGTTAACGAAGGAGAGAAGACAGTAGTGTAAGTTGTATGACTAAGTTAGTGTATAAAGAGTCCCCCTTCAGCATAAGTTGATGGGTTCATTTTTATACTTGATCCCTGGGCCTTCTTATTGGCTGGCCTAGGATAAGATTAGGTGAATCACTTGATTATTCTTTGATCTTGATAAGGTAGGGTGATTATTGCTAGTGGAGTACATCGGGATATATTGCGGTATTATTTTGGGGCTAGTGACTTAGAGCCTTACTTAGGTGTTCACCTCTATGGCAGATATGCTAGCATAGGGTAAACTTATCCCTATCATTTATCTCCCCTCAAAAGGGCATCCTTCGGAGCCTTTCTCCGGAGGGTGCACTTGCATGCTTTTCTATTGGGTACGTATTCTGATAGAAGTCTATTGGCTGAGGTGTTGGGAACGCATTAGTCCGGTTAAGGAACAATCCTAGGGTCTTCATGCCGAGTACAATCTTGACCTAGGTGCATCCCTTAGGTCTTCTCGCTGAGGTGCATGGCTAGGGAGAGCATAGTCTTAGCCTAGGTACAACCCTCGAGGCTTCATGCCAAGGTGCATGGCTCAAGAGTGAGTCATTTTTAACTCTTACTCATTTCAGGTGCAGGCCTCGAGTCTTCAAACCGAGTGCATGACTAGGGATCATGTAAGCTCAACCTAGGTGCGACCCTCGGGGCTTCATACTGACATCACACGCCACGTCCCAACCAGTGTCAGAACCCGATGCTACACGCTGTCAGAACCCCATGACGCACGCCAAGCCGGGTTCCATACTAAAACACTGTACGACATGACTATCCCGAGAGCTTGGGGCGGTGCCGTCTAACACCGCTCAGACATCCCCCCAAGACGCCAGCTCGTCAGATAGGCCATCCCATCCCATGAGGGTCAGTGGCCACATCGAATCGAGGTGCAATCAATCCTCGCACGATAGTATAAAAACCCCTAGCCGGCACTCAGCTAAGGGCAGGGGGATAAAAAACCAACACTCCACTGACTTGCTCGTCAGAGGGGCCAAAGTCGGGGATTACCCGACGAAGGCTATTTTTGCAGGAAGGAGGCCGCCCATGACCTGCGAGCGTCTCAACCCAGGTTCACCATCCAGTGTACGAGGACGCACTGCAAACCGCCCCGGAGATGGAGAGACGCGACCCATCTTAAACAGTGCCCGGATCGACAGACCGAGGAACTCTGGTCAGCCCCCCCCTCGCGAGGACCCGATCGACCCTGCCGGCCCAGCTCTAGCCCGAGCTGCCCCAGAATGGCCACCTCGAGCGGTGAGCGTCTTGGCCCAGGAGACACCTTCCACCGCACAAGGGAGGGTAGTGAGCCGTCCTGGATCCCGACCAATCCCAACTAGCACTCCTTCCCGAGGGTGCGGCTTCCTAATCATCCTACTCACACCGCAAGAAGCTCCCGACATTGACTCATGGACCTAGCCATGCTGACTCATCAGCCATGGTACTTTTGTTCACCGACATTTTGGTACTAGAAGGAGGGCCCGATTTCGCAGGAGCAACTAACAGGGGTCCTCCCCGAGGAACAACCACCGACCGACCTCCCTTCCACCAAACCCGAAAGTCGGGCCCTCCCCGCCCTCGGAGACGGGGGAATCCTAGCTTCAATGCCAGATCGCTATTGGCGTTTGTTCAACGACCCGGGGTTGTCGCCCTCGGGGCTCACCGCAGGGCCCTCGGCCGTAATGCCCGAGGCATTCCTTAGCCTGTCCAAGCAAGTGCAGGCCATGGTGGGCATGATGTAGATGCTCACTCCAATCATTCCTCAGATCGAGCGGCTAGCAATGCCCCCGACCGACTCGACCTGGCAACAGCCAAGCGGGGAGCAGGTCGGGACCCAAGAGCCTGAGGGCAAGCAATGGACCCGAGAGGTCCGCCCGGGCAGAACATACCCGCACCCTACCAAGTTACACTACCTCATCTCGAGCTTGACACCGTATCACCCAACTCGGCGGATGACTCGCTTAGGGCCCAGCTATCCCGGGTCAACCAATGCTTGGATGCGTTCTAGCGCGAGTTTCAAAAATCGCGAAGCGAGTCCAACGACAGTGGCTCGAGCGGGTCCCCTTTCACTCAGGAAGTACAGGACAAGCCAATACCCCTCAACTTCAGGCTGTCGATGTTGGAGACATACGATGGTATCTCCGACCCTATGGAGCACATCTCCACATTCCGAGCCCAGATGGCCCTCTATGGCACCTCCGATACTTTGATGTGCCAAGCGTTTTCGACCTCTTTGAGGGGACCGGCACGAGTATGGTTTAGTCAGCTATGCCAATCCTCGGTCTCATCCTTCAACCAGCTTGCTAAGGAGTTTGAGCAAAAATTCCTCACTAGTGCATGACCTAGGCCTTCCATGGCCACCCTACTCACGCTATCCCAGTGTGAAGACGAGTCGCTCTCTTAGTTCGTGGCACGTTTTGCCACTGAGATCCAGGGATTTCCGGATGCTCACCCCTCTCTAATCTTGCAGGCCTTTCTGATGGGTTTGAAGCCTTCGAGGTTCTTCTGGTCGCTGATCGAGAAGCCGCTAGTGACCATCTCCAAAATGCTCCAGCCCGCCAACTAGTACGTCATCGCCGAGGTGTTGGTGGCGGGGAGGCGCATGGAAGGCAAAAGGCTAAGGGTGGAACTCTCCCAGGGAATGACCTCAGCGGCCCCGACACCACCCCGCCGCGGGCTCGGCCAACAAGAGCTACCGCTCCCGAGGCCCCTGCCTCTTCCCCTGAATACATCTCACACCGAGATCTTCCTCCAAATCAGGGAAATAGGTCTCTTGCAACTGTTGAATATCGGATTTTGATGATAAAATCAATTGATGGGTTAATTGATCTAATCCATATTATTGAGTTAAGTGTGCAGGATTAACTACAATAACCATAAAACACAAAGCAAGAATACCAGAGTCAAGTTCGATGGATGTTTAAGAGTCTGAAGAATCTTCGGAGATGTTGTCGGAACCAACCGAGAAAAAATCGGGAACCTGTCGGAATTTTCGGAAGTTTGCCGAAGAGATTGTCGGAGGTTCACAGAGATCACCGAGAAGGCTCGGCTACTCATTAAAGTCATCACAAGTTCGGGAGCTTGCTGGGAGCCCATCGGAAGCAGTTCGTCGGAAAGCTCGCCGGAACAAGACTCGACGTTCGCGGTTGAAAACTTGCTTAGGATGTGTTTTGTTATGTAGTTGACTTGTAATTAGGATTAGGATTAAGAGATAATCCTATATCCTGGTTAGGGTCCAACTGGGCCCAAAATTAGACTTGGTTTGGGCTAAATTTGAAGCCCAACAAGTGAACCGAAGGGTCTGGCGGTGGCACCGCCAGACTGGGCGGTTGCACCGCCCAGCACCCGAGAGCTGGGCGGTGGCACCGCCCAGCACTGTCAGTGTCTGACACTGACAGGCGGTGGCACCGCCAACATCGGGAACCCAAAGAGAATTCAAATTTTGGAGCCCAAATTTGAATCCTCTTGAAGCCTATAAATACTCCTCAAATCTCAGCTGAGATTACAACTTTTTGAGCAGCAATTGTTTGAGAGAAAGGCCTTAGAAAAGTCTTAGCTAGTCTTGTTTTCAATTTGCTAGTGTTCACCTCCTTCTTTCTTGCTGAAAATCTGTAAAAGAGTGAACCGCTTGTAAAAAGTCGTAAGAGGGGTATTCACCCTTCCCTTTCAAGAGATTTGCTAGTGGAAGGTGGGAGCCTCATCGAAGAGGGGCCTCGCAAGTGGATGTAGGTCACTTGACCGAACCACTTTAAAAACGGTGTAATCTCTGGTTTGCATTTCATTACTGCTATTTACATTACTGCAAACCTTCTTACTTGCTTTATTTCATCATTACCTTTGCTGCACAACTTTGCGAATACGCTTTCAAGTTAAGCACTTCCCATTCCGATTTTTATCGTACGAAAGATTTGTCGAAACCAACATTTTAATCCGCTGCACTAATTCACCCCCCCCCTCTTAGTGCTGCTCCGATCCTAATAGCAACAACCCCGTCATATGAAGGCCACTCACAGAGATCAGTCCAAATATTGCGGGTTCCACCGTGTCATGGACAAACTTCGAAACAGGATGGTTGATGTACTGCTTATGTATGTCCATGTCTTTTGGTATGTTCATGCTTTGTACAACATGTAGAGGGATAGCCGAAGGCTTAATAGTCTCATTTTAGTTGGGTTGGTGGCCGCTTTAGGATTGTAAATAAAGGTTGTATCATATGGACACTTGTGAGAGATTTTCGGTCTGTAATGGATCATTTTACCCTTTGTTGTGCAACTGTTCAGAGCTTGTAAAGTCTATTTGTAATTTGCATTATCTATGAAGTGTTTTCAGAAATGTTTACTTATGGATCTCGAGTGAGGCGTTTTCTCTATGTTGAATCTCAGATTTTGATGATAAAATCAATTGATGGGATAATTGATCTAATCCATATTATTGAGTTAAGTGTGCAGGATTAACTACGATAGCCTGAAAACATAAAGCAAGAATACCAAAGTCAAGTTCGATGGACGTTTAAGAGTTCGAAGATTTGTCGGAGATACTACCGGAATCAACCAAGAAGAAATCGAGGACTTGTCGGAGGTTCGTGGAGATCACCGAGAAGGCTCGGCTACTCGCTGAATTCGTCACTAGATCGGGAGCCTGCTGGGAGTCCGTTGGAAGAAATCCGAGGGCGTATCGGAAGTCCGTTGGAAGATCGCCGAAAAGCTCGCCGGAACAAGACTCGACGTTTGCCGGTTGAAAACTTGCTTAGGATTATGTTTTTAGTTATGTAGTTCGCATGTAATTAGGGTTAGGATTAAGGGATAATCCTATATCCTAGTTAGGGGCCAATTGAGCCCAAATGTGACCTGGTTTGGGCCGGACTTGAAGCCCAACTAGAGATCCGTAAGGACGGGCGGTGGAACCGCCGGACTGGGCGGTGGCACCGCCTAGAGCCCAAGGGTCAGGCGGTGGCACCGCCCGGCACCCGAGATCAGGTGGTGGCACAGCCACCAACAGGCGGTGACACCACTAGTACACTGTCAGTTTCAGACACTGATAGGCGGTGGCACCGCCACTAACAAGCGGTGGCACCGCCAGCCTCGGAAACCCAAGAGAATTCAAAATTTGGAGCCCAAATTTGAATCCTTTTGGGGCCTATAAATACCGCTCAATTCTCAGCTGAGATTATAACTTTTGTGAAAGCAATAGATTGAGATAAGGGTCTTAGAAAAGTCTTTAGCAAGTCTTGTCTTCAATTGCTTGAGTGTTCACCTCCTTCTTTCTATTCAAGAATTTGTAAGAGTGTGAACCACTTGTAAAAGGTTCTAAGAGGGGTATTTGTCCTTCCCCTTCAAAGAAATTTGCTAGTGGAAGTTGGGAGCCTCATCGAAGAAGGCTTCGCAAGTGGATGTAGGTCATTTGACCGAACCACTTTAAATTGACATGTTCATTGAATGTGTGAGTACTTACCTTTCTGCAATCGTTATCTACACAACAGCAAGTTTCTGGTTTTTACTTTACTTAAGTTACTATCAAAGCGAAATCTCCTTGCATTTTACGGAATCATTTTTGAGCTTACAAGTTTTAATCCGCTGCACTAATTCACCCCCCCCTCTTAGTGCCGCTCCGATCCTAACAATTGGTATCAGAGCAAGGTTCACTCTCATATTTGGTTTAATACCCAAGAGAGATGGCTTACTCCGGCATGCATGAGGGTCATTCTATCACACATCCACCTATGTTTAATGGGTCGGATTACACGTATTGGAAGACTCGTATGATGATCTTCCTCATTTCCATGGATTTCGAGCTTTGGACTATTGTCGAAAATGGATATAAAAAATCTTTTCTTCTGATGAGCGAATGGAATGAATCGGAGAAGAAGGTTTTTGCTTTAAACGCAAAGGCTATGAATGCCTTGTTTTGTGCACTAGACAAAAATAAATTTAATCGTGTTTCAATTTGTGATTCGGCTTTTGATATTTGGAGAACTCTTGAGGTCACTCATGAAGGCACTAGCCGAGTGAAAGAGTCCAAAATCAACATTCTTGTGCACTCTTACGAACTTTTCCGAATGAAACCAAGTGAGTCCATCGGAGATATATACACCCGTTTCACGGATGTCATCAATGGTCTCATAGCTCTTAGTAAAGATTTTTCTAACTTTGAACTAGTAACTAAAATCTTAAGATTCCTTCCAAAAAGTTGGGATCCAAAAGTTACGGCCATTCAAGAAGCCAAGGACCTTAAAACATTCCCTCTTGAAGAACTTAATGTGTCTCTAATGACCTACGAAATGACGTGTCAAGCTCATGACGAGCTCGAGAAACCCCTTCCAAAGAACAGGAAGGATATGACACTCACATCACAAGAAGACCACTTGAAAGAAACATCAAGTGATGATGACAGTGACAATGACATTGCATTTTTTACTCAAAAATTTAAAAAATTTATAAGAAAGAATAAATTTAAAAATAACACCAAAAATAGACTTGAACTTAAAAAGGACCAAGTGATATGCTACGAATGCAAGAAGCCGGGGCACTTCAAAAATGAATGCCCCCAAGCCAAGAAGAAGCAACCAAAGAAGAAGAAAGCTCTAAAAGCAACTTGGGACGATTCAAGTGATTCCAAAAGTGAAGATGCTAGCAACAAAAAGGAGGCAAACTTCGCGCTAATGGCTTTAGGAGAAGAGGTATGTGATTTAATTAGTGAAGATTTATCTTTTGAAGAACTCTATATCGCTTTTCATGATTTATTTGATGAATGTAGAACCATTAGTAAGAAGTTTAATATCTTAAAGAAAGAGCATGTCTTACTACAAAATAAGTTTGATAGTCATCAAACTCCTCCATGCTCTAAATGTGAGCATTTAGAAGCAATAAAAAATAAAAATTTGCTACTTAAAGAGACCTTAAATAAGTTTAAGGTCGGTAGCAAAGGATTAGACATGATCCTTGCAAACAAGGGTCACGTAGCAAAAAGAAGTGGAATTGGATTTGTAAAAGGATCACATCAAAATCCTACCACTTTCATTAAAGGACCTACATTGCATGTTTCATCTTGTATGAAATGCAACTTTTGTTGCAAATCCATACATGTTGCCTACAAATGTCCATTTAGGAAAATTAGTCCACATAAATTAATATGGGTTTCTAAAGGAACTATAAATAATTCAATAATGAATAACAAAATTGGTGGATCAATTTTTGAGGAACCCAAAATCAAATGGGTACCTAAAAATCATCCTCTTTTGTAGAAAAACTCACAAGCTAGGAGCAAGAGATGGTATCTCGATAGTGGATGCTCAAGACATATGATTGGAGATTCATCTCATTTCTCTATGCTCACTAGCAAAGAAGAAGGGTACGTCACCTTCGGAGACAACAACAAAGACAAAATCATTGGCAAGGGAACCATAGGTAACGAATTAAGTATTTCTATTGATGATGTATTACTAGTTGATGGATTGAAACATAATCTCTTGAGTATTAGTCAATTATGCGATAAAGGTTATATCGTTAGATTTGAATCAAATGTGTGCATTATTAAAAAATAAAAAAATAACATGTCAATGATTGCTTTAAAGCAAAATAATGTCTACACCATCAACCTTGATGAACTAAGTAATGAAATGTGCTTCTCCGCTTTAAATAATGATGCTTGGCTTTGGCATAGGAGATTAGGCCATGCAAGTATGAAACTTATATCTAAGATCTCATCTAAAGAATTAGTACGAGGGATTCAAAATATGAAGTTTGTTAAGGACAAAGTATGTGATGCGTGTCAACTAGGTAAACAAATAAAAACTAGTTTCAAACAAAAAAATCAAATTAGCACCACTAGACCATTATAATTGATCCATTTGGACTTATTTGGACCAATTGACACGACAAGTCTAGGAGGAAGCAAATATGCTTTTGTAATTGTAGATGATTATACTAGATACACTTGGACCTATTTCTTGGTTCACAAAAGTGATTGTTTCAAGTGTTTCTCTAAATTTTGTAAACTCACTCAAAACGAAAAAGGCTTCATGATTTCATCAATTCGGAGTGATCACGGTGGCGAATTTCAAAACCATGATTTTCAAAGTTTTTGTGAAGTTAATGGATATAATCACAACTTCGCTACTCCAAGAAATCCTCAATAAAATGGAGTAGTTGAAAAAAAGAATAGAAACCTACAAGAAATGACAAGAACTATGTTAAATGAATATAGTCTACCCAAGTATTTTTGGGCCGAAGCCGTAAATACAACTTGCTACATCATGAATAGGGTTCTAATAAGACCGTTTGTATCAAAAACTCCTTATGAATTATGGAATAACAAAAAACCAAATGTTTCTTATTTTAAAGTTTTTGGTTGCAAATACTTTATTTTGAATGAAAAGGATGCCTTAGGAAAATTTGATGCTAAATCCGATGAAGGCATCTTTCTTGGTTACTCTTCTGTTTCTAAGGCTTTCGTGTTTTTAACAAAAGAACCTTAGTTATAGAAGAATTTATTCATGTGGTTTTTAATAAAATTTCTGAGTTAAAGAAAAATGATTTTGATGATGATCTTGGTTTTGATAATTTGAATTTAAAGGAACCCCCTCCTTAAAATGGCAACTTGGATACATCTTCTTCCGAAATTTCCTTACCCAAGGAATGGAAGTATGTAGATGCTCATCCAAAAGAGCAAATTATAGGAGATACATCACATGGGGTTCAAACTCATTCTTCTTTCAAGAATTTTTGTGCTAACGCCGCCTTCCTTTCTCAAATCGAACCAAAATGCATTGACGAGGCCTTTAAAGACTATTCTTGGGTCATTGCAATGCAAGAGAAATTGAACCAATTTGAGAGGAATGAGGTATGGAAGCTTGTTCCTAGACCTAGTGACCATTTAGTCATTGGTATTAAATGGGTCTTTAGAAACAAGCAAGACGAATGCGGTATCGTGGTTAGAAACAAGGCTAGATTAGTGGTCAAAGGTTTCAACCAAGAAGAAGGTATCGACTACGAAGAAACCTTCGCTCCTGTGGCAAGATTAGAAGCCATTAGGATGCTCCTTACCTATGCTAGTAGTAATGATTTTAAACTATTTCAAATGAATGTCAAAAGTGCCTTCTTAAATGGTTTTATTTTCGAAGAAGTATATGTCGAATAATCTCCCGGATTTGAAAATTCTCTTCTTCCCAATCATGTATTTAAATTGACTAAAGCTCTCTATGACTTGAAATAAGCTCCTAGAGCATGGTATGAGAGGCTTAGTTCCTTTCTTATTTTAAATAATTTTACCAAAGGCAAGGTTGATACTAAATTGTTTATCAAACACTTTGAAAATAATTTTCTTATTGTGCAAATTTATGTTGACGATATTATTTTTGGTTCTTCGGATGAATCACTATATGAATCATCTGCCAAATGTATGAGTCATGAATTTGAAATGAGTTTAATGGGTGAATTAACTTTCTTTTTAGGATTACAAATCAAACAACTTAGTGATGGTATATTTCTTAACTAATCTAAATATACATTAGAATTGTTAAAATGATTTAACATGGATAATTCAAAAGAGATAAACACCCCTATGAGTACTTCGACTAAGTTAGATATGGATGAAAATAGTAAAAATTTTGATAAAAAAAACGTATAGGGGAATGATAGGTAGTCTACTATACCTCACCGCGACTAGATCGGATATAATGTTTAGTGTAGGACTTTGCGCTAGGTTTCAATCTAATCCTAAATTATCTCATCTTAAGAGTGTTAAAAGAATATTTAGATATCTTAAAGGAACTCCAAATTTAGGATTGTGATATCCAAGAACTGATAAATTTGATCTAATAACTTATGCAGATGCCGATTTTGGCGAATGCAGGATAGATAGAAAAAGTACATCCGGAACATGTCAATTCTTAGGACATGCACTTGTTTCTTGGACTTCCAAGAAATAAAATTCAGTTGCACTATCTATGGCGGAAGCCGAATACATTGTTGCAAGTGCATGCTGTGCACAAGTTGTTTAGATGAAGAATACATTAGAAGACTATGAAATTCACTTGAAAAATATTCCCATAAAATGTGATAATACAAGTGCCATATTTCTTACCAAAAATCCAATTCAGTACTCTAGAACTAAGCATATCGATGTTAGGCATCATTTCATACGTGATCATGTCCTTAACAATAATGTCATTCTAGAATTTATTGACACAAAGCATCAATTAACAGATATTTTTACAAAAGCCTTAAATGAAGACCAATTTAAATTCATTAGAAGGGAACTAGGCATGTTAAATTGTCCCTAAAAATAAGCTTGTTTGAATGTATTTTTTGAAAAATGTCTCATCCTTTTTCCGTTCTTTTGTGGATCTGATTTCATCCTTCTCTTTCGATTCCAAATGGCATATTAAAGTACAACGCAATATCTTATCCTGTCTTGAGTCAAACACCTCTGAAAAACAAAAAGGGGGAAGAAAGAATTTTTTTCTTCTCTTCCGCGGCATGCCAGCGGTGGCATCGCCAGAACCGGCGATAGCACCGCCTGAGCGCTCGAGCGCCAGGCGGTGGCATCGCTCGGTTTGGCGATGGCATTGCCCGAGAGCCCCTTTATAAGACGAAGGGTTAGGGCCGACAGTGACACCACCCCCAACCCATGAGAAACTGGCTCAAACTCTCCTACAACCTCTTTAAACCCTCATTCCAACCTTTAGAAGCCTAGGAGAGGGATTCTTGTTGGTCCAAGCTCTCCATCTTCCAAGAAATTCTCCATAAGGTAAAATTTGAAATCTTTCCTTCCTCTTCTCATTATTTTGCCTACTCTTCATAGTTTCATATTTTTGATCTATCATCTTGTCTAGATAATGGCTCCTAAGAGATCAAAAGGAAAAAAGGTTGAAGGAGATTCATATGACCAAGATATTTTTAGATCCAAAGAAGTAGCTCTTAGGTTTTCAAATTTCGAAACAAGATCTATCCATAAGGGTAAACACGTTGATCTCGATGAACTAGGAAACCTAGAACCCATTAGGTGGTTTGCATATCTAGATGCCCTACCTCTCCTACAAATAAATGAACCAATTTATCCTAGGTTAGTTAGGCTATTTTATGCAAACTTATGTGTGGATAACGATAGCATAAGTACTTACCTTCTAGGAACATAAATTAGAATTTTTGATAGTACTATTTGTGAACTAATTGGAATCACTGAAAAAGATAGGGGCTATTATTTTAGAGGTAAATGGGATGTCAATGTAATCGGAGCAACTTACTCCGAAGTCGTAGAAACTATTTTTGCAAATCCGGACCTCGGCATAATACCCAAGAGTTGCGTGCACTTACTTCCCTTTAACTCTAAAATTCTTTATCACATCATAACAAGCATACTATTCCCTAAGTAATTTCATCTTGATGAAATGAGTCAAATAGAGATAAGCACAATGTATTGGATTATGACCGGTCAACATAACTATTTTGGATACTCAATCCTACAACACATGCAGGATATTATAGCTAAAGATATAATGTTACTATATGGGGGGTTAATCACTGGATTTATACTTGCCCATGACATTTGTATCCCACCCGATGAAGAAACAATTCAAAGTGATCGATATAACATCATTAATAGAAATCTACTGAAAAGACATAAGTACACATTTAGCAACGGTATCTGGGTTAGGCAACCTAGAAGGACTGATCCAATTCCCCCACCAGTAGAACACCCCGAAACACCAATCTTTAGGGGAAATGAATCTCCTCCTCCAAGTCCCTTTGGAGCAGCACCTTCAGCTCCTGCGTCATCTTCTGAAGAACTCATTATGGCATAATTGCATCAGATCAAATCACAACAAGATCAACTCAAATCACAGTAAGAGCAAATTCAAATTCAGCAAATTGAAATTTTGAAGGAACTACAACAAATGAATCAAAAAATAGATGTCATGTATAAGAACTATGGATTTCTTCCTACGGATTAGTTGATATACCTCCTTATTCTGTTACTTTGATACTTGTATGTTTACTCTTAATGCCAAGTTAGACTTTTGTCATCTTCTTTCCTTTGCATGAAAGCTGAACTTTCTTTTAAGATGTATTTTGAATGAAAGATGAATTTTTAAAATTCTGGATGAATGCTGATTTTCTTTTCGGATGAATGCTGAATTTTGTATGATCGATCTTAATGCTGAATTCCTTTTCTAATGGTTTTATAATCACAAATTATACGCTTCAAGTCGCTCTCCTTTTTGTTGATGACAAAGGGAGAGAAGAATGAGCAAAACATGACTTATGATGACTTGTACTATTTCGATAGCATGACTTAATGAAAATGTCTTATACGCATTGATAGCATGACTTATATGAATTGCAAAAGCTTGTGTAATGTAAATGTCTTATATGCCTTGCAAAAATCTTTGACTATATCGCAAGTTCTTAGATTGGTTGATAATATGAATTCGTACCTCACTTTTATATCATGAAATTCATGTTGGAAATTTTTATCTTTTGTCGTAGTGATAATTGTCTTTTATCATTCGACTTGAAAATAATTTTTATAGCTGAAAATTATGAGAAATACGAAGTTTCGTATTTGCTCATGCTTAAAGAGAATAACGATAAGTTCAACGGATAGAACTTATCGGTTTATGCTTAAATTCAAAGGGATGGAAGTTAAGTATTTTTATCTTCTCATAATATGACATATAGATTGGGGGAGTTATGTTTAACTCCATCATCAATTGATTGTCATCATCAAAAAGGGGCAGATTGTTGAATCTCGGATTTTGATGATAAAATCAATTGATGGGATAATTGATCTAATCCATATCATTGAGTTAAGTGTGTAGGATTAACTACGATAGCCTGAAAACATAAAGTAAGGATACCGAGTCAAGTTCGATGGACGTTTAAGAGTCCGAAGATTCGTCGGAGATACTACCGGAACCAACCAAGAAGAAATTGAGGACTTGTCGAAGGTTCATGGAGATCACTGAGAAGGCTTGGCTACTTGCTGAATTCGTCACAAGATCGGGAGCCTGCTAGGAGTCCGCCGAAAGAAATCCGAGGGCGTATCGGAAGTCTACCGGAAAGCTCATCGGAATAAGACTCGATGTTTGCCAGTTAAAAACATGCTTAGGATTATGTTTTTAGTTACGTAGTTGTATGTAATTAGGGTTAGGATTAAGGGATAATCCTATATCCTGGTTAGGGGCCAATTGGGCCCAAATGTGACCTGGTTTGGGCCGGACTTGAAGCCCAACTAGAGATCTGTAAGGACGAGCGGTGGAACCGTCGGATTGGGTGGTGGCACTGCCTAGAGCCCGAAGGGTCAGGCGGTGGAACCGCTAGACTGGGTAGTGGCACCGCCCAGCACCTGAGATCAGGCGGTGGCACAGCCACCAACAGGCGGTGACACCGCCAATACACTGTCAGTTTCAGATACTAACAGGCGGTGGCACCGCCAGCCTCGGAAACCCAAGAGAATTCAAAATTTGGAGCCCAAATTTGAATCCTTTTGGGGCCTATAAATACCCCTCAATTCTCAGTTGAGATTACAACTTTTGTTAAAGCAATAGATTGAGATAAAGGTCTTAGAAAAGTCTTTAGCAAGTCTTGTCTTCAATTGCTTGAGTGTTCACCTCCTTCTTTCTATTCAAGAATTTGTAAGAGTGTGAACCACTTGTAAAAGGTTGTAAGAGGGGTATTTGTCTTTCCCCTTCAAAGAGATTTGCTAGTGGAAGCTGGGAGCCTCATCAGAGAAGGCTTCGCAAGTGGATGTAGGTCATTTGACCGAACCACTTTAAATTGACGTGTTCATTGAATGTGTGAGTACTTACCTTTCTGCAATTGTTATCTACACAGCAGCAAGTTTCTAGTTTTTACTTTACTCAAGTTACTATCAAAGCAAAATCTCCTTACATTTTATGAAATCATTTTCAAACTTACAAGTTTTAATTCGCTGCACTAATTCACACCCCCCCCCTCTTAGTGCCGCTCCGATCCTAACACTCTAACCCGTTTTCTCTTTTGTGGGTCCTAAGGAACCATGGGAGGCTTCGGGGAGGCTAACATTTACGGATGGACACGCAAGGGTGCCGCACGACTTAGGCAAAACCAGCTAAGTCTGTGACAGATGGTATTAGAGCGGGACAAGCACTCATAGAAATACTTAGCATGCAAATGTGGGGGACCTAGCGGGGCTGCGTTGAGGGCAGTCAGCACACACGCGACCGTTTGGGGGAAAACGGGTATGGAGATGTAGGGAAAAGAGTCGCTCGGAGGAGCGGTCTTCTGAGATTGACATTCAGAGGAATGACCAACCCTTCACGCAAGAGGCACCACGAGAACAGACAAGCTTGGAAGAATGCAGAGCGCACAAAGGTTGGGATGACTGAGTTTGAGCTACAGCTCATCGTTAACAACTATACTTGATGGTGCTCAAGGCAAGCGAGGCGCTTGGTAAAGGATGAGACCATCCAAGGTGGAATGAGTTGCTCAGCGACCGAAAGAGTTGTGCAAAGCTCACAGAGGTGAGGGGAATTGCTAACTCAAAGAATTCGGTACTCATATATGGGCTTGTATGCGGACGATGGAATGTTCGCAGCCATCCCAAGGCGACCGAAACTTAGCACCATGAAGCATTGAAACTTTCTCTTCGGCATGTGAAGGATACGTTCGTAGGAGGCTGAAGTGTGCAACGAGTTCAGCATATTGCTAGGCCTTGAGTGGTGCAGTGGGGGCTGTATTGACGTGGAGTCGCAATCTAGCAAGTGTGTTTGCAAGAGGCAGAACAATGCATAGTTTGTTCAGTAGATCGGAGTAGTCCAAGGGGATGGTGGTCTCTGAAACGAAGAGAGATGTTGCTCCAACAGGACAGTTATCCAGGAGGGATAAGTCCCGGCTCTCCAGAGGGAGAATCATGTGGGACGGACCTCACAAGTTGAGGAGTACCTCAACAAACAACAACTCCATGAAGCTCAATGGACTGAGCAAGCGGCGAGGAGTCATCGCATGATCATGCTTGAGAGAATGCATTGGTGGATGCATTGTGAGATCAAGTGGGGGAGCGACCCTAAGCAACACAAATGAAGGCACACTTGGAGTCGATATGGAGATTGGCCTCAAGGGAGGGCTGACCCGTGGAATGGTGGGCGTGAGGGCCACCATCAACTCAATGCAAAATGAGGAGCGGAGCAACTTGGGTGTAACTTGGTGAAGTACCCAAGCCGCATTAAGGGAGCCAGCATAGAAGATGGAACATGGAGCGGAGGCACAGTGCTTTCCTTGGATAGAGGTCAAGGACATGAACTCTTGTAGAGGCAAGAGCAGGATCATGTTGTTCCATGGATCCTTCATTCTGATGGAGCGAACTTATCTTGCATGGTGCCAAAGACGAAAGGAGCTTCTGGGCACATACACCTTATCTCGGAGAAGCATTTGATGGAGGAACCAAGGCGACTCAACTTGCGGAGGTGAAGTTGGGTTTAGAAGGCCTTGGCACGGGGCAAGAGGACGTGGAGGCGGGTACTCTTGAAGAATATGCCACAGTGTTGCCATTCAAGTTGCCATGAAGGAAGCGGTGCGCAGCGGAGATTGTGCTGGTAGGGGCAGAGGCCCAGGATCTAAACAATGGTGCACTAATTGCTGCGAAGTCAGGGGACTTCGGGAGCTACTAGGTGACGGACTATCCTAGAGCGATGCTTCATCTAGGTGTGACCCAAGAGTGGGTGGATAAAGGTCGATTGCCAAAGGAGCGAACAAAATCGAAAGTGGAAGAGACCTTGCGATGTATTGGCAGAGGCCACACATGGAGGGATCACAATTCGAGTTCATCCCACAAGGATCAGAATGCAATAGAGATGTCACCAGGAGGCGACATGGTGCAGCGGATCATGGTGGAACAGTTCGTGGCAATGCAATACACACGACAGCTAGTCCTGTGAGGGACTAGATCATACGGAGGTATGATCGGGAGCTATTGGAAGCTCCACTTCGGTGAACAACACGACGGTAAGAAGGGCTATGGATTTAAGGAGCAAAGGCCATGGTACTGCAAAGGCGGGTCTTCCGTGCGTGCATCGAATTTTGCATCGGATGAAAGCCTTGGTCATCAGCATTTGGGGGCTGTGTTCCACCAACGGAAAAGTTCGAATGTAAGTACTAGTGAGTCCCATGGGAGGGACTTGATCATGAAGAGGTATGATCGAAGCAACTGGAGAGTTGGACTGCTCCAAAGCCCATATTCGCTTAAGAGAGCCCGGCAAGTCAAAGGACAATGTCGAGTAAGCAAACATTGCTACCAAGGAAGCTAAGGAGAACATAATCGGTGCAAACCCTATAATGCGATGGCAGAGGCCATGCATGGGAGTTGCAGTCTGTCTTTCCATCGACCAAAGAGATCTGCTTGGAGAACAACGAGGTGTTGAAGCAGGGGGTCGAAAGGGGCGAGGAAGCAGCGACGAGTCCAGAGGGACTTAGCTACCCAAAATCAATCATCAGTTAGAATGGAGGTGGACTCAGAGGAGTGCCACAGAGGCATATCTACTGATTGTGAAGAAAAGGGATGCAAATACGAGGCGACGGATAGTAGTGCCATGGGCATGGTAGCACCATGGTACCGCAGAGGCGGGACTTCCGTAAAAGTCATTGATCCCTTACTCTCATGGAGAGAGAGCGCTTGGTCGTGAAAGGGGCTGAGGAGGTGGAGCATGCAGAGGCAAACTCCAAGTACCGAGACAAGGCTGAAGGGTAAAGGCTAAGAAATTTCGTAAGACTAGTGTCAACGAGTTTCTTATCAAGATAGCCGAAAGTGAAGGACTTCAGGTCATGCAAGAGTGCACGACCAAGGAACGAAGTAGGCAGTACGTGGTGATGTACCTTTGCTACTCAGTGGAGTAGGCGATGGAGTTGATGGAGAAGACGGTACAATCCCAGAGGCAACCAAATCTATTAGAGAATTACTCTAAGTTGGGGTGAAAACTTCTTGCATTCCAGAAGTTCGATGGTATTGAAAAGGTGAATCACAGTAGCTAAATCAATGCAAGGAGTGTAAACACTTCAGGTGCTTCAGAAGTGTGAGCAAAGAGCAGGCGAAGGCCAGTAACCAGCTCGATGCATGGAGTACAACCTCGAGGAGGCGGGTGAAGTCAAGTAACCTTTGCCTTCTTAACCCTTAAGAGAATGGGCGAAACCGAGTACCCCAATTCTCTTATCTATCCAGTAGAGGAGCTTTGCACATGTTCAAAGACCCTTCGAAGATAATGGAAGACAATAGTTGTCAAATCCTCACCAACGGTGATCAGTGCTACTGAGAGTAGATTGTCCGCTTCATTTCCCAACGAACTGCCAATCAAAAGTAGAAGTGATGCGAACCTACTTGGAAGTGACAACTAAGTGAAAGAAGAGTTAATGGGCAAATTTTGTGGAGGAAGGACCCAAAAACTTCAGAAGTTTGCGAGACGATGCTTGTTAAAGCTCCAATAAGCATCCACCCAGTTAAAGCAGTATGAGCATTTGCGAGACTAGTGCATAGTAAGGATGGTCTTTTCCTTCATCTGGAGGATTCGCAGGAACCAACAGGGATCAACACAACTCAGCCAACCCCACACTAGAGTCAAAGTCATTGGCGAGTTGAAGCAGCATGGCGGATCAAAGATTCGACTACTCAAAAACAGCAGCGGAGGGCAGTTGGGAGCCAAGAGGCGCATTGCAGCTAGAGCAGAAGATTGAAGACTCAACAAAGGTAAGGAGTTGTAGTGTTCACAAAGGCTTCGACGAGAACGTCGAAGGAATAAGTGGGGGAGAATGTCACGGACAAACTTCGAAACAGGATGGTTGATGTAATACTTATGTATGTCCGTGTCTTTTGGTATGTTTATGTTTTGTACAACATGTAGAGGGACAACCGAAGGCTTAATAGTCCCATTTTAGTTGGGTTGGTGGCCGCTTTAGGCTTGTAAATAAAGGTTGTGTCATGTGGACACTTGTGAGAGATTTTTGATCTATAATGGACCATTTTACCCTTTGTTGTGCAACTGTTTAGAGCTTGTAAAGTCTGTTTGTAATTTGCATTGTCTATGAAGTGTTTTCGGAAATGTTTGCTTGTGAATCCTGAGTGAGGCATTTTCTCTAACCTGTTTTCTCTTTTGTGGGTCCTAAGGGACCATGAGAGGCTTTGGGGAGGCTAACCTGTGCGGACGGACACGCAAGGGTGCTGCACAACTTAGGCAAAACCAGCTAAGTCCGTGACAATCGGGACTACGATCATGACATGGAGGACTACCATGACCTCTAAAATCAAATAAAGGCATTAATCCGAAGAGGTCACCTCGGACGCTACTTCAAATCCCGAGAAGCAACTCCACGCCCCGGGGGACCCATTGAGAGGCAAATCAACGTCATCTCCGGGGGACCAGTGGCCGGCGGTAGCAGCTCTATGGCGAGAAAGGCCTATGCTCGTAGCACGGTTGAGAAACACCCCCAGCCTGAGTTTGAGCCTGAAATCACTTTCGAGGCCGGGGAAGCCGAGCGCTCTCATCATGACAACGCTCTAGTGATCTCCATCTAGATAGCCAATGCCCGAGTCAAGAGGGTGATGGTTGACACCGGGAGTTCTGCCAATGTTCTTTACTTTGATGCCTTCAAGAGGCTTGGCTTGACCGGGGGAGACCTTACCCCTATGGCATCAGCACTCATAGGATTCACAGGGGACTCCATCTCCCCGCTCGGGACCACAGTCCTCCCTATCACCATTGGGGAGGAGCCGAGAGCAAAGACAATAATGACCACCTTTATGGTAGTCAATCTGCCCTCGGCCTACAACGTCATTCTCGACCGCCCAACACTCAACAAGATAAAGGTGGTGGTTTCCACCTACCATAGGGCCATCAAATTTTTGACCTCGACAGGGATCAGGGGGACCCGAAGTGACCCAGGGGAGTCAAGGCGATGCTACCTTGCCGCGGTTACTCTCCGAGGAAAGCTGCGCCCAACTCAGGTTCCCGATCCCCGTAAGAACCCGTAATGCAAATGCCACTGGAGCCTCCCGAGCCACCCATCGAGGTACCCCTGAAGAGGAGCCAACCCGACCTAACCGTCAAGGTCGGAGCCATGCTCCCCGAAGCGGACCGGCTCCACCTCATTGATTTCCTGAGGAAGAACGCCGATGTGTTCGCGTGGTCCCCCAAGGAGATGCCTAGGATCGACCCAGAAGTGGTCCAACACCGACTCAACATCAACCCCGAAGAACAGCCGGTGAGACAAAGACCGAGAAAGTTTGCCCCCGACTGACAGAAGGTGATTGGAGATGAGGTTGATTGCCTTATAAAGGCCAGATTCATTACTGAGGTTCAATACCCCCGATGGCTATCGAATGTAGTCCTTGTTAAAAAAGCTAATGGAAGTTGGAGGATGTGTGTTGATTACACTGATCTTAACTGGGCATGCCCCAAGGACTGCTATCCACTCCCCAGGATAGACCAATTAGTCGATGCCACCGTGGGCCATGAGCTCCTTACGTTCATGGATGCATTCTCAGGCTACAACTAAATCTGGATGGCAACCCAGGATAAAGAAGACACTGCCTTCGTCACCAACCGAGGAGCGTATTATTACAAGGTAATGCCCTTCGGCCTAAAGAACGCTGGGGCGACTTACCAATGGATGGTCGACAAACTTTTCAAGCACCAGCTCGGGAGGAATATGGAGGTGTATGTAGACGACATGATTGTAACGAGCAAGATCACAGGAACACACCTGGCTGACCTGGCGAAAATGTTCAACATGCTCAGGCGGTTCAACATGCGTCTGAACCCTACGAAGTGCATCTTCGGGGTCAGCTCGAGGAGATTCCTCAGTTTTATCATCCACCAGCGGGGAATTGATACCAACCTGAAAAAGGTACGAGCCGTAACCGAGATGCACTCCCCCCGCTCGGTCAAAGAGGTGCAACGGCTTGCCGGGAGATTGGCAGCGCTTAGCAGGTTCATGTCATGTTCAGGTGACAAGTGCCTTCCCTTCTTCTGGGCTCTGTGACAGTCCGACAGCTTTACATGGATCCCAAAGTGCAAGGAAGCTTTCGAAAAGTTGAAGGCATGCCTCACCCGCTTGCCTCAACTTGCCTCGCCCGAGTTGGGCGAAACCCTTGGTCTCTACTTGGTGGCCTCGGCACAAGCCATCAGCTCGGTGTTAGTTCAAGAGGTGCCACCAGCACAACAACCCGTACATTATGTCAGCCATACCCTTGGCAGGCTCGAGGCATGGTACTCCCTGATCGAGAAGCTAGCTCTCGCTCTTATTAAGATGGCCCGAAAGTTGCAGTCCTACTTCCAAGCCCATACAATCAGAGTAATCATCGACCAGCCCCTGTGATAGGTCCTTTCCAATTTTGACACATCGGGTCGCCTGCTACGATGGTCGGTCGAGCTCAGCGAATTCGATATTCAATACACCCCCAGGATCGCCATCAAAGCTCAGGCGCTGGCTGATTTCATTTTCGAGCTAACTCCAGAGGACCATGCTGTGGGGTGGGAGAACAATCAGAACATGTGGACCCTGCACATAGATGGCTCGTCCACTTCCGGAGCAGTCAGGGTCGGGCTTATCCTCAAAGGCTCATCGGAAGAAACCTACGAGAGGTCGCTCCAATTGCAATTCCGAGCCACTAACAATGAGGCCGAGTACGAGGCGCTGCTCCACGGCCTACACCTCGCTCTGGAGATGCATGTAGATGGCCTTGAAGTCTTCAGTGACTCCCAACTGGTGACAGGACACGTCAATGGGAGCTACGAAGCTCGAGACCCGACGATGGTGTCATACCTGATGGAGGCAAAGCGACTCGCCCACCGCTTCAACCGCCTTTCAATCACCAGAATAGCTCAAGCGCAGAATGTGCGGGCAGACGCGCTGGCTAGATCAGCCTCCACCCATAGCCCGGGGTCAGCCCCAACGACTGAGTCCATAGCGACACCGACGGTGACGACTCACGAGGTCGCCGAAACAAATTCACCACCGAGTTGGATGGAGGAGATCCTCCGATACAAAGTGGGCGGAGAGGAGCCTGACGACCTGGTGGCTGCGAGATAGTTAAGGTGAACTCAATCCTGGTGCTGCATCATCGCAGGAAAGTTATACCGAAGGGCCTTCTCTCAACCCCTCCTACACTGCCTCGTGCCATCAGAAGCTGAGACGGTCCTCGCGAAGCTTCATGAGGGGATTTGTGGGGAGCACATCGGGGGATGAACCTTGGCCTTCAAAACCCTCCGGCAAGGGTACTACTAGCCAACCATGCGGCAGGATGCCATGTCATATATGCAGCAGTGCCCGCAATACCAGCGGCACACCCGACTGTCGCACCAGCCAACGGTCCCCCCCTTACTCCGATAGACGTGGCCTGACCCTTTGCCCAATAGGAGCTTGATCTCCTTGGACCTTTCCCTTCAGCATCGGGTCAGTGATGCTTTCTCGTAGTTGGAGTTGACTACTTCATGAAGTGAGTCGAAGCCGAACCCTTAGCCTCCGTTACCGAGAAGCAAGTCCAGAACTTCACATGGAAGAATATCATCACTCAATTTGAAATCCCAAAGGCTATCATCGCCAACAACGATACTCAACTCAACAACACTAAATTCAAAGCTTATTGCTAGTCGTACGTGATCTAGTTAAAGTATAGCTCGGTCGTGCACCCTCAAACTAACGGCTAAACTGAAGTGATGAACCAGGCGATTCTAGAAGGCCTCAAGAGGAGAATCTCGGGCGCACATGGTGCTTGGGTGGACAAGCTTCCCAACGTCCTATGGGCAATGCAAACGACTCCCAAAACTACCTCGGGGGAATCTTTGTTCAGCCTAGCGTTCGGGACTGAGGTGGTCCTTCCGCCCAAGATGTTGTTCCCGACCCTGCGCACCTCCAATTATGAGCAAGGAGACTCTGAGAAGGGACTCCGAGCTAACCTGGATCTTCTTGAGGAAAGGAGAGCCAAGGCACATCTGCGTGCCTTGGCTTACAAGAAGGCAACAACTCGGATATACAACCGAAAGGTTCATTCGCGGTCGATCAAGGTCAGGGACCTCGTCCTTCGAATAGCAGAAGTGAGCGACCCGACTCGAGCAAGGGGAAAGCTCACACCCAACTGGGAAGGCCCCTATTGAGTCTATGACGTAGTCTGAGAGGGGACCTACCGACTCGAAACTATAGAGGGAAGTCCCTTGCCGAGAACATGGAATACGGCAAACCTGAAGAGATTCTACCCATAAAGGAGGCTGGTTGGGACACAGAGAAGATATATGGGGCCCGTGCACCCATAGTTGGGGAAAAAAGCAAGTCAAAATTTCAAAATAAAAGTGCTTCTTGATGATAGAAGAGATACACATGGCGGTTGGGCTGCACGGCCCTAGACCCGACCAAAACAGAAAGATAAAAGGAAAGAGGGCGCATCCCCTAGCTCGGCCGGGGGGGGAGTCTTTGGCCCACCATCGAAGGGGACGTTCGCTAGCATGTTGACGTCCTGATCCACCAGGTTGTTGACAAACGGGTCCGACTCAAGCTCTAGGTCCAAGTACTCAGGAAGCGAGCGCAGGCCACCCGATACCCATACTCGTACGTGACCTGACCCGACCACACTAAGCCACGCTCGAACCCGACGGACGCTTTGTACCCGATGATTACCGCCTCGACCCTCTTGAGCAGCCCTAGCTGCTCCTCCTTCAGGGCCTCCTCGACGGCCCAAGCCTTAGACCTAGCATTCTCGACGTCCTGGGAAAGGGTCAACAGCTCATCATCCAACGATCGAATGTTTGATCGGCTTTCTTCCAGCTTGGTCTTCAAATGAGCCACCTCCTCATCCAGTGTCATGAAACCCTCTTCGGTCACAGCAACGGCCTCTGGCACCCCCCTTGGCTCATAGCTCCAAGTTCTCCTGTCGGAGGGCGGCATCGATCTCCAACTGGCGCCCGATCGCCTGCCCGACATCGAGGACCCGGTCGATCAGCGCCATACCATAGTGCTGGCTCTGCACGGGGGTCGGTGTCAGCACCCCAGCAAGAGGGGATTGGGTAGGAAAAAGAAGCCACCACTTACCCAAATGAGCGACTTGGCCGCCTGCTCTACCAGCACTTTGGAGGTGGAGCTGTAGAGGTCCTTGGCTAGGGCTGGGTGCAACGCCCCTCGGATGAACTCCTGGGCAGTTTGCCCATCGCCCCAGAGGTGACTATCGGCCTTGAGGGATAGCCAACGAGCGATGTAGGGGACCTCCGGCTCCCCGACCGGAAGATCAACCATATTCTAGGCCTGGTACTATCCACCATCGACCCAGTAATAGATGCGGCACAGCTCCCGTACCGGCAATGAGCGCCAACCCCTCTTGGAAAGGTCGCTACCGGATGACCCGGTCGACCCTTCCCCTTCACATTTCCTGAGCCCTCCCCCTGGGCAGTGGCCCCGAGAAATTCCAGGGGGTGCTTAAGTGGGTGGCCTGGCCTGCAGGCATCTTCCGAGCTACCATCTTCGTCTTCTTAAGGGGGCGCTTCGATGTCGGTGATGCCGGCGCGCCCTCTTTGGCGTGCCCTCCAACGGGACAACCCCACCTCCCGAGCCCTCCCCGTCTTGAGACGGGGGCTTGACAGCCTTGGCGCTGGCCGTCTTCTTCATCGATCGCAAGTCCACCATTTCTGCAAAAATAGTCAATGGTCAGACGGTGTGAGATGAGCGAACGAGTCGTCATATGCAAATGGCCATATCCCCGATGGCAGGGCTCAGCTCCGCTTCGACCATCCACTCCTTGGTCATCTCTTTAATTGCCCGAGAAGAGGACATGATGCCCCTCAGACGATCCATGCCATGGTGTCTCCATTAGAGAGCGACGGGGGGACGTTATCGATGGTATGAAAGGCCCACCCGGTGTTGAAGCCCCACTCTTGATCACAACTAATATAGAAGAAACGCCTCTTCTAACCTTTGTTATTGGAGGGCGCACCGCTGATCTCAAAACCGCTACAGGCGGTCAAGTAATACCTGCCTGGCCCCCTCCCCAAGCAGAAGCAAGCCAGAAAGAGAGCTTGGGACGGCTCAATCCCAGCTCCCTGACACTCCCAGATGAAGGCCACCAGGTAGTGCCATGAGTTCGGCGACACCTAGGATGGCGAGATCCCCCAAAAGCAAAGACAATCCCTTGATGACAGGGTGGACAGGGAACCGCAGCCCCGCCTCGAGCGCCCCCACAGTCAACTCGAACCCGTCGGGAAATCGGTCATACTATCGCTACCCGGGCCGGGGGGTGTGCAGGCTGTAACATTCTGGGATGTAGTAGCGATCTCGGAGCACTCTCAAAAGGTCCTCGGTTACCACCGAGTCCACATCATGCCATGACTTGAAAAGCCTCAAGGGCGACCAAACCCTTTGAGGCCTTCGAGGAGGCACTGCCCGAAGACACACACACCACCTCGTCCAAGGAACTCCCCTAAGGAGAAGAAGAAGGAGGGGATGGGGAAGGAGACGAAAACAAAGACGGAGAAGAGGACGAAAGCGAAGACAGAGACATCCTGACCTCAAGGTTACGAAAAGAAGCAGGGGCACAGGATGAGGGATTAAAGCAAAGAGGACGGCAGAGTTGCAAGAAAGGAGCTGAGGCGCGGAACGGAGGACTAATGGCAAAGGTGAGGGAAACCGCCCTGCGTAGGGTTTATAAAAGACGGGTAGCCCACGACGAGGCGACGATTGGGGCTTCCCGAGGAGAGGAATAGTCGCAGCATTTACGACCCATCAGAACCCCTCGGATCCGCCAGATTCGCCCACCTCAGAGCTCCTACCAGAGGCATCCCATCACCCGAGAGCCCCGCCAAAGGCCATTCAAAACAAAATCACCCGCTAGGCCCCGTGACGATCCACCCAACCCGCCACATGGCATGACGGCGACCTGGCACGACGCCATCCTGGTATGAACCGATGTTCAGGTACGCTCCAGATCGCTCCCGACTTGCGACTCGTCGGCACCGAAACCAGAACCGAGCTTAATCACTCGGCCCTCAGGTTCGATTCCTGCCCGACTCGCTCCAGATCGCTCCCGACTTGTGACCCATCGGCATCGAAACCAGACCAAACTTAATCACTCAGCCCCCAGGTTCGATTCCTGCCCGAGTTGCTCTAGATCACTCTTGACTGGTGACCCGTCATTACTGAGACCGAAGCCGGATTCGGTCACTCAGCCCACAGGCCCTATCCAACACTTGAGCCACACCTCGCGGCCAATCTTATGCCCGAGTCACATATCGATCTATCCAGCGCCCGAATCACCTGTCTAGTCCATTAATCAAAGTTGCTGCACGTCAAGTCTCTAAATCGAGTTGCTTCGACTCGCTCACCGACTTGCCAACTCGGCAACCGTAACCCAGAGCTGGCGAAACCCGTCATCTGAACTAAGACACGTCGGGCTCGCCGCACAGGTCTCGCCTGGTTGGTTTCGACACTTCGGTTTTGCCTCGTCAAGCCCCTACCATACAAACAGCAGGGCCAGTCCTACTCGAATCACTGGGCACTGCCCCTCTAAATCCCCCCCCCCCCCTCCATGAGTCAATCCAGCTTCCTCACATGGGCAACCAACACAATCGCGTCATTCAGACCCAGGCATGCCTCCTGGTCCATTAGGGACTCCGCAGCATGCCTTAGAGGAGGGGGCAGGGGGGGGGGGGCGGGGCGCGGGGAGAGGTGATAAGGCATATTTTGGTCCCCAGACAAATCACCATTGATGTCACACGCCACGTCTCAACCTGTGTCAGAACCCGATGCTATACGGTGTTAGAACCCCATGATGCACGCCAAGTCGGGTTCCGTACCAAAACACTATACGACACGACTATCTCGAGAGCTTGGGGCGATGCCGTCTGACACCGCTCAGACATCCCCCCAAGACGCTAGCTTGTCAGAGAGGCCATCCCATCCCACGAGTGTCAGCGACCACATCGAACCGAGGCGCAACCGATCCTCGCACGATAGTATAAAACCCCTTGGCCGGCACTCGGCCAAGGGCAGGGGGATAAAAAACAAACACTCCACTAACTTGCTTGTTAGAGGGGCCAAAGTCGGGGATTACTCGATGATAGAGCGTATTTTGGCCCTTTGTGAACCACCGACAGACACTACAGACAGACACGACATCGTACGCCTCTAGGATCACGAGGTGCATGCCACGTCAAGCTCCAACGGTACGATTGTGCTGTAATATCCCTCACTTTTAAAATTTATTAATAAGAATTTATTTATAAATCGGAGGACCTATATGTAAATATAAAAATTTCAAGGACTAAACTGTTAGGTTAAAAAAAAAAAACCGAAAATTTTGGTTTTATCCCATCGCCCCCCACGCTCTCTGTTTCAAATGAAACAGAGAGAGGAGCTATGGGGCGTGGGGAGAAGAAGAAGAGAAGTAGAGGGAGAAGAGAAGAAAAGAAGAATAAGAAGATAAGGAAGAGGGAGAGGAGAGAGAGGTAGCTGCAGCAGCCAGGGCTATAACACCTTTGTTTCCTATAGGAGGAAACAGAGGAGTGCTTGTGTGGGGCGTCGGGGAGGTGAAGGGAAGAAGAGGAGAAGAAGAGAAGAGGAAAAAGAAGAAGAAAAGAGGAGGGTGGCTGAGGTAAGGGCTGCAGCGAGGAGCTATGGGGCGTTGGGGAGGAGAAAGGAAGAAGAGGAGAAGAAGAGAAGAAGAAGAGGAGAAGAAGAGAAGAAGAAGAAGAGAGAGGAGGGTGGCTGTAGCAAGGGTTGCAGCGAGGAGGTGTGGGGCGTCAGGGAGGAGAAGGGAAGAAGAGGAGAAGAAGAGAAGGAGAAGAAGAAGAAGAGGAAGAGAAGAAGGAGAAGCGGGAGAAGAGGTTATGACACCTCTGTTTCCTGTAGGAGGAAATAGAGGAGAGGGTGTGTGTGGCACCGGGAAGGAGAGGAGAAGAAGAGAACAAGAAGAGCAGGGGAGGAAGAAGAGGCTGCGGCTGCGGCGGTGGCAGCTGCAGCTCGAAGAGAAGAACGAGAGGGATGAAGAGGAAGAGGGGAAGGTGGCCATGGCTGTAGCTGCGGTAGTAGCTGTGGCGGTGATGGTGGCTGCGGTAGCTGCGGCAGCGGAGGTGGCTGCAGCAGCTGCTTTTGGGAAAGAGAAAGAAAGGAAAGAGAAAAAAAGGGGCTGCGACCATGATTACGGCTACAGCAGTGGCAGCTGCGTTTGCAGCAGATGTGTCTGCGAAAGAAGAGGAGGAAGAAGGCAGTGCGGTGGAAGGGACTGCGATTGTGGCAACGGCAGCGGTGGTGGCTGCGGCAGCTACGTTTGGGAAAAAAAAAAAAAAAGGAACGAGAGTAAGGGAGAGCAGGTGAATGTGCCCCCCTATGTTCTGCACGAGCTACAGTTGTGGAGGAAGAAAGAAGATTGGTGCAGAAAATGAAAACGGGGAGAGAAGATAGAGAAAAATAGAAGAAGGATTCGGGCGTACACCTTCTTCGGATCTTCGGATTAAAATCTTCGAAAGGCAAGTGTCCCGATCTTTTCTCCTACAAGTGTTCCGTGATAGAACCCTTGCAGATTCTAAACTTGGGGTTGATCTCTTTAGGGGATCGGCCTCCTTGGAACTCTATAGGGGTTCCTCCCTCCAAGTTGCTGCTCAAAGGCTGCAGAAAAGATTCATCTATTGCTTAAGAAAAGAGAAGGAATACATAGCTATTTATAGGGCTTCTAAACCCTAACTCCTAATAGGACTCCTACTTAAGACTCTTACTTCTAACCAACTCATAATAGGACTCCTACTCAAGACTCCTATTCCCTTACAACTCCTAATTCTTCTCTAAGAAAAAACCTCCTACATGAATGCCCCTCTCAATTAGGACTCTCCTAGCTAGAGTCCTAATAGAATGTCCCTCTCAATTAGTACTCTTTTAGTTAGAGTCCTAACCGTTTTACATGAATGTCCCTCTCAATTAGGACTCTCCAAGCTAGAGTCCTAACAGACCCGCCCTCTTCAAATCAGCCTTGTCCTCGAGGCTGATGATTCATGAATTCTGGAAATTTGATCTTCATGTCGTCATAGTTCTCCCAAGTGGCATCTTCTATTGGTAGGTTCGCCCACTGTATTAGCACTTCATTAGTGGGTCGTCGTCGTCGAGTCACGATCTGTCGATCAATAATGGCACTTGGCTGGGTCTGGAGTTCTCTTTGAGTAGTCATATTTGGTGGATGGCTTTGGGCTGTCTCCAAGCACCTATTTAAAACTTCTGTCTGGCTGTTGGTTTGTGGGTGATATGTCATACTCCTTTTCAATTTAGTACCCTGCATATGGAATAACTTTGTCCAAAATCTGCTCTTGAAGATGCAAGTAGAATTTCTCACAAGCACAATGCGTCCCTTATAGCATAATTCTTTTGAGTCCCGATTGTAATGAGCCACGGAGCTTGGTGCTTCCTCCAATTTTTTTTTTTTCTTACCAGTCTCCGAATCTTCCTGCCATTCCATCTTAATATCCTCAAGGAAGTCGCTGGTTGGAAGTAAAACGACCAAAAATTCAGCTTGCTCAGGTAGCTGCGAAAGCGCATCTGCAACAACATTCTCTTTCCACATTTTGTAAGTTATTTCATAATCAAATCCAAGAAGTTTTGTTACCCATTTTTGCTGCTCGGGGGAAGATATCTTCTGCTCCAAGAGATATTTTAGGCTTTTATGGTCGGTCTTGATTTGAAAGTATCGCCTGATCAAGTACAATATCCACCTCGTTGCTGCGCGCACAATGGCGAGCATCTCCTTATCATATGTTGACTTATTTTGATAGGAGGGAGATAATGTCTTGCTAGTGTATGCGAGTGGTCGACCATCTTGCATGAGAATGGCTCCAATTCTGACTCCAGATGTGTCGGCCTCAATAATGAAGGGTCGGTTGAAATCTGGTAGTGTTAGCACCGGCGTCGTCGTCATGGCTGCCTTAAGTTTGTCGAAGGCAGCGGAGGCTCTGTCCAACCATTGAAAGACATCTTTTTCCAATAAGGAAGTAAGTGGTGCACTGATCTTTCCATAGTTTTTCACGAACTTACGGTAGTAGCCTGTTAAACCCAGAAAGCCATGTAGCAATTTTATGTTTCTCGGGGTCGGCCAGTTTTGCATTACTTTAATTTTGAAGGGGTCCACCGTCACACCTTCCTCTGATATGATATGCCCAAGATATCCCACCTTTTGTTGAAGAAAGTAAAAATTCGTAGTGGCCGTTGTGTGTTCGAAAGGCGGTTTTCGGTATGACTCCTTCGTACACTCGTATTTGATAATACCCGGATCGAAGGTCCAGCTTTGTGAAGATTTGTGCTCCCTTTCATCTAGCAATTCATTTGCTATTGGAATAAGGTATTTGTTCTTGATGGTTATGCCATTGAGAGCTCGATAATCAACGCATATTCGCCATGTTTCGTCCTTCTTGTGTACAAGTAGCATCGGTGAAAAGTAGAGGTTGCAACTTGGCCGAATAACTCCTGTTTCAAGCATCTCTTTTAAAATCCTTTCTATTTCATCATTCTGGAGATGTGGATACCGATATGGCTAAGTATTTGCTAGAGATTTGACTGGAAAAATCATTATACAATGATCATGCCAACGAGTAAGAGGTATGTTGTGCGGCTCGTCAAATATATCTGAAAATTCAGCAAGCAAAGGAAATAGTTTTGGATCTTCAAATTCTATTGGCTCTCCTTTAATTTGCTGCTCAAGTTTTACCAAAAAGCCCCTGCATGCTTTATGCAAAACCTTCTCCATTTGTTGTGTGCAAATCATCGTTACGTCGCCCTCACGTTTCCCATGCAGTATCACCTGTTTCTCCTTACTGTAAAATTTTATAAATAGTTGCATAAAATTCCAAGAAATATCACCTAATATCATCAACCATTTAATTCTGAGTATGGCCTCATAATCATCAGGAGGGAGGAGAAAGAAATATGCAATTATCTCTTGGTCCTACAGCAACAGTTTCACCTGCGGGCACCTATGATCACACTTCAAAATCCTTCCGTTGGCGACCTTAACGACAAACCTACTGCAATTCTCAATAGGTAAGTTCATATGGACAGCAACCTTACTGTTTAGGAAGTTATTGGTGCTGCCCGTCTCGATGAGAACAGTGATCGGTTGTTGTTTGAGAAGGCCTCCAACTTTCATCGTTTGCGGGTTTGAGTAGCCAGCTAGTGTTTGTACCGTAACTTCGGTCGGTTGTGGCTCTTCTTCTGCATCTTTTTCTTCATGTTCAAGGCTCTCTTCTGAATGTTCAATGACCTCTTCTTCTATCGGTTCAATCATAAGAAGTCCTCCTTTACTACAGCGATGCTCACGGCTCCACGACTCGTCACAATGCCAACATAACCCCTTCGCATATCGCTCCCGAAACTCTTCTCCTGTTAACCTCTTTGGTGCAGGGACGTGGTCGACAGTAGGGGGGGCTGAGGGCTTCAATATTACTGGTTGAGGAGCGACCCTAGTCCTCCGAGCTTCATGGTTCAATTACTCCTCTTGATGTCGTGCGAAAGAGATGGCTGCCATAAGCGTGTACGGTTGTCGCGCTTTAACTTCTCCTCGGATCTCCGGCTTCAAGCCCTCAATGAAGGTCCTCAATAGCTATTTTTGAGACCAATCATGATTTTGATTAGATAACCTTTCAAACCTGGTTTGGTACTCCTGAATGGTGGAGGTTTGTCGGATCTTTGCTAGTTGTTCGTTAATATTCTTGTAATCGGTTGGTCTGAAGCGGATCAGCAGTCCTTCTTTGAATTATTGCCATGAAAGGACACTATAAGTATGTTCAAACTATTTAAACCACTGTATAGCATCCCCTTCAAGATGTATAGCTGCAATTTTCACCATAGATGCATCTGCGATTTTGTGGTACCGAAAATATCGCTCCACGCGTGAGATCCAACCAATCGGGTCTCCTTCTTCCCATCTAGGGAATTCCACTCTCATGCATGGATAGTTGGGGTCGGTCATAGAGCCTCTCCTCCCTTGGAAGTCATCTCTTCGGGCTTGGTGTGATTGGGCAAAGCTCTCTCCTTGATATGATTTCTTCGGGCTTAGTGGTCGGCCCAATCTAAGTTCGGTAAAGAGCGTCCGAATCTTATCCTCCATTCGCGCCTCCAAGGCTTCGAATTTAGCATTGATTGCCTCCTTAGATGCCATAGTATATGCCCCCAAATCTATGATGTTAAGATCTCTCTTTTGTTGTTGGGTTAAAGGCATGTATAGGTTGAGAGAAGTGATGGTCGAAAGGGTTGGTGGATTGGTGGATGTAGGCTACGGTTTAGGCTTGTTTTGTGGCTATTTTGGGTGTAGTTTGAGGGTGTGGTTTGGTGGAGTTTTAGGGCTATAGATGAAAGTTTTGGATCTGTGGTAGATGGTAGCAAAGGTTTGATAGAAATAAGTGGAAGTTGCAGCAAGTATGTGCTGTCTTGTAAGAGTACAATTGTCGTCGAAGAAACAACGGTTTCTCGACGTAATTTCCAACAAAAACTTGAGAGAATTGAGGAGGAAATTGATAGAAAAATCACAGTTTATATGACAGCAAGGATATCTAATTCAATTAAGAAAATTTCGGCAGTATAACAGCAAGGAAATTGGTGCAAGTTGCGCTTGCAGAATTCTCGTCGAGAAATTTCAACGAGTAACGACGAAAATTTGCAGCAACCCAAAATCGTTTTTTTGAGATGAATTTCTTAATAAATCAATCTTAGATGGAAGCCAAGATGATCTATAAAGTGTATAAGAAATTTCATTCAAAAAATATTGCAAATAGATGGGTTAAGGCAACAATATACGACTGAAATTTTCTGCAGCATAGATTTTCAAGTGCAACAGATTGGACATAAAAGATCAGTAGTTTATATTGAGAATTTTTCGATGAAACCAAAGGGAAATCCACTGTTAGGAAGTGTCAAAGATGTTATAAAAATTTCGTAGAAATTTGGATAGAAAAAGCACAGTAGCAAGTAAAACAGATGGTGCTATGCGGCTTGAATTCTGCAATTCAAGTGCAGCAGATTGGACATAAAAGATCAGCAGTTTATATTGAGAATTTTTTGATGAAACCAAAGGGAAATCCACTGTTAGGAAGTATCAAAGATGTCATAAAAATTTCATAAAAATTTGGATAGAAAAAGCATAGTAGCAAGATCAAAAAGATGGTGCTATGCGGCTGGAATTTTGCAATGTATCTTTCGTCGTAGAGATGAAAACTTTGTGACGAAAAGTTTATGCAGCAATATAGGAACAATTTTTTTTTTTTTTTGGATTTTTGAATAAGGATAACTAAATTGCAGCAGCAGTAAGGTAGGAAACCAGAACCTGTTGCAATTCACGGGGAGATCAAAGGATGATCCGCGGTGGTGGAGATGATGGCGGAATTCGGTGACGATCTTTTAAGCAATTGTGGGAATTGCTTTGGGCGGTTGTGGAGGGTTGATGGATGGCTATGGAAGGGCAGCGAGATGCCAAGAACGCTGCTCTAATACCAGGTGATAGAACCCTCGCATATTCTAAACTTGGGGTTGATCTCTTTAGGGGATCGGCCTCCTTGGAACTCTATAGGGGTTCCTCCCTCCAAGTTGCTACTCAAAGGCTGCAGAAAAGATTCATCTATTGCTTAAGAAAAGAGAAGGAATACATAGCTATTTATAGGGCTTCTAAACCCTAACTCCTAATAGGACTCCTACTTAAGACTCTTACTTCTAACCAACTCCTAATAGGACTCCTACTCAAGACTCCTATTCCCTTACAACTCCTAATTCTTCTCTAAGAAAAAACCTCCTACATGAATGCCCCTCTCAATTAGGACTCTCCTAGCTAGAGTCCTAATAGAATGTCCCTCTCAATTAGGACTCTCTTAGCTAGAGTCCTAACCATTTTACATGAATGTCCCTCTCAATTAGGACTCTCCAAGCTAGAGTCCTAACATTCTGATCCTTCCTATTGCAAGCTTTCTAAATCTTTCTTATTAAGTGCCCTGATCTTTCCTTACTATAATTTTATCTCTACATTTGCTTTGAATATGAGGAACTTTGAATTGTTCTAGCCTTGCATTTGATATATCTCCTGTATAGACGTAACGATTTGAATTTGTGAAACTTTTGAGATTTTGACCTTTTTACCTTGTTATGGTTATAACTTTATGCACTGACCTCTGATTTAGACAAAACTTATTTGATATGAATATAGACTCATAAACCTTTCTTTTGATAGCTTATTTTGAGAATTCGGAGTAAGTTTTCTTGTCCAAACTTCTATTTCAAATGAGCCTACAAATTCTACAAAACAAGGATCGTAATTTTTGACCTTTTGTTACTGAACTGCCTATAAGTCCCTGTTGGAAACTTTGATTTATTTCAAAGCTTATTTCATTGGAAACTAGACTCATAGATCTTTCTTTTGATACCTGGATTGAAAGATTTAGAGTCCAAATGTCTACTCAGTTATCTATTGAAACCGACCCTATGAATTCTGCAAAACAGTGATTTTGTTTTTGACCTTTGGTTACTAAATCAATGGTAATTCCTTGTTGGAAACCTTGATTCGTACAAAACTTATTTCATCAGAAAATAGATTGATATATCTTTTAACAATAGCTTTCTTAAGGGTATTGGAGCATAATTGACAATCTGAAGTATTTGTTCAATGTGCCTCTCGAACTCTGTCAGAAATCGAGCTTTGGTCGATTTCGCATATTCTGTTTTCATTCGTTTGGAAATAGATTTCATTCAGTTTCCTTCACTCAGTTAAGGTTTATATTAATGCTTTAATTCTGGTTTGCTCTTGTCTATAAGTTATTTACATTCTTAAAACATATTGTGTAATGTGTATGCTATATCGTATTGACTCATATAGGCACATGCATATCCCATTGTTCCGCATTTACTTTCGATATGTTCCTATTCCAGTTTCATTCCTTTGGATATTAAATTCATCTAACCTTCTTATTTGAATTGAGCTATATATGATTGCTTGGAATCCGTGTGTACTCTTGCTTTCATTTCCTGTCAAATCTGAATACATTTGTGAAAGGTTATTGCTTGCATTGTATTGACTCGTAAAGGCACATGTACGTTTTATTGTTCCATGTGTGCTTCCGATATGTGCTATTTATTGTTCATACTGCCCTTTTGTACTCTAATGTTGTGGGATAATATGAACTTTTGCCAGAAATGGTAAAGGGAGTTATGCATAGAGCATGCGATGCTTTGCCGGCCCCCTCTGACTTCACCTAGACGTGGGTGGATAGAGCTTCCAAACGTGGGAGACTTCTGTCTGGTGGTCATTTAGAAATGGATGAATCATATTCTGTCTGTGGCCCCACTACACCTTCTGTATGTTTGATATGATATCCAGAGCTTTGGTTATGTATTTATATATGCGCTTTGGATAAGAAAGATATGAATGCAACGTCAAATACGATGTTTCAGCTTTTGTTTCATATTCGTTTTTTGATATGCTCTGAAATGGTTCATATGCCGTTGATATGCTCTGAAATATTTCCTACGCTATTGATATGTTCCGAAATGCTCCCTATGCCTCTGAAATGTTCCTACGCCATTGATATGCTTTGAAATATTCCATATGTCATTGATATGTTCCGAAATGTTTCATTTGTCATTGATATGCTCCGAAACATTTCATACGTCGTTGATAAGCTCCGAAATGTTTCATTCATTATTGATATGCTCCAAAATGTTTCATTTGTTATTGGGATGCTTCGAAATATTCCATATGTTGTTGATATGCTCCAAAATATTTCCTACGCTATTGATATGCTCTAATTACTCTATGCTCCATTTGTTTTGGAACCAAATATGTTTCGATTGAAATGACACATATGATTTTATATATGATGAGATGGTATCCTTGAGAATTCTTGTATTCTGTCTTGCATTATGATACCTTACTTATTTGAAATTGTTCCTTTTGTTCTGAATATGCTTTGTCACTTGCTGAGTTGTTTTTAGCGCACTCCGTTATTATATAAAATCTTTCAGGTTAGCTTGTCACTCTTTAAGATGTTTGAATTGGGCTGAGATAGTGGAGAGCTATTCAGAATTATGGGCAAGTCTTGTTGGTTATTATGTTATTATTGTATAAGCATATTTTGTATGTAATGAAATGTTGTCGATAAACCGAAATGGATATACCTTGTAAAAGTGTTAGACGATCTCTCTTATTTGGAATTTTGGAATGTTAAGTCTAGTTTACAATGATATGAACTTGTGGTAAATGGTTGGAGTTCTGATTGTATAAATTACTTAGCTTGTGGATTTATAAATGTTGTTCATGTTTGTTATGTTAGCTTGGGTTACTATAAATGTGAATTATCGAGTGATGTGATATATGATTATAAACTGCATAGGTTTTATATATGTGAATTTGATAAAATGTTTTTTAGTGTCCTCAAATGTTAGTTTGGATCTTAGATTGGTTTGTGATGAAAATTTTAATATTATTGATCTTTTTTTAGGGGCGTGACATGTGCGGCCTGACCTCCCCAAGAGCTGGGGGTAGTGCCATCTACTATTAGGGTAGTGTCATCTGACGCCGCTCGAGCACCCTTGAAGATGCCATCTCGTCAGAGAGGTTATTCTGCCCCCAGAGTTAATGGCCATGCCGGACCAGGGCCTGATCAATTCCCGCACGCAGGTATAAATACCCCCAACCTGATGCAAAAGGGGGGAGGCAAAAATCAATTGATCACTCCACTAACTTGCTCGTCGGAGAGGATCACCCGACGAGGGCCATTTTTGCAAGAAAACACGGTTACCTCATGAAGGCGAGCTACCAACCACTCGGGAATCACCATCCAGTGCACGAAGGAGAGCAGCCAGCCAGCCTAGATCCCGACCAACGCTAATCAACACCCCTTCCCGAGGTCGCGGCCACCTCATGAAGACGAGCTGCCAACCACCTCAGAGAAGGAGAGATGTAGCTTAGCATACACGACGCTTGGATTGGCACACTAAGGAACGTTGATCAACACCCCGTCGCGAGGGCTCGGTCGACCTCGGCATCCAGCTCAACCAATAGAAGACTCCCGACATTGACTCATGGACCAGGCTATGTTGACTCATCAACCACGACACATTTGTTCGCCAACATTTTGGCACTAGAAGGAGGGCCATGTCATAGGAGCATCCTACGGGAGCTCTCCCCGAGGAAGAACTATTGAATCTCGGATTTTGATGATAAAATCAATTGATGGGTTAATTGATCTAATCCATATTATTGAGTTAAGTGTGCAGGATTAACTACGATAACCAGAAAACATAAAGTAAGTATACTGGAGTCAAGTTTGATGGACGTTTAAGAGTCCGAAGAATCGTCGGAGATGCTGTCAGAACTAACCGAGAAGAAATTAAGAACCTGTCGGAATTTTCGGAAGTTCGCCGAAGAGATCGTTGGAGGTTCGCAGAGATCACCGAGAAGGATCGGCTACTCATTGAAGTCGTCACAAGATCGGGAGCTTGCTGGGAGTCCGTCGAAAGAGATCCGAGGGCATATCGGAAGTCCGCCGGAAGTTCGTCGGAAAGCTCGCCGGAACAAGACTCGACATTCGTGGTTGAAAACTTACTTGGGATTTGTTTTTTTTTGTTACGTAGTTCATATGTAATTAGGATTAGGATTAAGAGATAATCCTATATCCTGGTTAGGGGCCAATTGGGCCCAAAATCAGGCTTGGTTTGGGCTGAACTTAAAGTCCAACCAGTGAATAGAAGGGTCTAGCGGTGGCACTGCCCAGCACCCGAGAGCCAGGCGGTGGCACTGCTTGGCTGGGCGATGGCACCGCCCAGCACCCGAGACCAGGCGATGGCACAGCCATCGACAGGCGATGGCACCGCCTGTACTCTTTCAGTGTCAGACACTAATAGGCGGTGGCACCGCCAATCTTGGAAACCCAAAAGGAATTCAAATTTGGAGCCCAAATTTTGAATCCTCTTAGGGCCTATAAATACCCCTCAATTCTCAGCTGAGAATACAACCTTTTGAAAAGCAATAGTTTGAGTTAAGAGCCTTAGAATAGTCTTTGCAAGCCTTATTTTTCATATTGCTTAAGTGTTCACCTCCTCCCATCTTGTTGAAAAGAATTGTAAGAGTGTGAACCACTTTTAAAGGTTGTAAGAGGGGTATTAGTCCTTCCCCTACAAGAAATTTGCTAGTGGAAGTTGGAAGCCTCTTCGAAGAAGGCTTCGCAAGTGGATGTAGGTCATTTTGATCGAACCACTTTAAAAGCTGCTGCGTTATCTGGTTTGCATCCTACTCTTGCCATTTACATACTGCAAACTTCTCTACTTAGTTACTACGCTTCCATACATTTCTAAGTTATCAAGCTTCTAAAATCGGTTTCCATTGATATTGCTTTTCACCGTACGAAAGATTTCTCCAAAACCGAAGTTTTAATCCGCTGCACTAATTCACCTCCCCCTCTTAGTGCCGCTCCGATCCTAACAATTAGTATTAGAGCGAGGCCCATTCTCATATTTGGTTTAATACCCAAGAGAGATGGCTTACTCCGGCATACATAAGGGACATTCTATCACACGTCCACCTATGTTTAATGGGTCGGATTACACGTATTGGAAGACCCGTATGAGGATCTTCCTCATTTCCATGGATTTCGAGCTTTGGACTATTATCGAAAATGGATTTAAAAAATCTTCTCTTCAGATGAGCGAATGGAATGAATCGGAGAAGAAGGTTTTTGCTTTAAACGCAAAGGCTATGAATGCCTTGTTTTATGCACTAGACAAAATTGAGTTTAATCGTGTTTCAATTTGTGATTCGACTTTTGATATTTGGAGAACTCTTGAGGTCACTCATGAAGGCACTAGCCGAGTGAAAGAGTCCAAAATCAACATCCTTGTGCACTCTTATGAACTTTTCCGAATGAAACCAAGTGAGTCCATCGGAGACATGTACACCTGTTTCACAGATGTCATCAATGGACTTAAAGCTCTTGGTAAAGATTTTTCTAACTTTGAACTAGTAAACAAAATCTTAAGATCTCTTCCTAAAAGTTGGGATCCAAAAGTTACGGCCATTCAAGAGGCCAAGGACCTCAAAACATTCCCTCTTGAAGAACTTATTGGGTCTCTAATGATCTACGAAATGACATGTCAAGCTCATGACGTGCTCGAGAACCCCCTTCCAAAGAACAGGAAGGATATGGTACTCACATCACAAGAAGATCACTTGAAAGGAACATCAAATGATGAGGACAGTGACAATGACATTGCACTTTTGGCTCAAAAATTTAAAAAATATTTAAGAAAGAACAAATTTAAAAATAATACAAAAAATAAATTTGAACACAAGAAGGACCAAGTGATTTGCTATGAGTGTAAAAAACTGGGACACTACAAGAACGATTGTCCTCAAGCCAAAAAGAGAACATCAAAGAAGAAGGTGCTCAAGGCAACGTGAGATGATTCAAGCGCGTCCAAAGAAGAGGGGTCCAACATCGAGCAAGTTGCTTATTATGCCCTAATGGCCATCGGAGAAGAGATAACGGATTTAATTGATGTAGATTTACCTTATCATGAATTATTAAATGCCTTCCATGAGTTATTTGATGAATGTAAGACAATTAGTAGAAAATACAAATTGCTAAAAAAGGAGCATGATAGTCTCACTTGTGATATCAATAAATTAAAAACTGAATATCATGATAGTTTAGCTCCATGTATAAAATGCCATGATCTAGAATCTCTCCAAAAGGAGAACTTGCTACTTAAGGACACCTTGAAGAAATTCGAGGTTGGTAGTAAGTCTTTGAACATGATCCTTACAAATAAGGGTCACGTTCCTAAAAGAAGTGGAATCGGATTTGTGAGAAGTCCTCACCAAAATCCAACCACCTTCATTCTTACAAGTTCGGCACCAAAGCAATTGCAACTTTTGTTACAAATATGGACATAAAACTTATAAATGTCCATTCAAGAAAATTAGTCCGAACAAACTAATTTGGGTTCCTAAAGGAACCATGATCAATTCTATGCAATATGATGAACAAGTTAAATAAGTTTTTAAGGCACCCAAAAGAAAATGGGTACCTAAAAATAATCCCTTCTTGTAGAAACATACACCATCACAAGCTAGGAGCAAGAGATGGTATCTAGATAGTGGATGCTCAAGACATATGACTGGAGATCCATCTCATTTCTCTATGCTCACTAGCAAAGAAGAAGGGTACGTCACCTTCAGAGACAACAACCAAGGCAAAATCATTGGCAAGGGAACCATAGGTAACAAATTAAAATTTTCTATTGATGATGTCTTACTAGTTGATGGATTGAAACATAATCTCTTGAGTGTTAGTCAATTATGCGATAAAGGTTATATCGTTAGATTTGAATCAAATGTGTGTATTATTGAAAAACCAAACCATAACATAACTATGATTGCATTAAAACAAAATAATGTCTACACCATCAACCTTGAAGAGGTAACATGGGATGATTCAAGCGCATTCGAAGAAGAAGAGTCCAACACCGAGCAAGTTGCTCATTACGCGCTAATGGCTTTAGGAGAAGAGGTATGTGATTTAATTAATGAAGATTTATCTTTTGAAGAACTCTCTATCGCTTTTCATGAATTATTTGATGAATGTAGAACTATTAGCAAGAAGTTAAGTATCTTAAAGAAAGAGCATGCTTTGCTACAAAATAAGTTTGATAGTCTTCAAACTCCTCCATGCTCTAAGTGTGAGCATTTAGAAGCAATAAAAAATGAAAATTTGCTTCTTAAAGAAACCTTAAACAAGTTTAAGGTTTGGTAGCAAAGGATTAGATATGATCCTTGCATACAAGGGTCACGTCGCAAATAAAAACGGAATTGGATTTGTCAAAGGATTACATCAAAATCCTACCACTTTCATAAAAGGACCTACATTACATATTTCCTCTTATATGAAATACAACTTCTGTTGCAAATCTGGACATATTGCCTACAAATTTCCATTTAGGAAAATTAGTTCACAAAAATTAATATGAGTTCCTAAAGGAACTATAAAGGATTCAATAATGAATAACAAAATTAGTGGATCAATTTTTGAGTCACCCAAAATCAAATGGGTACCTAAAAATCATTCCCTTTTGTAGACGAACCCACAAGCTAGGAGCAAGAGATGGTATCTCGATAGTGGATGCTCAAGATATATGACTAGAGATCCATCTCATTTCTCTATGCTCACTAGCAAAGAAGAAGGGTACGTCACCTTCGGAGACAACAACAAAGGCAAAATCATTGGCAAGGGAACTATTGGTAACAAATTTAGTTTTTCCATTGATGATGTTTTACTAGTTGATGGATTGAAACATAATCTCTTAAGTATTAGTCAACTATGCGATAAAGGTTATATCGTTAGATTCGAATCAAATGTGTGTATTATCGAAAAACCAAACAATAACATGACTATGATTGCATTAAAATAAAATAATATCTACACTATCAACCTTGATGAACTAAGTAATGAAATGTGCTTCTCCGCTCTAAATAATGATGCTTGGCTATTGCATAGGAGATTAGGCCATGCAAGCATGAAACTAATATCTAAGATCTCATCTAGAGAATTAGTACGAGGGATTCCAAATATGAAGTTTACTAAGGACAAAGTATGCGATGTATGTCAACTAGGTAAACAAATAAAAACTAGTTTCAAACCAAAAAATCAAATTAGCACCACTAGACCACTGCAATTGATCCATTTGGACTTATTTGGACCAATTGACACAACAAGTCTAGGAGGAAGCAAATATATGTTTGTAATTGTGGATGACTATACTAGGTACACTTGGACCTATTTCTTAGTCCACAAAAGTGATTGTTTCAAGTGTTTCTCTAAATTTTGTAAACTCACCCAAAACGAAAAAGGCTTCATGATTTCATCAATTCGGAGTGATCACGGTGGCGAATTTCAAAACTGTGACTTTCAAAATTTTTGTGAAATTAATGGATACAATCACAACTTCTCCACTCCAAGGAATCCTCAACAAAATGGAGTAGTTGAAAGAAAAAATAGAAACCTACAAAAAAATGGCAAGAATGATGTTAAATGAATATAGTCTACCCAAGTATTTTTGGGCCGAAGCCGTGAATACGGCTTGCTACATCATGAATAGGGTTCTAATAAGACCGTCCCTATCAAAAACTTCCTATGAATTATGGAATAACAAAAAACCATATATTTCCTATTTTAAAGTTTTCGATTGTAAGTGCTTTATTTTGAATGAAAGGGATGCCTTAGGAAAATTTGATGCTAAATCCGATGAAGGCATCTTTCTTGGTTACTCTTCTGTTTCTAAGGTTTTTCGGGTTTTTAACAAAAGAATCTTAGTAATAGAAGAGTCTATTCACGTAGTGTTTAATGAAATTTCTGATTTAAAGAAAAATGATTTTGATGATGATCTTGGTTTTGATAATTTGAATTTAAATGAACCCCCTCCTCAAAATAGCAACTTAGATGCACCTTCTTCCGAAATCTCCTTACCCAAGGAATGAAAGTATATAGATGCTCATCCAAAGGAGCTAATTATAGGAGATACATCAAAAGGGGTTCAAACTCGTTCCTCTTTCAAGAATTTTTGTGCTAACACCGCCTTCCTTTCTCAAATCGAACCTAAATGCATTGACGAGACCTTAAAAGATGATTTTTGGGTTGTTGCAATGCAAGAGGAATTGAACCAATTTGAGAGGAATAAGGTGTGGAAGCTTATTCCTAGACCTAGTGACCATTTAGTCATTGGTACTAAATGGGTCTTTAGAAACAAGCAAGACGAAAATGGTATCGTGGTTAGAAACAAGGCTAGATTAGTGGTCAAAGGTTTCAACCAAGAAGAAGGTATCGATTACGAAGAAACCTTCGCTCCCGTGGCTCGATTAGAAGCCATAAGGATGCTCCTTGCCTATGCTAGTAGTAATAACTTTAAACTATTTCAAATGGACGTCAAAAGTGCCTTTTTGAATGGTTTTATTTCGGAAGAAGTATATGTTGAACAACCTCCCGGATTTGAAAATTCTCTTCTACCTAATCAAGTATTCAAATTGACTAAGGCTCTCTATGGTTTAAAACAAGCTCCTAGAGCTTGGTACGAAAGGCTTAGTTCCTTTCTTATTTCAAATAATTTTACCAAAGGCAAGGTTGATACTACATTGTTTATCAAACATTTTGAAAATAATTTTCTTATTGTGTAAATTTATGTTGACGATATTATTTTTGGCTCTTCGGATGAATCACTATGTGAATCATTTGCCAAATGTATGAGTCATGAATTTGAAATGAGTTTAATGGGTGAATTAACCTTCTTTTTAGGATTACAAATCAAACAACTTTGTGATGGTATATTTCTTAACCAATCTAAATATACATTAGAATTGTTAAAACGATTTAACATGGATAATTCAAAAGCAATAAACACCCCTATGAGTACTTCAACTAAGTTAGATATGGATGAAAATAGTGAAAATTTCGATAAAAAAACATATAGGGGAATGATAGGTAGTCTACTCTACCTCACCGCGACAAGACCGGATATTATGTTTCGTGTAGGACTTTGCGCTAGATTTCAATCCAATCCTAAATTATCTCATCTTAAGAGCATTAAAAGAATATTTAGATATCTTAAAGGAACTCCAAACTTAGGATTGTGGTATCCAAAATCAGAAAAATTCGATTTAATAGCTTATGCCGATGCCGATTTTGGCGGATGCAGGATAGATAGAAAAAGTACATCCGGAACATGTCAATTTTTGGGACATACACTTGTTTCTTGGACTTCTAAGAAATAAAATTCAGTTGCACTATCTACGGCGGAAGCCGAATACATTGCTGCAAGTGCATGTTGTGCACAAGTTGTTTGGATGAAAAATACATTAGAAGACTATGGAATTCACTTCAAAAACGTTACCATAAAATGTGATAATACTAGTGCTATATGTCTTGCTAAAAATCCAATTCAGCACTCTAGAACTAAGCACATCAACGTTAGGCATCATTTCATATGTGATCATGTCCTTAACAATAATGTTGTTCTAGAATTCATTGACTTAGCATCAATTAGCAGATATATTTACAAAAGCTTTGAACGAAGACCAATTTGAATTCATTAGAAGGGAATTAGGTATGTTAAATTGTCCCTAAGAATAAACTTGTTTGAATAGAGTTTCCGTAAAGTTTTTCATCCTCTCTCCGTTCCTCGGTGGATTTGATCCTTCTCTTTCGATTCTAAATGACATGTTAAAATTACCTTATCCTATCTTGAGTCAAACACCGCTCCCATCTGATCAAGATTAATGATTTTATGATATTGTGTGACTCTCGAAATTGATTTTGATGGCTTGATTATAAGTTTCAAGTTGATGATTTGAATTTGAAAGAGTTTGTATTCGAATTATGATCTTGACTTATTGGAGTTACTACTTGAAATTTTTTCTTAATCATAATCTCTTCTTTGTACACCTACAATTTTTGGTATTTATAGAAAGAAGAGATTTGATAAAATGAATGAATGCTGAATTTTCTTTTAAGATGAACTCTGCGTGAATATTTTAGCATACTTAATTTTGAATGATGAATTTTTGTATGATCAATGTTGAATTCCTGATGTTATAATTACAAATTATGTGCTTCAGTCTCGTTCCCTTTTTGTTGATGACAAAGGGGGAGAAGTGATGACTAAGTGATGACTTATACTATTTCGATAGCATGACTTAATGAAAATATCTTATGCGCATCGATAACATGACTTATATGAATGACAAGAGTTTGTATAATACAAATATCTTATATGCCTTGCAAAATCCTTGAAAATATCGCATCTTATATGCCTTGCAAAATCTTTGAGAATATTGCAAGATTGATTGATAATATTGAAAGCATGCCTTATATCTATATCATGAAATTCATGTTGAATATCTTTATCTCCTGTCGTAGTAAAAATCGTCCCTTATCATTTGACTTGAAAGCGATTTTCATCGAAGTTTCGTATTTACTTATGCTTAATGAAAATAACGATAAGTTCAACGGTTAGAACTTATCGGTTTATGCTTGATTTCATGGGATGAAATTCAAGTATTTCTATCTTCTCATAATATGGCATATAGATAGGGGGAGTTATGTTTAACTCCGTCATCAATTGATTGTCATCATCAAAAAGGGGGAGATTGTTGAATCTTAAATTTTGATGATAAAATCAATTGATGGGTTAATTGATCTAATCCATATTATTGAGTTAAGTGTGCAGGATTAACTATGATAACCAGAAAACATAAAGCAAGTATACCGGAGTCAAGTTTGATGGACGTTTAAGAGTCCGAAGAATCGTCGGAGATGCTGCCGGAACCAACCGAGAAGAAATCGGGAACCTGTCGTAATTTTTGAAAGTTCGCCGAAGAGATCGTCGGAGGTTCGCGGAGATCACCGAGAAGGCTTGGCTACTCGTTGAAGTCGTCACAAGATCGGGAGCTTGCTGGGAGTCCGTTAGAAGAGATCTGAGGGCATATCGGAAGTCAGCCGGAAGTTCGTCGGAAAGCTCGCCGGAACAAGACTCGACGTTCGTGGTTGAAAACTTGCTTGGGATTTATTTTTTTTGGTTACGTAGTTCACATGTAATTAGGATTAGGATTAAGAGATAATCCTATATCCTAGTTAGGGGCCAACTGGGCCCAAAATTAGGCTTGGTTTGGGCTGAACTTAAAGTCCAACCAGTGAACAGAAGGGTTTGGTGGTGGCACCGCCAGATTGGGCGGTGGCACCACCCAGCACCCGAGAGCCAGGCGGTGGCACCGCCTGTACTCTGTCAGTGTCAGTTACTGATAGGCGGTGGCACCGCCAGTCTTGGAAACCTAAAAGGAATTCAAATTTGGAGCATAAATTTTGAATCCTCTTAGGGCCTATAAATACCCCTCAATTCTCAGCTGAGAATACAACCTTTTGAAAAGCAATAGTTTAAGTCAAGAGCCTTAGAATAGTCTTTGCAAGCCTTGTTTTTTATATTGCTTAAGTGTTCACCTCCTCCCATCTTGTTCAAAAGAATTGTAAGAGTGTGAACCACTTGTAAAGGTTGTAAGAGGGGTATTAGTCCTTCCCCTACAAGAAATTTGCTAGTGGAAGTTGGAAGCCTCTTCAAAGAAGGCTTCGCAAGTGGATGTAGGTCATTTTGACCGAACCACTTTAAAAGCTGCTGCGTTATCTGGTTTGCATCCTACTCTTGCCATTTACATACTGCAAACTTCTCTACTTAGTTACTACGCTTCCATACGTTTCTAAGTTATCAAGCTTCTAAAATCAGTTTCCATTGATATTGCTTTTCATCGTACGAAAGATTTCTCCAAAAATGAAGTTTTAATCCGCTGCACTAATTCACCCCCCCCTCTTAGTGTCGCTCCGATCCTAACAAGAACCACCGGCCGATCACCCTTTTGTCGGGCCCGGAGATCAGCCCCTCGCCCTCTTTCGAGATGGGGGGACTGTTAGGATCAAGAGCACTAAGAGGGGGGGTGAATTAGTGCAGCGGAAAACCTTCTACGATAAAAACTGCGTTCGTTCGTTAAAAGTGATTTCAGTAAGAAAGCCGATTCTAAGATTACTTTAACTTAAGATCAAGCGAGATGACGTTAAAGTAAATCTATGAAGGCAGTTTGCAGTTATGATGGAAATCAGAATATAAGCGCAAACTGAAATACGACGTTCGTACGATAAAAGCTATTTGCATCTAAATGCCGATTCAGAAAGCACTGAACTTTGAAACATGTTCGTAAAAGCATAGAAGGCAGTAAGCTATTAAGGAGGTTTGCAGTAAAGATAAGATGCTCAAAGTAAATGCAAACCGAGATTTAGAGTGGTTCGGTCAATCTTGACCTACTCCACTTTTGGCTTCCTCCACCGACGAGGTCACCGACGTCAACTAGCCTTCCTTCAATAGGCGAAGGCCAACCACCCTTTTACAGTTTCACTCCTTTTGACGGGCTTAGGAGACAACCCTTACAGAATTTTCTCTCCTCTCTTTACAGCTCAGAACTTGGAAGAAAAGAGGGAGAAGAACTTTTGGCCTTTACAACAATTTTGAGCTCTAAAAATCACAGAACAAGATCAAGATTTCGGTGTGTGTTTAGTGCTTTTCAATGCTGAATGGGTGGGGTATTTATAGGCCCCAACCCAGTTCAAATTTGGAGCTCAAAATTGTCAATTCCCAGAATTCCGAGATCAGGCGGTTGCACCTCCTGATTGGAGCGGTTGCACTGCCTGGTAGAGCTCGAAGACTGAGCCTCTAGGTGGTGCCACCTCCTTTCAGGGGCGGTTGCACCTCCTGCCAGAGCTCGAAGACCGAGCTCAGGCGGTGCAACCTCCTGGCTTGGGCGGTTGCACCTCCCGCCAGAAATCAAGGTCCGAATGGGTTGATCCATTCGGCCCAATTTGGGTTTTTCAGGGGTCCAATTGCCCCAAGATTAAGTTAATGAGATCACCTCCCATTTCCAACTTAATCATTATGCTAACTACGATTTTTCCTAAGATATTTACTGCAACTTGCTTCGGTGCGTCAATCGCTTCTTCCGGCGAGCTTCCGGCGAACTTCCGTCGATCATCCGATGAACCCTCGGTGATGCTCCTGCGGACTTCCGGCAAACTCCTGGACTTGTGACGATCCACTTGGCGAGTTCTGACAAGCTTCTTTGGCAAGCTCATGGACTTCTCGGATTTTTTCCCGCAGAACCTCCGACGACTGTCCGAACTTCCGTCGAACTCTCGAACTCCCAACGTGATCATTGTCTTGACTTTGGCGCAACTCCTGTTGCATATCTTATTTTCATCGTAGTTAATCCTGCACACTTAAAACAAAACTTTGATCGAGACAATTAATCCTAAGCAATTAACCAAGTTGTCCGGCATGTCATTGGTCCCTCGACGCTTCGTCTGATTCTTCGTCGCATCGTCCTCTCCTGCGGCCTATTGCCCAATCGGCCAGTTGACTCCGCAACTCCGATATCCTTAGCACAATACTTGCTCATCTTGGCCCGATGCCCGAGTCCACGACTCGAAGCCTTCTTTCGATACGTCAACTGATCCACCGGCCCGACGTCCAATCTTCTGACATGTTCCTCCGACACAACATGATTTTTCCTATTTTAATTGTCTCATCCTGATCGAAGCAGCCTGCATCACTCAAAACGTAGATTAAATTATAAATATATATATCAAGTGGTTTCATCATCAAAATACGAGATTCAACAATCTCCCCCTTTTTGATGATGACAACTACTTGATGACGGAGTTAACCTTAACTCCCGGAGTTTAAACAAACTCCCCCTATCAATTTGCCATATTGATAGAAACTCTTGGATTCAAAAGTCCAAGCAACATGTCATCATAAACTTATGCATAAACTTATGCATAACATGTCATGTCATCAACATACTTCTCCCCCTTTGTCATCAACAAAAAGGAGAAGTACCACAATCAAGTGTTTGTGATATTGGTTCAACTCATTGCATGAAAAACATAATATCAAGTTTTATCATCATGCAAGTTTGCTATTATCAAATATCAACATATAAAATTACGATGTAAGCTTGTGATATCATAACGCAAACATTTTAAGTGTTTATCAATTGTAGCATTTCATCACATGGTAAGATATCAACGCGTAAAATTATGATACAAGTTCTTGATATCTTAACGCATGATGCAAACATGGCATAATCCAAATTTGGCAATCATAGCATCAATTCATATATTTCTCCCCCTTTGTCATCAACAAAAAGGAGAACGATATAAGCAAATTTTAAGCATAAGTGCTTGTAATTATTCATGTCATAACTAGGTTCATGTCATTTTTCAACAGTGAGTGATAGGATATCAATTATACAAACATCTCAAGGAAAACATGACATGGAGATAGCTTTGAAAACTTCTTCCTTTTTATCTGTTATTATCTTTTTGCATGAAGGAGGAAGACTATTTGTGATACATGCTATTTGTGAGTTTACTTCGAGTGAAGTTAGAATCGATGAGAGATTAAATCATGCTTCATTTTTACAAGGATCAAGATATGTATGTGAAACAAATCCTTGCAAGTAAAAACACTTTCATCCATATTCATCAAATCCATTTCTCAAAAAAATATTTTTCACATGATATGTGTATGAGAGATGTATTTGCTAGTTGATTACATATGTCAAAAATCAATGATATGAACTAAACTTGATATGACATATACTTGTTAAGTTCGGAAGAGAGTAAACTTGATATGTTAGGATCAAGAGAATCCGAAAATGAAATTTGACTCTTTCTTGCATTCGGACAAGGTTTTGCTATAGATATTCAATTACAATCATGAAGGTAAAGCATGCTTGTTATCATGGAAGTTTTGTATTCAAGCACATAATTTCCAACATGTAATTGTGTAAAATCATTATGCCAATCAAGTGATTTGATCATTCAATCAAGAAAGTTCAAAAAATAATTTTAACACGTTCAATCATTAGGACATATTTTTGCCATAGTTTTTCAAATACAATCATGAAGATAAGGCATGCTCATCATCATGGTAGTACGATGGCAAGTTTACAATTTTAAGACACGCAAGCTAGTAATTTTGAGATGTTCAAGAAAGCAACTCTTGCTTCTTGAAATATAAGTTTTGCTACATGTGCAAGTTAACTTTTTGCTTCTGCAAGATATCATTCCTTGGTGATGTTCAATGTAGCAAGTTCTACATCATGCAAGCTAGTGAATCTTATAACATTTTAGAACATGCATAATCACCAAAGCATCATAAATTTTAATGATGTGCAAAATTACAAATTTTGCATGTTTGCATTTGTGCATCTTGAGATTTGTAAGATAGCACTTCTTGGTGATGTTCAAGATAGCAATTCCTTTTCTTTTGAGAAGTGTAATTATTTTCTTTCTCCTTTTTTTTGAATTATATGAGCTAGCAAATTAGCTTTCAAGCATGTTTTGCTCCCCCTTTGTCATTGTCAAAAAGAAGGGAAGACCCTTTATGTTAATTTCTAAATTATGACAAAGGTAAATAGCATTGATGAAAATTCAAGTCTTGAATGTCAAAACAATTATGAATATTTCATCATTGCATGCATCATTATCATCATATATATTTTTAAAACATATAAACTCATTATTATATGATTCCAAATCATCATTCCTATTATTTCAATCATTGTTTCAATCATCTTTATAGCTTATCATGCACAATATGTCAAACCATCTAACATGATACAAACATTTATTTTCAAAGTATTTATCACTATTTTCATGTATGATAATAAAGTGTTCATGATACCGAACATTAAATCAATATTTTTTAAGTATTTATCACTTCATTTTGATCATGATACCAAACATTCATCATTTAGAGCATTCATGACATTAAATCAACATTTATAATACTTCATTTTAGCAACAACTCATAGCATTTTAAATCATGATTCACATCATATGCAATACATCACATCATAATTAAAAAGCTCAAGTATTGCGTGCATCATTGCAAATCATAAATGTTTCATATCATGATGGTATCAATTTTGTTAAATTATATCCTACCATGCATGATCATAACTTTTCATTTGTATACATCAAAATAAATTAATGAATATTTAATGTATTCATATCATCACATAAGGAATATCAAGAAGAAAATAATTGGGTGATGAGATAAAACTTTCATGAATACAAAGAATTGCATAAAAATCATATCATGAATACAAGGAATACAGGTCACAATCATTCAAGAGAAAAATCATCATTTATTTTCAATTCATTCAATTTGACAAATCATGATCATGATTTTGATAAAACTCATTTCAAATTTAAATCATCAAAATCATTTTTATGGCTCACAAAATTTATAACATAAATAGATTCATGATTTCATTGATAATATATTTTTCCCCCTTTTTTAAGTGTTTCATCTTAAGTGATCGATTTCATGTAAGAATGCCTTTTCATTTATGTCAAATGAAAACATGCATCAACGTTTAGGATCGTAAAATGAATTTCATCATAAAACCATCAAGACCAATAAGTCACAAAAATCATCATGTATAACTTTAAAATCTCATGCATAAAATCATAAATCATGGTATCCAAACATTTAGTATTTTTATTACATCATTATGCATCATTGAGTATACAATCGTCAAGCATGACACTTACACTATTTCATATAACCATGCCTATTTTATTTATGTCAAACATGCATCAGTTTTTAAAGCCACTGTTATTATCATGAAAATCGATAATCCATAATTATCAAGAATCATCATACATAATTTCAAAAATATATACTCATTAATCATAACTTCAAATTAAACATGATTTAATATACTCAAAATTGAGAAATAACAATGGACATCACCATGATAGACATTATTACTTCTTAACCATGATTTCATATTTTCAATCAAAATCATTTTGTTTGTTTATTATAAAATATGCAATATTATCATTTTCGAAATTACTAGCATGATCATAATTTTTTTTAAACATTAATTCTAAACTAAAAATGAAAATACATCATGAGAGCATCAAGTAATTTCAAAATAATTCAAGAGAGTTGAGTTATTTACCTTGTAGTCGAAGCCCGTCAAAGCCCAATTCGTCGTTTCACCTTTGGAAGTTCTTGATTCATCCTTGGTTGCCTTCCTCTTCTTTGGCCTCTTCCTTCGTTCAAGTTCATTGTCTATTTTAGATTTTTGTTTAATAAACTTATTAAGATTTAGTGTTCGAAGTTCAAGTTCATCATTGTCCTCATCACTTGAGTCATCGCTCAAGTGGTATTCATTTGTCCGGAGTTCCAAATCCTTCCTATTCTTTGGAAGGTGACTTTGTTCATCATGTTCATCATGTGCATTGTGCACTATTTCATATGTCATCAACGAACCAATTAGTTCTTCAAGTGGTAAGTTGTTTAGGTTTTTAGCTTCTTGTATTGCAGTTACTTTTGAATCCCACTTCTTAGAAAGAGAACGCAAAATCTTGTTTACGAGTTCAAAATCCAAAAAACATTTTCCAAGAGCTCTTAAACTACTGACGACATCCGTGAAATGGGTGTACATGTCGCCTATAGTCTCGCTTGGTTGCATTCGAAAAATCTCAAAATCATGCAATAAAATGTTAACTTTCGAGTCTTTGACTCTACTAGTTCCCTCGTGTGTGATTTCAAGTGTTTGCCAAATGTCAAAAGCTGTTTCGCACATAGAAATCCGATTGAACTCATTTTTGTCCAAAGCGCAAAATAAGGCATTCATAACCTTTGCGTTTAAAGAAAAATACTTCTTCTCCAAATCCGACCATTTGTTCATCAGTTTAGAGGGAAGTTGAAAACCATTTTCAACAATATTCCATAAATCCAAATTCATAGAAATCACGAAAACTCTCATTCGAGTTTTCCAATAAGTGTAGTCCAATCCGTTAAACAACGGTGGACGAACAACCGATAAGCCCTCTTGAAAGCCATGAAGAGCCATTTCTCTCGGGTGTAAGTCCGAAATGAGAAATACCGGGCTCTGATACCAATTGTTAGGATCAAGAGCACTAAGAGGGGGGGCGGGGGCGAATTAGTGCAGCGGAAAACCTTCTACGATAAAAACTGCGTTCGTTCGTTAAAAGTGATTTCGGTAAGAAAGCCGATTCTAAGATTACTTTAACTTAAGATCAAGCGAGATGACGTTAAAGTAAATCTATGAAGGCAGTTTGTAGTTATGATGAAAATCAGAATATAAGCGCAAACTGAAATACGATGTTCGTATGATAAAAGCGATTTGCGTCTAAACGCCGATTCGGAAAGAACTGAACTTTGAAATATGTTCGTAAAAGCACAGAAGGCAGTAAGCTATTGAGGAGATTTGCAGTAAAGATAAGATGCTCAAAGTAAATGCAAACCGAGATTTAGAGTGGTTCGGTCAATCTTGACCTACTCCACTTTTGGCTTCCTCCACCGACGAGGTCACCGACGTCAACTAGAGGCCTTCCTTCAATAGGCGAAGGCTAACCACCCTTTTAGAGTTTCACTCCTTTTGACAAGCTTAGGAGACAACCCTTACAGAATTTTCTCTCCTCTCTTTACAGCTCAGAACATGGAAGAAAAGAGGGAGAAGAACTTTTGGCCTTTACAACAATTTTGAGCTCTAAAAATCATAGAACAAGATCAAGATTTCGGTGTGTGTTCAGTGATTTTTCAGTCTTGAATGGGTGGGGTATTTATAGGCCCCAACCCAGTTCAAATTTGGAGCTCAAAACTATCAATTCCCGGAATTCCGGGATCAGGCGGTTGCACCTCCTGACTGGAGCGGTTGCACTGCCTTGCAGAGCTCGAAGACTGAGCCTCTGGGTGGTGCCACCTCCTGTCAAGGGCGGTTGCACCTCCTGCCATAGCTCAAAGACCGAGCTCAGGCGGTGCAACCTCCTGGCTTGGGCGGTTGCACCTCCCGCCAGAAATCAGGGTCCGAATGGGTTGATCCATTCGGCCCAATTTGGGTTTTTCAGGGGCCCAATTGCCCCAAGATTAAGTTAATGGGATCACCTCCCATTTCCAACTTAATCATTGTGGTAACTACGATTTTTCCTAAGATATTTACTGCAACTTGCCCCGGTGCGTCAATCGGTTCTTCCGGTGAGCTTCCGGCGAACTTCCGTCGATTATCCGATGAACCCTCGGTGATGCTCCTGCGGACATCCAGCAAACTCCTGGACTTGCGACGATCCACTTGGTGAGTTCCGACGAGCTTCTTTGGCAAGCTCATGGACTTCTCGTATTTGTTCCCGTAGAACCTCCGACAACTATCCGAACTTCCGTCGAACTCTCGAACTCCCAACGTGATCATTGTCTTGACTCCGGCGCAACTCCTGTTGCATATCTTATTTTCATCGTAGTTAATCCTGCACACTTAAAACAAAACTTCGATCGAGACAATTAATCCTAAGCAATTAACCAAGTTGTCCGGCATGTCATTGGTCCCTCGACTCTTCGTCTGATTCTTCGGCGCATCGTCCTCTCCTACAGCCTATTGCCCAATCGGCCAGTTGACTCCGCAACTCCGATATCCTTGGCACAATACCTGTTCTTCTTGGCCCGATGCCCGAGTCCATGACCCGAAGCCTTCTGTCGATACGTCGACTGATCCACCGGCCCGACGTCCAATCTTCTGACATGTTCCTCCGGCACAACATGATTTTTCCTGTTTTAATTGTCTCATCCTGATCGAAGCAGCCTGCGTCACTCAAAATGTAGATTAAATCATAAACATATATCAAGTGGTTTCATCATCAAAATACGAGATTCAACAGGGACCCCGTCCTCGATGCTAGATCATTGCTGGCGCCCGTTCAATGACCTGGGGTTACCATCTCCCAGACTTATCGTGGGATCCTCGGTCATGTCACCCGAGGCGTTCCTCAGCCTGACCAAGCAAGCACAAGCGATGGCAGGGATGATGCAAATGCTCATCCTACTCATTCCAAAAATCATGCAGCTAGCAGCTCCCTCGATTGACCCGACCCGACAAAGGCCGAGCAGGGAGCAAGTCGGGACGTCAGAAGCCCAAGACCAAATGACGGACCCGAGAGGTCCGCCCGAGTAGAGCATACTTGTGCCTTGCCAAGTCACAGTACTGTTAGGATCGGAGCGGCACTAAGAGGGGGGGGGGTGAATTAGTGCAGCGGTAAAGTGTGATAAACTTTTGATGATTTAAACACTTTCGGAAACTTCGTACGATAAAAGTAACATTTTCGTTTGAAGCCGTTTCGATTGCGTTTTAACTTGAAGAGATAAGTAAGACGGAGACAAAGAAGTAGAGCATTAAAGTGCAAATGATTTGCAGTAATGTAAATGACAATAAGTAAATGCAAACCAGAGATCACGCCGATTTTACAGTGGTTCAGTCAAATGACCTACATCCACTTGCGAGGCCCCTCTTCGATGAGGCTCCCACCTTCCACTAGCAAATCTCTTGAAGGGGAAGGGTAAATACCCCTCTTACAACTTTTTACAAGCGGTTCACTCTCTTACAGATTTTCTGTAAGAAAGAAGGAGGTGAACACTAGCAAATTGAAAACAAGACTAGCAAAGACTCTTCTAAGACTTTTCTCTCAATCACTTGCTGCTCAAAAAGTTGTATTCTCAGTTGAGACTTGAGAGGTATTTATAGGCCTCAAGAGGATTCAAATTTGGGCTCCAAAAATTTGAATTCTCTTATGTTCCCGATGCTGGCGGTGCCACCGCCCAACGCTCAGGTGCTGGGCGGTGCCACCGCCTAGGCCAATTCAGCTCACTGGTTGGGCTCCAAACTTGGCCCAAACCAGTCCGAACTCGGGCCCAATTAGCCCCTACTTGGGTTATAAGATTAACACCTAATCCTAACCCTAATTAACGTGCTAACTACGAATTTAAAGACATTTTCTAAGCTATTACAAAGTCTATAAGTCAAGACTTTTTCCGGCGAGCTTCCGGCGAACTTCCGACGGTTTTCCGATAAACTCTTGGAAACCATTCTGCGGACTCCCGGCAAGCTCCTAGACTTCACGATTTGATCTTGACGAGTTCCAATGAGCTTCTTCGGCAAGCTCTGATCTTTCTCGGCGAGCTCTGCGAACTTCCAACGAACCTTCCGGCGAGCTTCCGAAAAACCCTTCGGCAAGCTCCCTACTCATTCTCGGCTAGTTCCTACAGCATTCTCGACGAACCTTTGGACTTCCGTCGAACTCTTGAACTCGCAATGAATCCTTCGTGCTTGACTCCGACACTTTGTTTTGCTTTATGTCTTCATCATTATCGTAGTTAATCCTGCACACACAAGCTAAAACTCTACTCCGATCTAGACAATTATTACAACGCGAATTGACATTCTGTTGCCCGGCACGTCATTGGTTGGCGCTTCGTCCGATTCTTCGGTGCATCGTCCTCTCTTGCAGCTTGTTGCCCAATCGACGGTTGACCTCCGCAACCCCGATATCCTTGGCGTAATTCCGCTCTCCTTGGCCCGATGCCCGATGTCCGAAGCCTTCTGTCGTCCAATATCCTGACGTGATATCCTCCGGCGCAACGTCAATTCCTCCTGCGTCAACTGTCTAATCCTGATCGAGTAGACCTGCATCACTCAAAATGCAGTTTAAATTATAAACACATATCAAGTGGTTTCATCATCAAAATACGAGATTCAACAATCTCCCCCTTTTTGATGATGACAACCACTTGATGACGGAGTTAACCTTAACTCCTAGAGTTTAAATAAACTCCCCCTATCAATATGCCATATTGATAGAACCTTAAATTCAAACTAAATTTAAGTCATTGCAATATTCATCATGAATACTTGCAACACATCATCATGAACATATGCATAAAACTTATGCATCACATGTCATGTCATCAACATACTTCTCCCCCTTTGTCATCAACAAAAAGGAGAAGTACCACAATCAAGTGTTTGTCATATGGGTTCAACTTATTGCATGAAAAACATAATATTGAATTTTTATCATCATGCAATCTAGCAGTTTTACAACATTTTAGAACTTGCAAGCTAGCAATTTAGAGATGTTCAAGAAAGCAACTCTTGCTTCTTGAAATATGCAAGTTTTATAAGCTAGCAAATTCAAATATATGCAAGTTGCAAGCTAGCAAAATTTTGCTTCCTTTGCAATGTTTGAGCTAACAATTTTTCTTCCGTAGCATGTTTTGTATTTTGAGATAGGCAAGATAGCACATTTGCAAATTTTTTGTTTCTTAAGATAGGCAAGCTTGTGATGTTTAAGATAGCAAGCTCTTTCTTCTCTATTGAGAAGTGTCATTTTTGCTTTGTTAGCAAAATGCCAAACTACCAAGAGACAATGTTTTACATGAGGCAAGCAAACAATTTGGCAAGTGTTATATTTGCATCTTCTCTTTAGATATGTAGGAAAGTAAATAATTTTTTACATTTTCTTGACATTTCAAGCTAGCAATTTTCGGTGATGTTCAAGATATCAATTTCTTCTCTTTTGAGAAGTGTAATTTTTTGCTTTTTTCTTGAATTGTGCTAACAATCTATCTCCCACTTTGTCATTGTCAAAAAGAAGGGAAAACTCAATGGCTAAAAATTTCAACCATTCAACAAGCCAAATATGCAAAGAATTCATGAAAGATATCAATAAGGATCAATTCGTGAATACCAAAGATATGATTCAATGGTTCATTAAAATTCTTCTTAACAAGTTTACGATCAAGATTCATTTGAAAAAATATAGCACAAAGAGCAACTTGAAACATTCTTATCAAGATCACATTTTAAAATATTCCAAGTATCAAGAGGAATTAATTGGGTGATGAGATAAATATTTCATGAATATATGGAATTGTATAAAAAAAATCATATCATATGTGTTTCATACATTCATATCATCACATGAAGGAACAAAAATTAGTGATGAGATATTACTTCATGAATACAATAAAATTCATATAGCATATCATGGTTTATTAGAATTAGTCTTCCTTTTGGTGAATAGCAAAAAGAATAGTAGGAGAGCAAGATCTCAATTCATGCACATCAAATATTCAATCATCAAAATCATGATTCATCTAGAAAATTCTCCTCTTTAAATATTCAAAGAGAGAATCATGATGAACATTCTTGGTTTACATAAAGTTTCAAAACATCATTATTAAGATCATGAATACTAAAAGACTATGAAACATTTCGATGAATCTCATTTTAAATAGAAAACAATCTTGATTCATAAAGGATTTCATGTTATAAATTTCAAGAGATCAAGATCGTGATTTCGATTAAAATTTATTCAAATTTAAATCATCAAAATCATTATCAAAATCCGAGAGATTCACAAGATGATACAAATGGATTCATCAAAATCAATAAGATCGAGCAAAATAATTTTCAAGAATGTTTCCCTCTTTTCGATTGTTTCAAAACATATGATTTTATTTTATTTATGCCAAATAAAAACATGTATCATGTTTAAAACCGAAAGAGTAAGATTTATTACAATAAAGATCAATAAGGTACTTTTATTATGGTAAAAATCAATAATCCATAAATCGTAAGATTCATCATGCATAATTTCGAGATTTATTAAGCATGATCAATATGCATGACACTAAAACATGGTTTCAAAATGTTTAATATTTTTATTACACAATTTCATCATTATGCATCATTATATATAACTTTACAATGTCATGCATAAAATCATCAAATCATAGTATTAAAATATTAATATTTTTATTACAACTTTATGCATCATTAAGTATACAATTGTCGAGCATGACACTTCATTATTTCATATAAGCATGCCTATTTCATTTATGTCAAATCAAAACATACATCATTTTTAAAGCCACTTTTATGTCAAATAAAAAAAAATTACATCATTAAGCATGATCATTATGCATTACTTTAAATCAAACATGATTTCATTTATTTTCAAAATATTTATAATGATAGAGCATATAAGCCAAAGAAATTAAACATAAAACATATTCATCAATGATGGTTTCATTGGGCATAAGGCATTTTCGAACAAAATCATTTTGTTATTTGTTGTAGTCATACATTTTTCTTTTTAGGTGAATCTATCTTTTCATGCTTAAATTTTTTAATTTTTCAAAGATGCTAAAAGAAAAACATGATATAATTTTTGAAAAATAATTTTTTATTTTCTATTCCTACTATCTAAATTAAGCACTCATGAAAAACTTTAAGTAATTTCAAAATAATTCAAGAGAGTTGAGTTACTTACCTTGTAGTCGAAGCCCGTCAAAGCCCAATTCGCCGTTTCATTTTTGGAAGTTCTTGATTCATCTCCTTGGGTGCCTTCCTTTTCTTTTGCCTCTTCCTCCCTTCAAGTTCATTGTTTATTTTAGATTTTTGTTTAATGAACTTATTAAGAGTTAGTGTTCGAAGTTCAAGTTCATCATTGTCCTCATCACTTGAGTCATCGCTCAAGTGGTATTCATTTGTTCGGAGTTCCAAATCCTTCCTATTCTTTGGAAGGTGGTTCAAGTGTTCATTGTGTTCATCATGTGCATTGCACACCATTTCATATGTCATCAATGAGCCGATAAGTTCTTCAAGTGGAAAAATATTTAAATCTTTTGTTTCTTTGTATTGCCGTTACTTTTGATTCCCAAGCTTTAGAAAGTGATCGTAAAACTTTACTAACAAGTTCAAAATTCGAGAAACATTTGCCAAGAGCTTGTAAACCATTGACGACATTCGTAAAACGGGTGTACATGTCAACAATGGTTTCGCTCGGCTTCATTCGAAAAAGCTCGAAATCATGTATTAAAATGTTAACTTTTGAGTCTTCGACTCTACTAGTTCCCTCGTGCGTGATTTCAAGTGTTCGCCAAATATCAAAAGCCGTTTCGCATGTTGAAATCCGATTGAACTCATTTTTGTCCAAAGCACAAAATAAGGCATTCATAGCCTTTGCGTTTAAAGAAAAACATCTTCTTCTCCAAATCATTCCAATGGTTCATTGGAAGAGAAGACATTTCAAATCCATTTTCGACTATGTGCCATAAATTCAAATCCAAAGAAAGTAAGAAAACTCTCATTCGAGTTTTCCAATAAGTGTAGTCCGTCCCATTGAAAAAGGGAGGACAAATGAGAGAGTGACCCTCTTGAAAGTCGTAAAGAGTCATTTCTATTTGGGTGTTAAACCAAGGTAGAAAAACGTGGCTCTGATACCAATTGTTAGGATCGGAGCGACACTAAGAGGGGGGGGGGGTGAATTAGTGCAGCGGTAAAGTGTGATAAACTTTTGACGATTTAAACACTTTCGGAAACTTCGTACGATAAAAGTAACGTTTTCGTTTGAAGTCGTTTCGATTACGTTTTAACTTGAAGAGATAAGTAAGACGGAGACAAAGAAGTAGAGCATTAAAGTGCAAATGGTTTGCAGTAATGTAAATGACAATAAGTAAATGCAAACCAGAGATCACGCCGATTTTATAGTGGTTCGGTCAAATGACCTACATCCACTTGCGAGGCCCCTCTTCGATGAGGCTCCCACCTTCCACTAGCAAATCTCTTGAAGGGGAAGGGTAAATACCCCTCTTACAACTTTTTTACAAGCGGTTCACTCTCTTACAAATTTTCAGCAAGAAAGAAGGAGGTGAACACTAGCAAATTAAAAACAAAACTAGCAAAGACTCTTCTAAGACTTTTCTCTCAATCACTTGCTACTCAAAAAGTTGTATTCTCAACTGAGACTTGAGGGGTATTTATAGGCCTCAAGAGGATTCAAATTTGGGCTCCAAAAATTTGAATTCTCTTATGTTCCCGATGCTGGCGGTGCCACCGCCCAGCGCTCGGGTGCTGGGCGGTGCAACTGCCCAACCCAGGAGGTGTCACCCCCTAGCTCTCGGGTGCTGGGCGGTGCCATCGCCTAGGCCAATTCAGCTCACTGGTTGGGCTCCAAACTTGGCCCAAACCAGTCCGAACTCGGGCCCAATTGGCCCCTACTTGGGTTATAAGATTAACACCTAATCCTAATCCTAATTAACGTGCTAACTACAAATTTAAAGACATTTTCTAAGCTATTACAAAGTCCGTAAGTCAAGACTTTTTCCGGCGAACTTCCGACGGTTTTCCGATAAACTCTTGGAAACCATTCTGCGGACTCCCGGCAAGCTCCTAGACTTCACGATTTGATCTTGACGAGTTCCAACGAGCTTCTTCGGCAAACTTCGATCTTTCTCGGCGAGCACCGCGAACTTCCAACGAACCTTTCGGCGAGCTTCCGAAAAACCCTTCGGCAAGCTCCCTACTCATTCTCGGCTAGTTTCGGCAGCATTCCCGACGAACCTTCGGACTTCCGTCGAATTCTTGAACTCGCAATGAATCCTTCGTGCTTGACTCCGACACTTTGTTTTGCTTTATGTCTTCATCGTTATCGTAGTTAATCCTGCACACACAAGCTAAAACTCTACTCTGATCTAGACAATTATTACAACGTGAATTGACATTCTGTTGCCCGGCACGTCATTGGTTGGCGCTTCGTCCGATTCTTCGGTGCATCGTCCTCTCTTGCAGCTTGTTGCCCAATCGACGGTTGACCTCCGCAACCCCGATATCCTTGGCGCAATTCCGCTCTCCTTAGCCCGATGCCCGACGTCCGAAGCCTTCTATCGTCCAATATCCTGACGTGATATCCTCCGGCGCAACGTCAATTCCTCCTACGTCAACTGTCTAATCCTGATCGAGTAGACCTGCATCACTCAAAATGCAGTTTAAATTATAAACACATATCAAGTGGTTTCATCATCAAAATACGAGATTCAACAAGTACCCCACTTTGAGCCTAACACCGTATCATCATACTCGGTGGACGACTCGCTTAGGGCCCAATTGTCCCGGGTCAACCAACGTCTAGATGCGTTCCAACATGAGTTTCGAAAATCGTGGGGCAAGTCTAGTGAAGGCGGCTCGGGCAAGTCCCCCTTTACTCAGGAAGTATAGGACAAGCCGGTACCTTTCAACTTCAGGCTGTCGACATTGGAGACATACGACGGCGGCTCTGATCCCACGGAGCACGTCTCCACATTCTGGGCTTAGATGGCCCTCTATGGCACCTCTGATGCATTGATGTGCTAGGCATTTCCGACCACTCTAAAGGGACCGGCACGAGCATGGTTCAACCGGCTACGCCAATCCTCGGTCTCGTCCTTCGACCAACTCGCCGGGGAGTTTGAGCAGAACTTCTTCACCAGCGCACGACCTAGGCCTTCCATGGCCACCCTACTCGCGCTATCCCAGCACGAAGATGAGTCACTTTCTCAGTTCGTGGCACGCTTTGCCACTGAGATATGGGGATTCCCGGTCGCTCACCCTTCTCTTATCATGTAGGCGTTTCTAATGGGTTTGAAGCCTTCAAGGTTCTTTTGGTCACTGATCGAGAGGCCACCAGTAGCTATCCCCGAGATGCTCCAGCGCGCCAACCAGTACATCACCACCAAAGCTCTGGTGGCGGGAAAGTACATAAACAGCAAGAGACCAAGGGCGGAGCAATCCCCAGGAACAACTTCAGCAGCCCCGGTGCAACCCCGCCAGAGGCCCGACTGAAAAGAGCTACTGCTCCCGAGGCCTCCACCTCTCCCTCTGAACACATTCCACGGGACTACGGCCACAGCACAGAAGATTGTTGTTACCTCCGGAATCGAAGCGAGGACTTCATCCGAAAAGGTCACCTCAGGCGATATCTCGAGAAACCCCAAGAAGCAACTCCATGTCCCAGGAGACCCATCGAAAGATGTTGGCCTAGCTCTTGCTCGAGCCTCTGCAGATCGGTTCCCGACCTGCGGCTCGTCGACCCAGCTCTTGCTCGAGCATCTCTAGATCGGTTCTTGACTTACAGCCTGCAGGCCCAGCTCTTGCCTGAGCCTCTCCGGATTGGTTCCCAACCTGCGGCTCGCCGGCCCAGCTCTTGCCCGAGCCTCTCCAGATTGGTTTCCGACATGCGGCTCGCTAGCCCAGCTCTTGCTTGAGCTTCTCCAGATCGGTTCCCAACCTGCAGCTCGCTGGCCCAGCTCTTGCCCGAGCCTCTCCAGATCGGTTCCCGACCTATGGCTCGCCGGCCCAACTCTTGCCTGAGCCTCTCTAGATCGGTTCCCAACCTGCAGCTCGCTGGCCCAACTCTTGCCCGAGCCTCTCCAGATTAGTTCTCGACCTGTGGCTTGCCAGCCCAGCTCTTGCCCGAGCCTCTCTAGATAGGTTCCCGACTTGCAGCCCATAGGCCCAACTCTTGCCCAAGCCTCTCCAGATCGGTTCCCGACCTGCGGCTCGTCGGCCCAGCTCTTGCCTGAGCCTCTCCAGATCAGTTCCCAACCTGCAGTTCGCTGGCCCAGCTCTTGCCCGAGCCTCTTTAGATCGGTTCCCGACCTGCGGCTCGTTGGCCTAGCTCTTGCCCGAGCCTCTCTAGATCGGTTCCCGACTTGCAGCCCGCAAGCCCGGGTCACCCCAGATCGCTTTGGACTAGAGACCTATCAGCAACCCAAGTTCGATTCTTGCCCTGGTCGCTCCAGATCGCTCCCGACTGGTGACTTGTCAGCAACCCAAGCTCGATTCCTGGCCAGGTTGTTCTAGATCGCTCCCGACTGGCAATCGGTTAGTAACCCAAGCCCGATTCTTTCCCGGGTCGCTCCAGATCTCTCCCGACTGGTGACCTGTTAGTAACCCAAGCTCGATTCCTACCCATGTCGCTCCAGATCGCTCCCGACTAGCGACCCGTCGGTGACTCAATTCTGCCGAGCTCACAACTCGGTCGCCACACTCAATTCGGAGCCGAGCTCACAACTCGGTCCCCAGACTCAATTCGGAGTCGAGCTCACAACTCGGTCCCCAGATTCAATTTGGAGCTGAGCTCACAACTCGGTCCCCAGACTCAATAGGGAGCCGAGCTCACAACTCGATCCCTAGACTCAATTCGGTGCCGAGCTCACAACTCGATCCCCAAACTCAATTCGGAGACAAGCTCACAACTCGGTCCTCAGACTCAATTCGGAGCTGAGCTCACAATTCGGTCCTCGGATTCAATTCGGAGCCGAGCTCACAACTTGATCCCCAGATTAAATTCGAAGCTGAGCTCACAACTCGGTCCCTAGACTCAATTCAGAGCCGAGCTCACAACTCAGTCCTTAGACTCAATTCGGAGCCAAGCTCACAACTCGGTCCCCAAATTCAATTCGGAGCCTAGCTCACAACTCGGTCCCCAGTCTCAATTCAGAGCCGAGATCACAACTCGATCCCCAGATTCAATTCGAAGCCGAGCTCACAACTCGGTCCCCAGACTCAATTCGGAGACGAGCTCACAACTCGGTCCCCAGACTCGATACAGAGCCAAAGCTACCCACTTGGCCAAATCTAATGCCCGAGTCGCATCTCGGCCAAATCTAGCGTCCAAGCCATGCACCTCGGCCATCCAACACCCGAGTAGCATCTCGGCCAAATCCAGTGCCCGAGCCACGCACCTCGGCCATCCAAGGCCCGAGTCGCATCTCGGCCAAATCCAGCGTCAGAGCCACGCACCTCGGCCATCCAACGCTCAAGTCACATCTTGACCAAATCTAGCATCCGAGCCACGCACCTCGGCCATCCAACGCCCGAGTCGCATCTCGGCCAAATCCAGCGTCTGAGCCACGCACCTCGGCCATCCAACACCCGAGTCGCATCTCGGCCAAATCCAACGTCTGAGCCATGCACCTCGGCCATCCAACGCCCGAGTTGCATCTCGGCCAAATCCAGCATCTGAGCCATGCACATCGGCCATCCAATGCCCGAGTCACATCTCGGCCAAATCCAGCGTTCGAGCCATGCACCTCGGCCATCCAACACCCGAGTCGCATCTCAGCCAAATGCAGCGTCTGAGCCACGCACCTCGGCCATCCAACGCCCGAGTTGCATCTCGGCCAAATCTACCGCCCGAGCCATGCACCTCAGCCATCCAACGCTCGAGTCGCATCTCGGCCAAATGTAGCGTCCGAGCCACGCACCTTGGCCATCCAACGCCTGAGTCGCATCTCGGCCAAATCCAGCGTTCGAGCCACGCACCTAGGCCATCCAAAGCCCGAGTCGCATCTTGGCTAAATCCATCGTCCTAGCCACACACCTCGGCCATCCAATGCCCGAGTCGCACCTCGGCCAAATCCAGCGTCCGAGCCATGCACCTCGGCCATCCAATGCCCGAGTCGCATCTTAGCCAAATCCAGTATCCGAGCCACTCACATCGGCCATCCAACACCCGATTCATGGGGCACCGCCCCTCTAAAATACCCCCTGATGAGTCAATCCAACCCCACCATGCAGGTCTCGCCACGTCAATTTCGATGCTTCAATTTTGCCTCACCAGGCCCCTACCGTTCGATCAGTAGGGTCAGTCCTGCCCGAATCATGGGGCACCACCCCTCTAAAATGCCCCCCGACGAGTCAATCCAACCTTGCCGCGTAGGTCTCACCTCGCCAATTTTGGCGCTTCGATTTCACCTCACCAAGCCCCTACCGTTCGATCAGCAAGGTCAGTCCTGCTCGAATCACGGGGCACCACCCCCCTAAATTACCCACAACAAATCAATTCGTTCCTCTCACAAAAAGCCAAGCACTGTCATATCCCTCAAACCCAGGCATGCCTCCTAGACCACCAAGGATCCATCGGCAAGCCTCGGAGGAAGGCGACCGCCCACGACCTACGAGTGTCTCAACCCAAGTTCACCATCTAGTGTATGAGAACGTGCTGTAAACCGCCCCGGAGACGGAGAGATGCGACCCATCTTAAACAGCGCCCGGATTGGTAGACCGAGGAACGTTGGTCAACCCCCCCTCGCGAGGACCCGGTCAACCCTGCCAGCCCAGCTCTAGCCTGAGCCACCCCAGAACGACCACCCTGAGCGGTGAGCGTCTCGGCCCAGGAGACACCTTCCACCGCACAAGGGAGGGTAGTGAGCCAGCCCGGATCCCAACCATCACTCCTTCTCGAGGGCGCTGCTTCCTCATCATCCTACTCACTCCGCAAGAAGCTCCTGACATCAGCCTATGGACCTAGCCATGCTGACTCACCAGTCGTGGTACTTTTGTTCACCAATAGTATTTATGTCTTAGACATATCCATCATATACTTTGCCTAGTTATGGTGTATCGAACACACTAGTCTTTTAGTATCATTCCTTCTTTCTCCCAACATGCAAAATTTCTATTGTTAGTCGTTCATTCATAAGTTATATAAGGTTGTTGAGTGTTTCTTGATAATTAACTAAATAAACCAAGATCCTCTTAGGCCAGTATGAATAAGTATGAAGGGATGAGGGCCAAATACTCGATGAGTCTTGATGGTATCATGAGTATCATCGTTTGATGAGTCGGCATGGTTGGTCTACTATCAAAGATGCAGGCTCATCCAGGTATCTTTTTCTAGCTGACATAGAAGATTTAGTAAGGTGAGACCGCATAGGTTGTTCGGTCAGGATGACCGGGTAGGTGAACTAGGATCTTCCTAGTTGCAATATTTCTCCTTGGGGGATGGGTCGTCCAGGTGTCTGCGAGCAATCGACGATCATACATGATAAGCCAACGTCAGGGGTTACCCAGTGCGACCTCTCTGATGCTTAAGTTAGCGAAGGAGAGAAAACAGTAGTGTAAGTTGTATGACTAAGTTGGTGTATAAAGAGTCCCCCTTTAGCGTAAGTTGATGGGTTCATTTTTATACTTGATCCCTGGGCCTTCTTATTAGTTGGCCTAGGATAAGATTAGGTGAATCACTTGATTATTCTCCGATCTTGATAAGGTAGGGTGATTATTGCCAGTGGAGTACATCGGGATATCTTACAGTATTATTTTGGGGCTAGTGACTTGGAGCCTTACTTAGGTGTTGGCCTCTATGGCAGATAAGCTAGCATGGGGTAAACTTATCCCTATCATTTATCTCCCCTCAAAAGGGCATCCTTCGAAGCCTTTCTCCGGAGGGTGCACTTGCATGCTTTTCTATTGGGTATGTACTATGATAGAAGTCTATTGGCTGAGGTTTAGGAACGCATCGATCCAGTTGAGGAACAATCCTAGGGTCTTCATGCCGAGTACAAGCTTGACCTAGGTGCATCCCTTAGGTCTTTTCGCCGAGGTGCACAACTAGGGAGAGCATAGGCTTAGCCTAGGTACAACCCTCGGGGCTTCATGCCGAGGTGTATGGCTCAGGAGCGAGTCATTTTTAACTCTTACTCATTTGAGGTGCAGGCCTCGAGTCTTCAAACCGAGTGCATGACTAGGGATCATGTAAGCTCAACCTAGGTGCGACCCTCGGGGCTTCATACCAAGGTGCATGACTCGGAAATGAGTCATTTTTAACTTTTACTCATCCGAGGTGCCACCCTCGGGTCTTCATGTCGAGATGCACAGCTAGGGAGCATGTGGGCTCGCCCTAGGTGCAAGCTTCAGGTCTTCATGCCAAGGTGCACGACTAGGGATTGTTAGGATCGGAGCGGCACTAAGAGGGGGGGTGAATTAGTGCAGCGGTGAAGTGCGATAAACTTTTCACGATTTAAACACTTTTCGGAAACTTCGTACGATAAAAGCAATGTTTTCATTTAAAACCGTTTCGATTGCGTTTTAACTTGAAGAGATAAGTAAGACGGAGACAAAGCAGTATAGCATTAAAGTGCAAATGGTTTGCAGTAATATAAATGACAATAAGTAAATGCAAACCAGAGATTACGCCGATTTTACAGTGGTTCGGTCAAATGACCTACATCCACTTGCGAGGCCCCTCTTCGATGAGGCTCCCACCTTCCACTAGCAAATCTCTTGAAAGGGAAGGGTAAATACCCCTCTTACAACTTTTACAAGCGGTTCACTCTCTTACAGATTTTCAGCAAGAAAGAAGGAGGTGAACACTAGCAAATTGAAAACAAGAAAGGCAAAGACTCTTCTAAGACTTTTCTCTCAATCACTTGCTACTCAAAAAGTTATATTCTTAGCTGAGACTTGAGGGGTATTTATAGGCCTCAAGAGGATTCAAATTTGGGCTCCAAAAATTTGAATTCTCTTATGTTCCCAATGCTGGCGGTGCCACCGCCCAATGCTTAGGTGTTGGGCGGTGCAACCGCCCAGCCCAGGAGGTGTCACCGCCCAGCTCTCGGGTGCTGGGCGGTCCCACCGCCTAGGCCAATTCTGCTCACTGGTTGGGCTCCAAACTTGGCCCAAACCAGTCCGAACTCGGGCCCAATTGGCCCCTACTTGGGTTATAAGATTAACACATAATCCTAACCCTAATTAACGTGCTAACTATGAATTTAAAGATATTTTCTAAGCTATTACAAAGTCCGTAAGTCAAGACTTTTTCCGGCGAGCTTCCGGCGAACTTCCGACGATTTTCCGATAAACTCTCGGAAACCATTCTGCGGACTCCCGGCAAGCTCCTAGACTTCACGATTTGATCTTGACGAGTTCCAACGAGCTTCTTCGGCAAGCTCCGATCTTTCTCGGCGAGCTACGCGAACTTCCAACGAACCTTCCGGCGAGCTTCCGAAAAACCCTTCAGCAAGCTCCCTACTCATTCTCGGCTAGTTCCGTCAGCATTCCCGACGAACCTTCGGACTTCCGTCGAACTCTTGAACTCGCAATGAATCCTTCGTGCTTGACTCCGACACTTTGTTTTGCTTTATGTCTTCGTCGTTATCATAGTTAATCCTGCACACACAAGCTAAAACTCTACTCCGATCTAGACAATTATTACAACGCGAATTGACATTCTGTTGCCCGGCACGTCATTGGTTGGCGCTTCGTCCGATTCTTCGGTGCATCGTCCTCTCTTGCAACTTGTTGCCCAATCGGCGGTTGACCTCCGCAACCCCGATATCCTTAGCGTAATTTCGCTCTCCTTGGCCCGATGCCCGACGTCCGAAGCCTTCTGCCGTCCAATATCTTGATGTGATCTCCTCCGGCGCAACGTCAATTCCTCCTGCGTTAAATGTCTAATCCTGATCGGGTAGACCTGCATCACTCAAAATGCAGTTAAACATAAACATAATTATCAATTGGTTTCATCATCAAAATACGAGATTCAACAATCTCCCCCTTTTTGATGATGACAACCAATTGATGACGGAGTTAAACTTGACTCCCGGAGTTTAAACAAACTCCCCCTATCAATATGCCATATTGATAGAACCTTGAATTCAAACTGAATTCAAGTCATTGCAATATTCATCATGAATACTTGGAACACGTCATTATGAACTCATGCATAGACTTATGTATATCATGTCATCAACATACTTCTCCCCCTTTGTCATCAACAAAAAGGAGAAGTACAACTATTCTTTGTGTTTGTAATATAAGTTCAACTCATTGCATGAAAAACATAATATTAAGTTTTATCATCATGCAGTTTTGAAGCTAGAAAATTTAGCAAGTAATGCATCATGCTTAGGACATTCAAGCTATCAAGTTTTAGATATGCAAGTTTTACAGCATACAAGATAGCACTTTTGGTAATGTTCAAGATAGTAAGTTCTACATCATGCAAGCTAGCAATATTGAGATGTTCAAGAAAGTAACTATTGCTTCTTGAAATATGCAAATTTGTCAAGTTTTGCTAGATGTGCAAGTTAGCATTTTTGCCTCTTAAGATATGAAAGATAGCACATTTGCTTCTTTTGAGATAGCAACTTTTTGCTTCTCTTTAGACTACAAGCTAGCAATTTTTACGATATGTAAGTTTCACAATATACAAGCTAGCAAAAATTTCGAAAGCAAATGCAAGATAGCTTTCTTGTGTAAGCTCATAATTCTTGCTTCCTATTGCAATGTGCAATTTGCAAGTTTTGCTTCTTGAGATAGGCAAGATAGCACTTTTGTAATTTTTGTTTCTTAAGATAGGCAAGCTTGTGATGTTCAAAATAATAAGCTCTTTCTTCTAGAAGTGTCATTTTTGCTTTCTTTGCAAAGTGTAAGCTAGCAAAATGTTTGAAAAAGTGATCAAGTTTTGCAACATACAAGCTAGCAAAAATGCCAAACTAGCAAGAGATAATGTTTTACATGAGGCAAGCAAACAATTTGGCAAATGTTACATTTGCATCTTCTCTTTTGAGAAGTGCAATTTTTGCTTTCATCTTGAATTGTGCAAGCTAGTTAGTTTGCCTCTTTTCATGATGTCCACACTAGAAATTCTTGCTCCCCCTTTGTCATTGTCAAAAAGAAGGGAAGACCCTTATATCAATTTTCATATTATGACAAAGGTAAGTATCATTCTTATTTGTGCATCATTATATATTCAAATTAAAACATACACAATTTCAATAACCTTATTTTTCATGCACGATACCGAAAAATAAATCAATCATCATTAATAAGTATATCATACATGATACTCAAACATTAAAATTTTTAAGCATTTATCAACATGTTGATCATGATACCAAACATTCATCGTTTAACGCATTCATGATACACATCATATGCAATAAATACATCATGTACATTATTATCATAAGTATTGCATACATCATTTTAACTTTATGAATATTTCATCATTGCATGCATTATACCAAAACATTTCAAGCCATGCAAGCCATAAATACAAAGAAATCATGTCATAAAGGATAAAATCATTTGAATACCAAAAGACATGATTCATATAGTAAATATCTTCTTTAAATAAAATATCAAGAAAAATCATAGGAGTACAAAGAAGAGATCTTGTTTTAAAAGAAAAATCAAGTAATAACTCCAATAACTCACAAGGAAAAATCATGATTCATTTAGAAAATCTCCTCTCAAGAGAATAGCAAGTAAAATCGCAGAAGATCGATTAATGAGAAATTTTGATTTATAATAAAATCTCATGTATCGAATGTCGAGAAATCAAAATGATGATTTATGTAAAAAATATCACAAGTTATATTCAAGAGAAAAATCATCATTCATTTTCAACTTATTCAATTTGTCACATCAATATTTCTTAGATATGCATGATACCAAAACATGGTTTTAAATCTTTAACATATAACATGCATAAATTGAAAGGAGAAGGGAAGAATTCAAATATACAAAGATTTCAACCATCTCATAAACAAATGTAAGACCAAGTCATGAATCCAAAATTTCATGAATCAAAATGATCATCAAAGGTAATCTCATGTTATTCCAAGAAATCAATATCATGATTTTGATAAAACTCATTTCAAATTTAAATCATCAAAATCATCAAAATATCAACATTACTTTCAAGAGATTCAAAATGGTATACATAGATTTATCATAATAAACATCAAGATCAATAGGATAGAGAAAATTATCAAGGAAAAAATATTTTCCTCTTTTTAGTTGTTTCAATTCATATGATTTTATTTCACTTATACCAAATAAAAACATGTATAATGTTTAAAACCGAAAGTGTAAGATTTATTACAACAAAGATTAATACGGCACTTTCATTATGGTAAAAATCAATAATCCATAAATCACAAGATTCATATGCATAATTTCGAAATTTATTAAGCATGATCATTATGCATGACACTAAAACATGGTTTCAAAATGTTTAATATTTTCATTACATCATTATGCAATGGTTTCATTGAACATTATTTTGAATGATTCTTATAGATAACTAAGACTTCTTTAGTTTTAATTTATGTGATTGACTTTATATTAGCATGCTCAAGTTTTGTTCTTATGTCAAAAACATACATCATGTTTGAAAACCAAAGACAAGGTTTAAAAAAAAATCATCAAGCCTTCCATATAAAAACCATGCATCATCATTGAAGGTTAATATGGAAATCATCAAAATACACATTCTTGCTTCTCAAGCACATATATATTATTATTTAAATCTAACATTTTATTCTATTAACATAAAACATATAATTTTCAAGAAAAATAATTATTCAAAAGAAAAGAGAAAATGCATCATGGAAAACATCAAGTAATTTCAAAATAATTCAAGAGAGTTGAGTTACTTACCTTATAGTCGAAGCCCGTCAAAGCCCAATTCGCCGTTTCACCTTTGGAAATTTTTGATTCATCCTTGGTTGCCTTCCTCTTCTTTGGCCTCTTCCTCCGTTCAAGTTCATTGTTTATTTTAGATTTTTGTTTAATGAACTTATTAAGATTTGGTGTCCGAAATTCAAGTTCATCATTGTCCTCATCACTTGAGTCATCGCTCAAGTGGTATTCATTTGTCCGGAGTTCCAAATCCTTCCTATTCTTTGGAAGGTGGTTCAAGCATTGATTGTGTTCATCATGTGCATTGCGCACCATTTTATATGTCATCAATGAGCCGATAAGTTCTTCAAGTGGAAAAATATTCAAATCTTTTGTTTCTTGTATTGCCGTTACTTTTGATTCCCAAGCTTTAGAAAGTGATCGTAAAACTTTACTAACAAGTTCAAAATTCGAGAAACATTTGCCAAGAGCTTGTAAACCATTGACGACATCCGTAAAACGGGTGTACATGTCAACAATGGTTTCGCTCGGCTTCATTCGAAAAAGCTCGAAATCATGCATTAAAATATTGATTTTTGAATCTTTGACTCTAGAAGTGCCTTCGTGTGTGATTTCAAGAGTGTGTCATATGTCGAAAGCCGTTTCGCACAAAGAAACCCGATTGAACTCATTTTTGTCCAAAGCGCAAAATAAGGCATTCATAGCCTTTGCGTTTAAAGAAAACATCTTCTTCTCCAAATCATTCCAATGGTTCATTGGAAGAGAAGACATTTCAAATCTATTTTCAACTATGTGCCATAAATTCAAATCCAAAGAAAGTAAGAAAACTCTTATTCGAGTTTTCCAATAAGTGTAGTACGTCCCATTGAAAAAGGGAGGACAAATGAGAGAGTGACCCTCTTAAAAGCCGTAAAGAGCCATTTCTATTTGGGTGTTAAACCAAGGTAGAAAAACGTGGCTCTGATACCAATTGTTAGGATCGGAGCGGCACTAAGAGGGGGGGGTGAATTAGTGCAGCGGTGAAGTGCAATAAACTTTTCACGATTTAAACACTTTTCGGAAACTTCGTACGATAAAAGCAACGTTTTCATTTAAAACCGTTTCGATTGCGTTTTAACTTAAAGAGATAAGTAAGACGGAGACAAAGCAGTATATCATTAAAGTGCAAATGGTTTGCAGTAATATAAATGACAATAAGTAAATGCAAACCAGAGATTACGCCGATTTTACAATGGTTCGGTCAAATGACCTACATCCACTTGCGAGGCCCCTCTTCGATGAGGCTCCCACCTTCCACTAGCAAATCTCTTGAAAGGGAAGGGTAAATACCCCTCTTACAACTTTTACAAGCGGTTCACTCTCTTACAGATTTTCAGCAAGAAACAAGGAGGTGAACACTAGCAAATTGAAAACAAGAAAGGCAAAGACTCTTCTAAGACTTTTCTCTCAATCACTTGCTGCTCAAAAAGTTGTATTCTCAGCTGAGACTTGAGGAGTATTTATAGGCCTCAAGAGGATTCAAATTTGGGCTCCAAAAATTTGAATTCTCTTATGTTCCCGATGCTGGCGGTACCACCGCCCAGCCAAGCGGTGCCACCGCCCAACGCTCGGGTGTTCGGCGGTGCAACCGCCCAGCCCAGGAGGTGTCACCGCCCAGCCTAGGCGGTGCCACCGCCTAGGCCAATTCTGCTCACTGGTTGGGCTCCAAACTTGGCCCAAACCAGTCCGAACTCGGGCCCAATTGGCCCCTACTTGGGTTATAAGATTAACACATAATCCTAACCCTAATTAACATGCTAACTATGAATTTAAAGATATTTTCTAAGCTATTACAAAGTCTGTAAGTCAAGACTTTTTCCGGCGAGCTTCCGGCGAACTTCCGACGGTTTTCCGATAAACTCTCGGAAACCATTCTGCGGACTCCCAGCAAGCTCCTAGACTTCACGATTTGATCTTGACGAGTTCCAACGAGCTTCTTCGGCAAGCTCCGATCTTTCTTGGCGAGCTCCGCGAACTTCCAACGAACCTTCCGGCGAGCTTCCGAAAAACCCTTCGGCAAGCTCCCTACTCATTCTCGGCTAGTTCCGTCAGCATTCCCGACGAACCTTCGGACTTCCGTCGAACTCTTGAACTCGCAATGAATCCTTCGTGCTTGACTCCGACACTTTGTTTTGCTTTATGTCTTCGTCGTTATCGTAGTTAATCCTGCACACACAAGCTAAAACTCTACTCCGATCTAGACAATTATTACAACGCGAATTGACATTCTGTTGCCCGGCACGTCATTGGTTGGCGCTTCGTCCGATTCTTCGGTGCATCATCCTCTCTTGCAGCTTGTTGCCCAATCGGCGGTTGACCTCCGCAACCCCGATATCCTTGGCGTAATTTCGCTCTCCTTGGCCCGATGCCCGACGTCCGAAGCCTTCTGCCGTCCAATATCTTGATGTGATCTCCTCCGGCGCAACATCAATTCCTCCTGCGTTAACTGTCTAATCCTGATCGAGTAGACCTGCATCACTCAAAATGCAGTTAAACATAAACATAATTATCAATTGGTCTAGCCCTTGGGGCTTCTCGCCAAGGTGCATAGTTAGGGAGTGCATAGGCTTTGCCTAGGTGCAGCCCTTAGGGCTTCTCATCGATGTGCATGGCTTGAGAGTGTGTAGGCTCGACCTAGGTACAACCCTTGGGGCTTTACACTGAGGTGCATGTCTTGAGAGCGAGTCCTTTTTAACTCTTACTCATCTGAGATGCCACTCTCGAGTCTTCAAACTGAGTGCATGGCTAGGGAGCATGTAAGCTTGACCTAGGTGCAGCCCTCGGGGCTTCACGCTGAGGTGCATGGCTTGGGAGCGAGTCCTTTTAACTCTTACTCATCCGAGGTGTCATCCTTGGGTCTTCATGTGGAGGTGCATGGCTAGAGAGTGCATAGGCTCGGCCTAGGTATAGCCCTCGGGGCTTCTCACCGAGGTGCATGGCTAGGGAACGCATAGGCTCGACCTAGATGTAGCCCTCGGGGCTTCTTACTGAGGTGTACAACTAGGGAGTATGTAGGCTCCGCCTAGGTGCAGCTCTTGGGACTTTACGCTAAGGTGCATGGCCTAAGAGCAAGTTCTTTTTAACTCTTACTCATCCAAGGTGTAGGTCTCAGGTCTTCAAACCGAGTGCATGACTAGGGAGCGTGTAAGTGCTACCCAGGTGCAGCCCTCGGGGCTTCACACTAAGGTGTATGACTCGAGAGCGAGTTATTTTTAATTTTTACTCATCCGAGGTACCACTCTTAGGTCTTCATGCTAAGATGCATGGCTAAGGAACACGTGGGCTTAGCCTAGGTGTAGCCCTTGAGGCTTCTCATCGAGGTGCATGACTAGGGAGCTTATAGACTCAACCTAAGTTTAGCCCTTGGGAATTCACACTGAGGTGCATAGCTTGGGAGCGAATCCTTTTTAACTCTTACTCATCCGAGGTGCTACCCTCGAGTCTTCAAATCGAGTGCACTACTAGGGAGTGTGTATGCTCGACCTAGGTGCAACCCTTGGGGCTTCACGTCGAGGTGCGAGAGCAAGTCCTTTTTAACTCTTACTCATCCAAAATGCCACCCTCGGGTCTTCATGCCGAGATGCACAGCTAGAGAGCATGTGGGCATGGCCTAGGTGCATGTTTTGTGTCTTTATGCCAAGGTGCATAGCTAGGGAGCATGTAGGCTCGGCCTAGGTGCAGCCCTTGGGGCTTCTCGCCAAGGTACATGGCTCTATGCTAGTTATATGTGCCTTACAAGCCAATCACATAAGTGATGACACGTGTGACACACTACATAGTATTTTTAGTTATTATCATCATTATTATTATGATATTTTCTCATTTTATATTTTTTAATTAATATATTATGATGTTCATAGATTTGTATAATGAGAATTGGATCATGATGAGATCATGATAATGAGACCAATTAACTTGTAAACATAAACCCTAAATATTCTCGATTATAGATTACTGGAGAGAGACATTAAGATAACCAAAGAGACTAGTATCATATATACCCATCCATATGATGGTAGTTGGTTTCATAGTTGCTTGTGTGGGGATACTAGAGATATAGTGTAAGTGCTTATTGGAGAATAAGTTCACTGAATGATCCGCTTATAGAATGTTAGATGGTTAATGATACATCATCGTTAGACAACGGTTCTGTAGTCTCAATTGTGTATCTGGTTCTTAGATTTGTGATATTAAGAATGCCCTATATTAGTATTGGACTTATAGCTTTGGAAGTTTTAGATCTAACATAGTTGGTCATTAAGAGTGGTAGCCAACCTTACGAGGCCAATTGAGTGTCAATAGAGGATTATCCACTCTTGGTATCATGAGAGGAATGTCTCGTGTATTTTCGCTCAAGCAAATCCCTGACCAAAGTCATTTGGATAGAGAAAGAATGAGTTTTTTAGGAGAATTCGATTAGAGCAAGGCTTGAGTAGATTCCATATGGGCTTAACACCACAATGCCAATTGAACCTCGGATTTTGATGATGAAATCAATGGATGAGTTTATGATCTAATCCGCATTTTTAGAAAAGTGATGTAGGACTAACTTTGATAAGAAAAGACAAAACAATTAAAGCAAGAAGAATCAGACGTTGGGCCGGAGTCAGAAATCAGGCATTGGGCGGGAAGAATCAGACATTGCACTAAGATTGGATATTACAAGAGTTAGCATACCAATGGATCAAGCGATACGTCGAAGGTTCTGACGATGCATTGAAAGTTCATCGGGAGTTCAGATGAACCAATGACACTCTTGACAACTTAGATCTCTTGTCTTTAATCGTTGATGTCTTAATTATCGTAGTTAGGTCTTGGAAGTTAGTTTTGGGTGTAACCTTATTAACTCAATTAAGGGCCCATTGGGCCAGAACTAGGGCTGAGTTGGGCCCATTAGGAGGCTCATTCAGTGACCCAGGGTTAGGTCAGGCGGTGGAACCACCTATGAGCTGGAACGTACGAAGTGTACATTTTTCGGAAGACCCGGTGGTGGTACCGCCAGTGTCAGGCGATGGTACTACCTAGATTGACAGTAGTACCACTAGTACACACGGTCTTCCATATGTCAGATGATAGTACCACCCAGAATAGGCAATAGTACCTCCAGTTGTCAGGGGTGAAAGCGGTGGTACCACCCAATACTAGTAGTAGTACCGTCAGTACTCTTGAAACCGAGGATGAGATAATTTTTGGCTCCATTTTTGAAGAGAAGACTTTTGAAACCCATTTTCTATAATATTTCATAATTTAAAATCTATTGAAATTAGGAAGATCCTCATTCTAGTCTTCCAATATATGTAATCTGTCCCATTGAACATGGACGGATATGTAATTGAATGACCCTCTTGGTTGTCGACAAATGCCATCTCTCTTGGGTTTAAAACCAAATGAGAGTGAACCTTGCTTTGATACCAACTATTATGATCAAGAGCGACACTAAGAGGGAGGGTGAATTGGTACAACGGAAAACTTTCCCGATTTCAAAAGTCTTCGTTTCGATTAAAACTAATTCTGACGAAAATCATTTCGATTCAATCCGTTTCGGAGAGAAATTGAATTTGAAAGCTTTCGTAAAAGTGCAAAGAGAAGATTAAGGGGGTTTGCAGTAATGTAAATTACACAAATGAAAAGTAAACCAAAATTTAGAGCGGTTCGGTCGATGTGACCTACATCCACTTTCGGATTCCTCCTCCGTCGAGGTCATCGGCATCCACTAAAGGCCTTTCTTTAATAGGTGAAGACCAAACACCTCTTTACAGCGCTTTCTCCTTTTCTTGGATTTAGGAGATAACCCTTACAAGCCTCACTCATCTTTCTTGGATGTTTACGAAGCTAAGAGAGGGAGGGGAGGTCTCTTTCTAACTTTTACAACACTTAACACCCTAGAGATTCAAGATTATGTTAAACACTTTCGTGCCCTTTTATACAGAAAAGGATGAGATTTTTATAGGCTCTAATGACTTTAAAATTAGAGCAAAAAAGTGTCACATCCCCAGATTTTGGGATACTGGCGGTACCACCATTGTTACTAGGCGGTACTACCACCGTTGGTCTGACGTCGGGCGGTAGCACCGCCTGACAGGGGAGATACCACCGCATGACAGGGGAGGTACCACAGCCCAGACAAGCCGGGACACTATCTTCTAGGCGGTGCCACCGCCAGCCAAGATTTCAAGTGCTGAATGGGCTGCTCAATTCTGCCCAATTCAGCCTTGTTAAGGGCCCAGTTGGCCCCTAATTAAGTTAGTGGGATTACCTCCCAATCTTAACTTAATTTACAATCTAACTATGATAATTAAGACATAATCATAGCACTTCTTGTTTCGGTTCGTCAATTGCTCTTCCAGCGAGCTTCCGGCGAGCATCCGACGAACTCTCGGTAATGCTTCGGAGGACTCTCGGTAAGTTCCTGGACTTTATGACGATCTTCTTGGCGAGTTCTAACGAGCTTCTTTGGCAAGCTTCTAGACTTCTCGGTTGGTTCCGGCAGAACTTCCGACGAACTGTTACGGACAAACTTCGAAACAGGGTGTTTGATGTAATGCTTATGTATGTCCGTGTCGTTCGGCATGTTCTTGCCTTGTACAGAATGTAGAGGGGCGGCCGAAGGCTTAATAGTCCCATTTTAGTTGGGTTGGTGGCCTCTTTAGGCTTGTAAATAAAGGTTGTGTCATGTGGACACGCTCGAGAGTTTTTTGATCTGTAATGGACCATTTTACCCTTTGTTGTGCCACTGTTCAGAGCTTGTAAAGTCTGTTTGTAACTTGCATTGTCTATGAAGTGTTTTTCGGACATGTTTGCTTGTGGATCCCGATTGAGGCGTTTTCTCTAGCCTGTTCTCTCTTTTGTTGGTCCTAAGGGACAATGGGAGGCTTCGGGGAGGCTGACCTTTGCGGACGGACACACAAGGGTGCCGCACGACTTAGGCAAAACCAGCTAAGTCCGTGACATATGGTATCAGAGCAGGACAAGCACTCATAGAAACACTTAGCATGCAAACGTGGGGGACCTAGCGGGGCTGCGTTGAGGACAGTCAGCACACGCGCGACCGTTTGGGGAAAACGGGCATGGAGATGTAGGGAAAAGGAGTCGCTCGGAGGAGCGGGCATCCAACATTGGCATTCAGAGGAATGGCCAACCCTTCGTGCAAGAGGCACCACGAGAACAGGCAAGCTTGGAAGAATTTGGAGCGCACAAAGGTTGGGATGGTTGAGTTTGAGCTACGGCTCAACGTTGACAACTATACTTGATGGTGCTCTAGGCAAGCGAGGCGCTTGGCAAGAATGAGACCATGCAAGGTGGAATGAGTTGTTCAGCGATCGAAAGAGTTGTGCAAAGCTCACAGAGGTGAGGGGAATTGCTAACTCAAGGAATTCGGTACTCATACATGGGCTTGTATGCGGACGATGGAGTGTTCGCGGCCATCCCAAGGCGACCGAGACTCGGCGCCATGGAGCATTAAGACTTTCTCTTCGGCATGTGAAGGATACGTCCGTAGGAGGCTGAAGTGTGCAACGAGTTCAGCATGTTGCTAGGCCTTGAGGGGCGCAGTGGGGGCTGTATTGACGGGGAGGTGCAATCTAGCAAGTGCGTTTGCAGGAGGCAGAACAATGCACAGTTTGTTCAGCAGATCGGAGTAGTCCAAGGGGATGGTGGTCTCCGAAACGAAGAGAGATGTTGCTCAAATGGGATAGTTATCCAGGAGGGATAAGTCCCGGCTCTCCAGAGGGAGAATCATGTGAGATGGACCTCACAAGTTGAGGAGGAGTACCTCAACAAACAACAACTCCACGAAGCTCGATGGACTGAGCAAGCGGCGAGGAGTCGTCGCATGATCTCGCTTGAGAGAATGCATTGGTGGATGCATTGCGGGATCAAGTGGGGGAGCGACCCAAAGCAACTTAAATGGAGGCACACTTGGAGTCGATATGGAGATCGGACTCAAGGGTGGGCTGACCCGTGGAATGGTGGGCGCAAGGGCCACCATCGACTCAATGCAAAAACGAGGAGCGGAGCAACTTGGGTGTAACTTGGCGAAGTACCCAAGCCGCATGAAGGGAGCCAGCATAGAAGTTGGAACATGGAGCAGAGGCACAGTGCTTTCCCTAGACAGAGGTCAAGGACATGAACTCTTGCAGAGGCAGGAGTAGAATCATGCTGTTCCATGGGTCCTTCATTTTGACAAAGTAGACTCATCTTGCATGGTGCCAAAGACGAAGGGAGCTTCGGGGCACATGCACCTTATCTCGGAGGAGCATTTGATGGAGGAACTAAGGTGACTCAATTTGCGGAGGCGAAGTTGAGTTCAGAAGGCCTTAGCACGGGGCAAGAGGACGCAGAGGCGGGTACTCTTGAAGAATATGCCACAGTGTTGTCATTCAAGTTGCCATGAGGGAAGCGGTGCGCAGCGGAGATTGTGCTGGTAGGGGCAGAGGCCCAGGATCCAGACAATGGTGCACAATTTACAGTGAAGTCGGTGGACTTCGGGAGCTACTAGGCAACGGACTGTCCTAGAGCGGTACTTCATCTAGGTGTGACCCAAGAGTGGGTGGATGAAGGTCGATTGCCAAAGGAGCGAACAAAATTGAAGGTGGAGGAGACCCTACGATGTATTGGCAGAGGCCACATATGGAGGGTTCACAATTCGAGTTCATCCCACAAGGATCAGAATGCAATAGAGATGTCACCAAGAGGCGACATAGTGCAGCGGATCGTGGTGGGACAGTCCGTGGCAATGCGACACACACGACATAGTCCCGGGAGGGACTAGATCATATGGAGGTATGATCGGGAGCTACTGGAAGCTCCACTTCGGTGAACAACACGACGGCAAGAAGGGCTATGGATTCAAGGAGTGAAGGCCATGGTACCGCAGAGGCGGGTCTTCCGGGCATGCATCGAATTTTGCATCGGATGAAAACCTTGGTCATCAGCATATGGGGGTTGTGTTCCACTAAGGGAAAAGTTCGAATGCAAGTACCAGTGAGTCCCATGGGAGGGACTTGATCATGCAGAGGTATGATCGAAGCAGCTGGAGAGTTGGACTGCTCCAGAGCTCATATTCGCTTAAGGGAGCCCGACAAGTCAGAGGACAAGGTCGAGTAAGCGAACGTTGCTACCAAGGAAGCTAAGGAGAACAGAATCGGTGCAAACCCTACAACGTGATGGCAGAGGCCATGCATGGGAGTTGCAGTCTGTCTTTCCATCGACCAAACAGTCTGCTTGGAGAACACAGAGGTGTTGAAGCAGGGGGTCGAAAAGGGCGAGGAAGCGACGACGAGTCCAGAGGGACTTAGCTACCCAAAATCAAGCATCAGTTAGAATGGAGGTGGACTCGGAGGAGTGCCACAGAGGCATATCTACTGATTATGAAGAAAAGGGATGTAGATGCGAGGCGACGGATAGTAGTGCCATGGGCATGGCAGTGCCATGGTACCGCAGAGGCGGGACTTCCGTGAAAGTCATTGATCCCTTGCTCTCATGGAGGGAGAGCGCCTGGTCGTGAAAGGGGCCGAGGAGGTGGAGCATGCAGAGGCAATCTCCAAGTACCGAGACAAGGCTGAAGGGCAGAGGCCGAGGAACTTCGTAAGACCGGTGTCAACAAGTTTCTCATCAAGATAGCCGTAAGTGAAGGACTTCGGGTCATGCAAGAGTGCACGACCAAGGAACGAAGCAAACAGTACGTGGTGCTGTACCTTTGCTACTCAGTGGAGTAGGCGACAGGGTTGATGGAGAAGACGGTACAATCCCAGAGGTGACCTCATCTATCAGAGAATTACTCCAAGTTGGGGTGAAAACTTCCTGCATTCCAGAAGTTCAATGGCATTGAGAAGGTGAATCACAGTAGCTAACTCAACGCAAGGAGTGCAAACACTTCAAGTGCTTCAAAAATGTGAGCAAAGAGCAGGCGAAGGCTAGTAACCAGCTCGATGGATGAAGTACAACCTCGAGGAGGCGGGCGAAGTCAAGTAACCTTTGCCTTCTCAACTCTTAAGAGAATGGGCGAAACCGAGTACCCCAATTCTCTTATCTATCCAGCAGAGGAGCTCTGCACAAGTTCAAAGACCCTTCGAAGATAACGGAAGACAATAGTTGTCAAATCCTCACCAACGGTGATCAGTGCTACTGAGAGTAGATTGTCCGCTTCATTTCCCAACGAAATGCCAATCGAAAGCGGAAGTGATGCGAACCTACTTGGATGTGACAACTAACTGAAAGAAGAGTCAATGAGCAGATTTTGTGGAGGAAGGACCCAAAACTTCAGAAGTTTGCGAAACGATGCTCGTTAAAGCTCCAACAAGCATCCACCCAGTTCGAGCAGCATGTGGAATTTATGAGAGACTGGCGCAGTAAGGATGGTCTTTTCCTTCATCTGGGAGATCCGCAGGAATCAATGAGGATCAACACAACTTAGCCAACCCCACACCAAAGTCAGAGTCATTGGCGAGTTGAAGCAGCATGGCGGATTAAAGGTTCGACTACTCAGAAACAGCAGCGGAGAGCAGCTGGTAGCCAGGAGGCGCATTGCAGCTGGAGCAGAAGATTGAAGACTCAGCAAAGGCGAAGAGTTGCAGTGTTCACAAAGGCTTCGACGAGGACGTCGAAGGGATAAGTGGGGGAGAATGTCACGGACAAACTTCGAAACAGGGTGTTTGATGTAATGCTTATGTATGTCCGTGTCGTTCGGCATGTTCTTGCCTTGTACAGAATGTAGAGGAGCGGCCGAAGACTTAATAGTCCCATTTTAGTTGGGTTGGTGGCCTCTTTAGGCTTGTAAATAAAGGTTGTGTCATGTGGACACGCTCGAGAGCTTTTCGGTCTGTAATGGACCATTTTACCCTTTGTTGTGCCACTGTTCAGAGCTTGTAAAGTCTGTTTGTAACTTGCATTGTCTATGAAGTATTTTTCGGACATGTTTGCTTGTGGATCCCGATTGAGGCGTTTTCTCTAGCCCGTTCTCTCTTTTGTTGGTCCTAAGGGACAATGGGAGGCTTCAGGGAGGCTGACCTTTGCGGACGGACACGCAAGGGTGCCGCACGACTTAGGCAAAACCAGCTAAGTCCGTGACAGAACGTCTAGACTTCCGACGAACTCTTGAACTCCCAACGAGATCTTGATCTTGACTCCGGCACAATGCATGCTTTATATCTGACTGCTATCGTAGTTAATCCTGCACACTTTTCTCAACATATAGATTAGATCAAACAATTTACAATTGACTTCATCATCAAAATCCGAGATTCAACATATAGTAGATATACTTGGACATAATTCTTGTCATATAAAAGTGATTGTTTTAAATATTTTACGAAGTTTTGCAATAAAGTTTAAAATGAAAAAAAATTTATGATTTCTTCTATTCGTAGTGATCATGGTGGTGAATTTAAAAACCATGATTTTTAAGAATTTTATGATTCAAATGAGTATGACTATAATTTTTTTACTTTAAGAAATCCATAACAAAATAGAGTTGTCAAGAGAAAGAAAATAGGAGTTTACAAGAGATGATAAAAACTATGCTTAATGAATATAGCCCACCCAAATGTTTTGGGGTCGAAGTTGTTAATACGATATGTTATGTCATGAACAAGATTCTTATAAGACCATTATTATGTAAAATTCCTTATGAATTGTAGAATAATAAAAGACTCAACATTTTGTATTTAAAATTTTTTTGTTGTAAATATTTTATTTTAAATAAAAATAATGTCTTGGGTAAATTTGATGTAAAATCGGATGTAGGTATTTTTCTTGGATATTCCTCTATTTCTAAAGTTTATCGAGTTTTCAATAAAAGAACTCTAGTTATTGAGGAATATATCCATATTATTTTTAATGAGTTTTCTAAATTTAAGAAAAATAATTTTGATGATGATTCTTAATTTGATACATTGAATTTAAATGAGAATTCTCCTCTTCCAAGCAACTAGGATGTATCTACTTTCAAAAAATCCTTACTCAAGGAATGGAAGTATGTAGATGCATATCCTAAGAAGGTAATCATTAGAGATACATCAAAAGATGTTCAAACTTGTTCTTCATTTAAAATTTTTTGTACAAATGCTATCTTAAATTTTTATTCAAACTCGTTCGTGAGAGTTGGTTGTCCCCCTCCATTGTGCATGGGTTCGCCCTCTCTATTGCAGCCCTCGTATGAGAGTTAGCCACCTCCTTCCATCGCATGTGGGGTCACCCTCTATCGGGCTCTAGACGAGCACTATCACCGTAGGCTACTAAGTTCCAACAAAAATGATAACGAAGATGATGATCGACGAGGGGGCAACCAACTAAAAGATAGACTGATCATTTTAAAAAAATATTATTTTAAAATTTTCAAAGCAAAATTATTTTGTGAAAAAAATTTGAAAAAAGAACTTTTTCCAAGAATTCATTCTAATCCTTTTGCTATAATAAAACCTGTTCTTGATATCAATAAAAAGAATGAAGCGCCAATATTATCTTTTTGAAGGCACCCTTGTGTTTTCTGCTTTTTCGAAACATAAGATTTAATGCTGCAAAGGATCTATTATCACTTTCTTAAGCTGATCTGAATAAATAGCGTTGAATTACCATAATTACCTTGTTCAAAGCATCCTTATATCATCCAAACTGTCGCCGTCGTTTCGTCGAAGCGTAACATTTAATGCTGCAAAGGATCTATTATCATTTTCCTAAATCTGTCGTGATCTTGAAATTTTTTGCTGCAGTATCATCAAATTAGTAAGTGAATTAGATAATCAACGTATAAAATGATAATCTTATAATGTACCATGAGTTATACTAATAATAAAGTCCATATTCCACTATCCATTTGTCCGCGCACCCATAAAAGCAGTGTGAAGTCAATGACTTGGTTGCTGCGGCTCCTCCCGGACCACGAAGCCGAAGTAGGTGGAAGAGCTGACATCTCATTAAAGCCCCTCACCCACAGAAACAAAGAGAAGGCAGGTCACAAACGAGCAAGAAGAAGTCATGGCAAAGCTCAGCTCAGGCTTCACTCCGAGGAAGACTCCGCCCATGTTGGCGTCACTTCTCCTTGTTCTCCTCCTCCTGGAGAAGAGCACTGCTGTGGAGGTGGTGGTGAAGCTGCCTTGCAGTAGAAAAGTTGGAAGATGCTTGCTGGAGGATGGGGTGGAGTTGGAGATGAACTCAGAGGAGAACAGGAGGCTGCTGTGGGCTGTCACCGAGAAGAAGTACATAAGCTATGAGGCTCTCAAGGGGGATGTGGTGCCTTGCTCCAAACCTGGAGTCCCTTACTACAACTGCCATAGCTTCCCAAAGGCCAACCCCTACAGTAGGGGGTGTCAAATCATCAGTGGCTGTAGGGGTGACAGTCCTTAGCCAGGGAGGCCTGCCCTGCTGCTGCATCCATGAAATCAAGCATCAGGTGAGAGATGTCTACATTGTCGTATAAGCATGAAACTTAATATAAATGTTTCTGCATGACGTTGCAAATTGAATCCAAACTACTTGTAGTGTGTGACAGGTCTGTGTGTGGGGTGGATAAAGTTGCTCGTCTGTTGGATGAATCAAATTTACTACTCCAGAAACACAAATAGAAAGAACCCTCAAACACAGACAGGCATGCAAGCAAACTGGAGGTGCACAGATTCAGGCCAGATACAGCTGTTCTAGTGGAGATGCTTTGTGAACATTAAAGAAGGAATGTGTTTTGCAGATTTCATTACCATTCATCCTACGTATGCTTTGTGGGATTTTGAGTGCTGTTCATTACATAATTTACGCTGTGCATATCCGTTTATTTCTCAAATCTTCAAAGGCAGGAGTTTGCAAACTCCAACCTTCGGTGCTTGCATACTATAATTTCCAAAAGGACATTTTAAGAAGAAAAAGAAGCTATATGTTTGCACATGGAAAAGCTAGGGTAAGTAGGAAAATACCAAATATAAGCTTTTAATTAACTAGCCTCAAGTGTCTATTACACATGAAATAAATTCTTTCAGTCTTGCACCAAAGACAAAGGTCATCAGATGGGATTTGGCAATGCTTACCTGCAAGAGTTGTAGTCAAGACCTTTTTCTGATAACAGATTGTGAGAAAGGGAGAATAAAGCGCCTAGTAAAAGCATTGCCAATATTTCCATTTTTCAGAAGGAAATATATCAAGTTGCTTACTATTTGGTATATAAGAGCTCAAATAATATGTTATAAGAGAAATCCAACTGAGGAAGTCAGTCTCTGGAACATCATCCATTCCACATCTTCTGTCTGCAAAATGATGATATGATTTAGTTAGCAGTTGGTGATCCGGACTTATCACTCTGGCTGGAAATAGCTGACGCAAATAAAGAGGAAGATCAGGGATGGAAATGAATGCGGCAGAGGAAATGGTTGGATGAGAAAAAATCAGGATCGGGACATTTTTCCTTACAGTATGAATTTATATTTCTCCTAAACTTTTTGACATTTACAGACTTCAAGCACAAAAATGAAAGAGATTTTCTATTGAATATTGAATAAGTTGGACCTTAAAGAATGCTTAAGAACAAAATGTGGTAAAAACTATTTACAATATAACATGCTTGCATTCCAGTACTGTGTCCATCAAGCAAAGTAGCTGGCACAAGCACTGTACCAGCAAAATGCTGTTGGAATCATCACCTTGTGGGCGCCAATACCATGTTTGGCATATTATGCATTATCCAGTACAGATCAGCATGAGTTGACTCCCAGATTAAATAGATCTGGTTGAGACACAGTACATAAGTATTGACATGGTCCTAGCACCTAAGTTGAAGGTGCTTGAGAAAATAGCTTATGAGAATTTGGAGAATAAGAAGATGAACTATGGAGTAAAATGATTCCCAGTTAAAAGAGCATGATACAATGATCAGAAAAATAAATAAATAAATAAAAGAGCAGGTGTATATTGTAAGTGAATTATTGTCTACTTGTAGAAGAAATCTCTGTGCAATCTGAATGTGACACTTGATATTGCAAGATATATAGTTCTGAAAAAAAAAACTCCTAATTTTGAACATATCATAGTAAATATTTATCTCATTGTGGCTTCCAGTGCTTAAAAAAAAAGGTGAATAATCAGAAGCTAATAGAAACGTAATTTGGTGGGTCAAGTAAGGTTTCTGATAAGAAATAGGAAGGATTTGGATAATGAGGTGATAAAGTAGGTAAAATGAACAGAATATGCTCCAAAAACAAATCACATGTTAATAAATGCTGACCTATCTGGATCAGGTTTAGTTCCACTAGAAGTAATTTTAATGTTCAAAGTTATAATATGAACAGAATGGAGCCAAAGCTTATCACTTCCATGCATCCTAGGAATGGATCCTTTGGCAATCAGATATATTCAGAAAAATATGTCAAGGTATGCATTATACTATGCAGAATCAACGGCCATTATTGCACCCTAAACCCTAAACCCTTAAACCCTAAACCCTAAACCCTCCTCTTCTAATATGAATCTTATGGATATGGATTGAGCACCATGCACTACCAGAAATCATCTTCTCCAGATCAAAGATTTTCAGAAATGGCTTAAAATAAGGAAAATAAATCAAATCAAAGCATTGCAGGATGTTGCATTGTGTAACACTAGGGATTTGGGGTATGTGGGATAGAAATTCGCCTGGTCAAATGGCCAACTTAAGCAAGCAATATGCAGGAATGCTTGGATCTGGCTATAGCTTCAATAAGTGGTCTCAGGCTTTCCCATCTACCAAGAAAACCTCAGAAGAAAAGCTATTCCATTCGAGGATATATAAAACAGAGATGAATCATGTTTGCAAATGTCCAAAGATTGTTGGCAGAAACTATACGAACACATACCTGAGACTCCTTTAATGCAGAAGTTTCAGATATCAGGAATGCATTTGAAAGAATGAGAAGCAAACATTTATGCTAATCTTCTTACTGCCCTGAAGTACTTTGTTTCTGCAATGAGCGAGGTCCTGCAAAGAAAGTTATCATGAGGTGGCAGTGAGGAGAAATATTTCAGCTGATTTTAAAGCTTTACTATGTCAAACGTTTGTGAAGTTGCCATGGACTTCCCCAAAAGTTGGAGCAGTTTCATTCCAACACCACCAAAAGAAAGTCCAAAGGAAGAAGCATTCCCATTTTAGTTAATCAGCTAACTATCTCTCTGGTTATGCCCAACAAAAATTAAATTAAAAATAGTCCAATTAATGAGGTACCTGCCAATATGGGACCTTTTGAGGGTCAATGTAAACAATCTCATTCCTTAGCAGAGTGACTGTTTCTTTGACTCAAACCCAGCAAACAAAGTTAAATTAGTACAACATAAATATACTCCTTAAAAGTGAACGCATTACCAACAAAAATTATATTCTTAGCTAACCTGTTATAACTTCTCTCCAGCTTCAAGAATTAGGCTTGCAGTAAATTACCAGGCAAAGCAGATGTCTTGGTCCGGAAGAAATATGTATAGAAAGGAAAATGGTATTTACATTCAAAGATAAAACTAATAGCAAAGTTCTGTTGTCAGCATTATATTACACCATTCATTCTGCACATTTTTTTATTAAGTTACAGTTTCTCTCCATCTATCAACTTTACTTTCCTCCCTCATCATCATGACTTTAGCAAGTAGCACCAGCTGACTTCAGAGGCAACAGTCACAAGACCGATATTATATGATTGCATAATTTACACTGTAGATAAGATGTGCTTCGCCGCTGAAGTTCAGACCCCAGAGGAAGATAATATGCAACACGATATCTGCAATATATGGTCCCTATTCAGTTGATAATTCAGTCCTTTGTTTCCGCACTCGATCCCCCCAAGACAGATTGCCTTCTGATTTCTTATTCATGCTCCTCTTTTTCAACCCTGCAAGTTGATCTTGCCAACGGCTTCTCCAACCAGATCTTTCTTCCAGTTCCTGATAAAATGACTATGATTTAACATATAGCACATATATGAAAAGAACTAACAAAGAACTAAAGGAGAGGAACAAAAGGAATGTTGTAGAAAAAATTAAAAAAATAAAAGAGACAAGATAAGATGTACCAATCAGGTTTAACATCAGTGAAAATGGTATCAAGAACATTAAAGTAAATTCTGAATAACCTTGTTACAAACAGATCTTCCAAAGTAAAGAAAAACAAATACAACAAGCATAATAGAAAACCAGTTTTTCTATATATATATATATATATATATATATATATATATATATATATATATAAAAGAGTCAGATACTATTAAGAAAGTAAACTATTGAATATAGGGGAAGCATGCAAAATTTGAAAGAAAAATAGCTTTAATGAGTCTTTTTTGTTAACTAGGGCAAATTGTGTTTGTAGTGGTAAGTCAGAAACAATCGCATGTTAATAATAGCTGAACTATAAACAGAAGACAGATTTGAGGAGCAGAAACATGATTCAAGTCAAATAAATACTTAAAATTAAAATAATACTTGAAACAGAACAAAAAGAGAAGCCTGACTCCAACTCCTTGCATCTATGCATATGGCATAATACATATATTAACTCATGGATGCATATACAATATGGAAAATTACAGGCATCCCTACATGATTGGCATAGATCCAGCATGCCAACCACATAATCAACATTTAGAAGATTACCGAAAGAGTTCATAATGTTCATTATGACGAAATTATCAGAGAGAGTTGAATTCCTATCAGGAAGGATCAACATGTGAAAAACCAACTTCACAATGCTCAGACTCTGAATAAGTAAATAGAAGCAGTACCAATTTTATTCTGGAGAGAGGATTAGAAGAACCTAATATCTGTGTCAACAGCTACAAAATTTGAAAAAATAGTAACCAAAAATATATTATATGGTTTCATGTTCCTGTGTGTGATTTGAAGTAAAATTTTCATTTTCTGTTACAGGAATCAACATAACTGACTCATCTAGGAAATAAATAGTTAAGAGTAACCTGAAGTCCGGACATTCATAATCTAGTCTCGATAATGAAAGAGGAACACATTTTCTTTGAAAAATGTGATTGAGAAATCCCCTTTCCACCCATCGGCATACCGAACTTAGCAGCAGCTTATCAAGCAATAAATGTTACAGCCTTCCAGAAAACAGGAACATATATATGATTTCCAACTTATTATTTTCTCAGGGCAAACTAGTACGAAAACAAGAAAAATGAGCTTTAATTGTGAATGATCGAGAAAAGCATGAAACAAAATAGCTGTGAACAACCCAAATCCTATCTCAAGATTACCGACCTCATCGACCCGCCGCCTGGCGGAGAAAGCGAGATGCAATCCCCGCGTCAAATCCCGATCATAAAGCGCCCGCAGTCGGGGATCCGACAGCGTCTCGTAGGCCTCCTGCACCTCGATGAACCGCCGGGTGTACTCCTCCGCCAGATCGGGAGGCGACACGTCCGGGTGGTACTTGAGGGCCATCTGCTTGTACGCCCTCTTGATGTCGTCGAAGCTGCCGCTCTCAGGAATCCCAAGCAACTCGTAGAAGCTGCCCCTGGCCTTGGCCCCTTCCCCGACGGCCGCGCGTGCACGGAAGGCCGACGACGGGAGCCGCGTCCACCCTCCGCCGCCTCCCGGCCACTGGGCCAACCGGAAGGACCTCCCGCCGCTCGCATCGGTCAAGGAGGGCCGGGGCCGTGGTTGGGTGGGGCTCGGCCGGAGCGCGGCGGTGCTATTCCCAGGGACGACTCCAAGAATCATCTCTCCCTCTCCCCTCTCCCCTCTCCCTCTCTGCCTAATGTATTGATGTTACTATTGAGGGGTGCATTTGCAAATACGAGGTCTTTGTTGTTTGCACACGACTTCTTGATATAAGTCGTCCCAATCTTCCAAGAGTGATACATCAACAATTGTTTTAAGGATAAAATATACCTTAACATACGTTTACTACTAACTAAATATTATTAGTAAAATATACGTACAATGAATTACAAAATTTAGTTTAATTTGAGAGAGAGAGAGAGAGAGGAGAGAGAGACTTTTATATAATTCACAAAATTAAGAAATTTACATTAAAATAAAAATGTTTAGGGCTTAATACATAAAAATCTATTTTTTTTCATTATCAATATTGTACTTACTTTATTGAGGATAACATTTTGCGTGAGCATGTGGTAAGAAAAGGACAAGGCATTGGTCTCTTTCGAGGTTTTAGGGCTTATCTTGGCTGATGTTTTATATCAGCACTTGGTGGAGGTGTCTGATGTGCCTCGTGACAATGATGGAAGGCCACAAATGTGCACCAATTTCTCCTTACTTTTAGTTTTGACGGAGAGTTGTTTGGTTGTCTATTTCAAGAATAAATTGGACGGAGAAATAGGCTAAAACTTTTCATAAAAGTCTTCCCCGAACCATTCATTATTTGTTTCAGCAAGTCTGTAGATCATGTCACTTTTTTTCGTTCTATTTCGATGAAATTTTGATCTCTCAATTTTTGATGAGTGAATCTAATAGGAACCATCAAATCTTCATTCATTCTCTATATTGTTTATAAAATCTATAAAATTGTGGATTATAATTGATGATCGTTTCTTTATTCCACATCTACTTACGTGATAATTTTTTTATTATATAAATTAATTTGACTCACCTTAATGAAATAATGTCTTTTTTTTTATAGAAATAATAATGCAAAGGAATGTTATATGCTGAGATCAATTTTAAAAATAATTTGACTTAAGTTGAGATATCACATCTTGTTGTTATGATTATCACTATAAATAAATCATATTAGATAATTTAATTTAGGTCAATCAAGCAAAATCCAATACCCATCATGTTAGATGAGCCTCGGAGAATGATATTCTATAAAATATTTTTTATTTTATTGATATTCTTTCGATCAATTATTAAAAAAATTATTCAATATAAGGCACGATATTTAAAAATTATCATTACATCAAATTAATAATTCCTCTTTGAGTTGTCAATTGCATATAGTATAGTTGCATAGAGTTGTGCCCACACATGAAATGATAGATTGATGTAATTTTTCCATGAATTAAATAGGGTTCTTGCACTTCTCGACTATCCTAATCCAACATTAGTGTTTGGCAATAAAAAAGAGCAGAAATTAGGGGACATAAAAACTTAGCTAATTAGCATATGTGTATAATAAGGAAATTGAGCGCAACTCTAATTACTCTTAGTTTATATTAAAATGTTTACATCAGTGAGGTATTTTATAATAGCTCAAGACTTAAAACAACTTCCAATATAAATTGTTAAGGATTAGACATGGTAGTTCATATACAATATTCACAATGTGGGAAAATGTTTATCCCAAATATATGACAATTCGACTAATTTGACTGGACCCATTATAAAAGATTCATTAAATCATAATAATTGAGGTATTGAGGGTACTGTTTATCTACATCTTTAATTTTTGTTTTGTTACTGACTTCGAACAGATACCAAAAACAGGTGCAGGCAAGCAGTATCAAGCTAGAGCTAAAACAATTAAATGGAAGATTAAAATCAACTGAAATAATAACACCAAGATATAATATGGTAATACCCTCGATTGAGGAAAACATGCATGGGTAAGTAAGGTAGAAAGTATTCACTATCAAAATATGAGAATATAGACTTCTCTTTAATATAAAGAAAAATATGATATTCTCTTTTGTATAGATAAAATAGAAAAGAGAAACTCAAAAAAAAAAAAAAAGTGATTGCTGTTGGAATTAAACTTATTAATTAATCATAAATAGTTTGATTGCATCGATCATTATATCAAAAATAGAATAAATGTAAGTATAAACTAAATTAACTATTGATTCTTCAAAGAGTTTCTCGAAAAAAAAATATTCATTTTAAATACAATCTTATGTTTAGAAACTATATAAATTCGGGTCATAAAATATATAGTTTTTGAAATTATAAAAAATTTTGAGTAAAAGATAGAAGATTTAGCCTTGTCCTACTCTTTTCTTTATGTGATAGATCTATATTTCTTTTTAGCTATTTTTTAATATTTGATATTTGAGCTCAAATTAAGTTATGTTCTTTTCTCTAAGCACCATCCAACTCGAGATCCCTAGATTGATAAAAAAAATTTATAATATATGATGCGATTTTTCTAAGCTCATAAGATATATGAGAGTTTGTAAAAGATGAATTTGTTGAACCAAGAGTACTAAATGCAGAAACAAGAAAATAACTTTAAGATAAAAAAAAGAAAAAAAGCTTTATTCATAATCTACTAAGGTTTATGATAGATTATCGCTCCAGCAAATACTTGGAAAGAGACTTGAGAAATGCTTCAAAAAATATTTGGTGGTATGGATAAAGTAAAAAAGCCTCATCTATAAGTTTTACGAGCTAAGTTTAAAAAATTATAGCAAGGTATTTCTAAATCTATTTTTGATTTATTTCAAAAAATTAATTTTATTATTCATCAAAAGAGATAAAATAATAGAAAAAATATTATAAAGTAAGCACTACAAACCAAGCTTACTTGTAAAAACAAAGGTGAATCAAAATATAAAAAAAAAAGAGATCATAGATAAAGAGAAAGAGGTGGTAGAAATCAAACCAATCAAGAATCTCAAAACAATGAAGGTGATGGAAAAAATTCTAACCAAAGAGAATCTCAAAACAATGAAAATGATAGAAAAATTCTAACCAAAGAGATCGAGGTTATGGTCAAGGACTTATTGAGGTCGTAGACATGGCAAAAATTTTAAAATGTCCAAAATACAATGCTATGTTTGAAAAGGTATGGATATTACTCATTTAAATATTATTATTATACTAACAATCAAGGTAATAAAATAAATTTTATCGAGAAAAAAAGAATGAAAATTAAGTTTTGCTAATTATTGGGAAACCCGGGGTGACATCACATCCGCAGTAGAAAAACAGAAAACAAAAATCTTAGATTTCTCAAAAAAAAAATATTTCTCATCATCGTATGAAAATCGGTGTATAAAAACCTGAAAAATCGAAAACTATATATAAAATATGTGATACCTAGGGAGATCGTATATCCCTAAAAACTTACAGATCTGTAGGAGAGAATAAAGGAGGTTAATTGTCCTCCTCTCTAGCAGTGATCCATATGGATACTCCTCAAATCGCTGTACGATTTTCCTCTCCATGTGCACCATATGATTAAGAAGGGTTTGTCTCTTCTTACTATCAACATGTCTAAATTGGGACTATCGGATCAACTTAATCCTATGGATCATGTCCTATTAAGTATTAGATCTCCATTCAAGTACTAAAACCTCTTGGATTAGTGGATTTCTATCCAATAATCTCTTATTGGCTCTTGGATCTTTATCCACAAGATTCAATAA